>NW_027223346.1:1343414-1816391 GCF_030449975.1 Polyergus mexicanus
AAGAATAATGTCTTTTCAAATCTTTAAACAAATATCAAAGTATATAAAGATGGCGTATACATTTAATATAAAGTAATAGAAAAAGTTGACACAAAAGTTGACAGTTGTTTTCTTCAAATCTTTCTAATGTTGTTTAATCTTATATCTTGGTATCTAGAGAGTTAATTGTACATAAATTATACAATTATATATACAATACATAATAGTCAACTTAATATTTCAGATGAAAGATACTGCATACTAGCATCCATTCCTGCAAGCTGTTTTATATTGTCAAGCTTCATTCTGTTACGATTAAGTAATTATATGGCAAATCGGTGACGACACATTAACATCATTGAAGTTCAAGTTATTTTAGCTGGCAGGTAACCTTGATTTCAGAAAAAATTAGTGAAGTGAATTTTAAAATTTGCTCAACTTGATGCACGTGAGTGATGCGTATGTTGATGAGTAATATACAATATATGAAATGATTAGACAGATAAAATTGTGTGAGTAGAGAGATAGATAGATATTCCATAGATTTCAGTACGCTTTATCAACGCGCTATAATCGATAATCAAAAAAAAATATATCCAGTGTTCTGATTTCCGAGTTTGCAAGTTTAGTAATACGTCAATAAAAACTGTTGTATCGTTATAATACACATATATCTCGATACAATTTCATTTTATATTCTTTAAAATAATGATTTCATAGAATTTGCGGAATACAAGTTTACTTCGTCACACGCACAATAATTCCACAAATTCTTTGTTTCGTTATTTATTGTAAGAAACCCATCTGTATAAAGTTTTAAATTATGTATATTATATGTATTATATAATAAAAGTTTCTCCTGTTTTACTCGTGATTCTATGGGATGCGATTTTACATCTTTTTTCTTTTGTATTGTTAATACTATGAATAAATATATTCAGGTTGAAGTGAGTCCTTAAGCATAATATTCATGCAATGCAATACTTACAATACACTATATTTTCAGTAATTATAAAATTCTCTCACTGTAACAAAGCTGTACTTTTACTCGACGAAACTCACAAAACATTATCTCAAATAATTTAAAGAAAATAACACTTCTTTACTCTTAAGAGAAAGATAGAGATAATATATTTTATTATATTGATTTCGATAATTCAGATAAAGATAAGATTTAGATTCTATCCGCATAAAAAAGAAATATTGGTGCTAGTAGAAGACGGCGACCTTACAGTGTATATTAAAGACACCTGCAATTGCTTGCATCTTGGATCGGTTGACGCGATGTTCTTGATTGAAAAGAAATTAATTCAAAGTAAAGTATCTTTTTTTCGCAAAGTAATTTATTTTGTTGCTCAAATATTTTCTATCAAAATATCTATATTTTTCCGACGAAATATAAATTTCAAATTGAGAAATTTCAACTAAGTAAATAAAAAGAAAAAAGAAAAACGCAACCGGAATAGTCTGATTTTTCTCCCTGAATGGGACAAGATTTGAATCGCGCGCCAAAGCGTCTGAAGCGCCGCGGCGGCGTATCCGCGAGGTAAGCGAGCGAGCTGCTCGTCGCGCGCTCTGGTTGACGCTCGGTGGCTCGGTCCTCGGTCCCGCTCGCATCACACGGTCTCGTCCGCGTCCGCGTTCGCGTCAGTATCATCGATAGTCGCCGCGAGTCGTCGTGGAGCATCCGGCTTGTTGGGGGGGGGGGCCCTGTCGCGTCACTGATCGTGGGTATGAATGTGTGTGTGTGTGTGTGTGTGTGTGTGTACGTGCGCGCGTGGCCAAGTGAGATAAATTAGGATGCGGTATCGCGCGAGGTTCCGGTACTGCATCCCGTGTCCGCGGCTTCGCGGGGACGTTGTTGTCGTGGCCGCGGCCGCGTCCCGTTGAGATTATGCTCGACGGTGTTGGCCGATCAGTCGTCGTACACTCCGAGTGCCGTATATGTGTGCGGGTGTGTGCACGGGTTAACCTCAAGTATAATAACGAGGGTGTGAAATAAAATAAAAAGAAAAGAGGCGAGGGAATAGGAGGAAGAAGGAAGGGACGAGTGTATGTGTACGCGAGGGTGTGCGTGTGTGTGTGTGCGCGTGGCGCGCGCGCGAGCGCCGCTGGACTAGAGAACGAGGAAGAGATAGAACGCACGGCCCGCACGTATATACGTCCGTCCGTCAAGATGTCGTCGTCCGGACACAGCAGCCGCGCTCGCGCCGTCCACTCCGTCGGCTCGATCTTCCAGAAGCTACACGGCCGCTTCGCGGACGCGATTACGCCGCCTAAGCTCTCCACCGACAAGCGTACCCTGGACAAGACCTGGAAGCTGATGGACAAGGTGGTGAAGCTGTGCCAGCATCAACGGATGAATCTAAAGAACTCGCCGCCCTTCATCCTGGATATCCTACCGGACACGTATCAGCGGCTGCGGCTAATCTACAGCAAGTACGAGGACCGGATGCAGGTCCTGCACGGCAACGAGCACTTTTGCGTCTTCATCAATAACCTGATGCGTAAGTGCAAGCAGGCGATCAAGCTGTTCAAGGAGGGCAAGGAGAAGATGTTCGACGAGACGTCCCACTATCGTCGTAATCTCACCAAGCTCAGCCTCGTCTTCAGCCACATGCTGTCGGAGCTCAAGGCCATATTCCCCAACGGGATCTTCGCCGGCGATCAGTTTCGCATCACCAAGGCAGACGCGGCCGAATTTTGGAGGGAGCGCTTCGGGAACAGGTACGTTTCGCTCTCCTTTACATTGTTATTCGATCGCGCGAAGGATCACTTTGGCGCGGCTTCCGTCGACTCTTGCGGAACATTCTAGCCACTTCGCCCTTATCTCGGATTCCGATTCCCGTCTCCGGGAATCGCGGGATCATTGGACGAAAAATGGCGCAAATCTACATCGATAAATCCGACAATATCCGAGATTATACTAGATTTTTTTTAATTCCACAGATATTTATATATATGTTTATTATATGCAAATTAATGTACAGCAGACGGCTAATATGACAATAATGTGCTGTCAGTGTGATCGCGATACGTAAGACGGATACTAAATATAAGAAGGATATACATTACATATTCGGAACAACGTATATAAGGTGTCAGATATTGTGTATAGCAGTTAGCAGTTTTTAAAATAGATAAAAAGAGTCAAAAGTAAGATTATGCGCGATATGTGGAGCTGTAACAATTCGAAAAGAGATAAAAAACGAAGGATGAAGGACGAGTGGGAAGGGGCTGGGAATTGAAATACTTCACTGCGGAAAATATTAGAAGGATCTTTGAAATTTTTTAATATATCCCGTGGTGAATTTCCGAACGCGACGCTCGAGAATCTCAAATATCTCGAAGATTATTTAAACATGGAAAATATGACATTTTATCAATATCGTCAAGGCAGGATAAAAAAAAAAAAAAGGGAGAAGAAATTATTTCGCGATAAATTTTGAAGTAATATAAAGTGTAAAGTCTTAACAATTCTTAAAGCTTGAAATAATGATAACTCTTATCTTTTGATCTTGATATTTCGCGAATATTTCTGTTTCTAACATTTATATGATTCTTAGGAAGATGATATATTTTTTTTTTTTTTATCTCTCACAAAAGCACACTGTCAACTTTCGTGTGATGTTTGCCTCTCATCAGGGTCGCCGAGTCCAAAGCTTCTACTACGTTCATTCATTCGTTTATCCAGAGAGAGAGAGAGAGAGAGAGAGAGAGAGAGAGAGAGAGAGAGGGGGGGGGGGAGAAACTACAAGGAAAGTCCATCTGCTTTCGTAGCAACTTTACAATTGCTAAGCCATGAAAATTCTGCGGTATTAGAAGATATAGCTACTTAATATTTTTACAAGCGCGTTGCGAATTTTCGGCTCCTACTCGCCCTCTTATATTGTGTCCGATACTTTATTATACCTTGTACCGTATTTCGAAAAGGGTTCATCAACTTCTACGAAAGTTTCGAAGACCAATGAAATCTAAAGCCCTTCGAGAATTACACTCTCAGAAAGGATTTCTGATAACGAGACAAAAAATATTCTTGACATATTTAATCGTATCGCAACCTTATGCGGTATAAAAATAAAACAATTTAAAAAATTTAATCAATAATTCCTTTCTCTCGAATTAAATAAGATTGTCTTACTATCTTGAGACAAGAGTAACATATCAACAAATTTAAGCTTATATATTCTTGCTGATATTTAGAATAACTTGATGTTAGATCGCTAAAAATTTCCATCTTCATCTTTGTGAGAAAATTAACGGGATAGCACCAAGAGTATTTTATTCTAGATTTAAGAACTTTCCATTTAAGATTAAAATATTCCTTTTTCAATAATAAATATGATTGTCGCTACATCGATCCTATTTTATGATAGATTGAAGAGTAATAGCATTAGATCCGGAAATCTTTTCTGTGGGTGTATTATGACAATAATATTTGAGTCTTGACACTTTCGTCTAACTTTTCTACGCTTGAAGCTTAAAGATTTAAGGATCTAGTTCTGATACGAGTGTATATATAATATACGTCACAAACTAGATGTTTAAATTTTCTTCTTTTCTTTGACACGTTTTGTTTCTATCGTACATCTTTAATATACGATATATACGCTTTATGCAACGAATTTATTAATGCGACGATGAAAGACGACGACGAAACTTTCCGCGATGGACCGATGAAGAGATTGGCGGTCTCTTGCATCTCGCGTCAAGTAAACAAATTCTCTAGTGAAATATTAGAGGAGAGTAGGGTTGGCACGAGACCCAAGACAAGACAATATTCGCCAAAATATTGTATCGGTCTTGAAAATTTTAATCTCGTCTCGGTCTCGAGAGGATTTTTCTATCAAAGATCTTGTCCTGTCTTGTCTTGCCTTGATTTTTATTAACAGTTTTTATTTAACACTAAATTATTCGTCAGCTTGATAAAGAATAGAAAATAGTAAGTATATCTGATTTCTTCTGTTATCCGAAGCGCCGAGCACGATTCTCGTTTGTTCTTTACCGCGCATGCTCACGTCTCGATTGCGCAGACGCAGTCTAAAAACGAAAACCAAGTTCTTTCGCTGAACATGCAAACATTTCCGAAAGTGATAATGAAAGTTCGGAAGTAAGTGCAGTTAAACAATGCAAATGGAAAACTTATTTTAAGTATGAAACAAAGAAACAATGAAAAAAATTGACGTATGTTTATTATGTCAAGAAGAAAAATGTGACTAAAGAAATAAAAATGAAAAATAGTAACGCTGCTGGATTAAAAAAAACATTTGGAGAAAGATCATAAAAAAAAGCATACGAAGATTTATTTGGATTAAAAGCGATGAAAAATAAAATATTGTCAGAAAGATAAAAAGCGATAGATATATTTTTAAACGTAAGTATTGAAATTAAACTTTATAAATTAAGTAATATCAAGTAATTCATTTGCGCTATTTTTACGTCACATTAAAGTGTGTAATGATAATGATGCGCAGACTCTTTGAATTTTAATTTTTTTTTAAATTTTTAAATTTATAAATGTTTTTATTTACTAACGTTAAATAAAATTTTTTCTCTTTCTCGCCTCTATTTCCATATTAATTAAAATCTCCGTTCGGGAGATCGGGAACAATTGGATAACTTTTTTTTAAAATCAAGACTTCTCGATAAGATCAAGAATCTTGATAATTTGTTTTGGTATTGTCTTGATAATTAATTTAAAATCTTGTCTTGGTATCTGAAAACTGACACAAATCTTTTAAATTGACGCACTTCCGTTTTATGCAGTTATTAAATCCTGCACTTTATCAGAACCGCGATATATAAATTCTCTCTCGATCCGTTTAGTTAGTTTACTTATGAAAAGCTTGTAATCTTATACATTCATTATACGCTAAATCAGCCTGCATCGGGAGTTTTTGAATATATATTTTCCTGCGACACCTCCTTTAGTGTGAATTACATAATCTAAATAATGCGATAATGATAGACTATTTTTTCTTTTTTTAATATTAGATTATTTTCTATGTCTATAAATTTTTTAATTCAGTTTTTTTTTTTTTTTTTTTAAACCACGATTTTGATCATGTCTGCGGTTTTGAGTAGGTACAATATATCGGTCTTAGGGATCGAATTTCGTCCGCCTTAAAAAAAGTGTATTAGCTCGAAAGCTTGAAACTCTATTAAAATGACCACGTCGAATAATACGATCTGATATAGGGCGCGAGTAATTTCTAATAAATATTTCTGTGTGAATATAAAAATTTCTATTTGTGTAAGTTCGGCTGGGGAGAGGGACAACGCGATATATCGATTTCGATACTTTTCTTTATTTCACGCTCGTTTATTATGATTTCTTTCTTTCCCCCCTCCTTCTTCAACCCTTGTTTTTTTTCTCCCCCCGCACTTTCGATACGCTTCGCAGGACACTTGTCCGCCCACGTGCGAGCTTGTAGATGTCCTTCGGATGAATGTGTACGTAAAAACAAATAATAAAAGGTGCGCGAGTATAACTCGCACGTGCACGCACCTAACCTAAAATCGTACGCACCGGGTGGGGGAGGGGAGAGGGATAGGCGGCGATGGGGGTGAGGGGGGGGAGAGGAGAGAGGACCGGAGGAGTAACGGAGAACCGCGCTCTGACGAGCGTGCGAGCGAGACGACACCGGACGTCTATCGTTGATATTGACATTATTATCGTGCACCGAAAAGCGGGACACGTCGACTCGTGTGCACAACGAGTCCGTGGACTCTATAGAGAATGCGTTTTATCGACCGGAAGCCGCGCGCGACGCGTTCCCCTGCACGTGCGTCGTGCAAGGTTGCGCGGTGGCGTATCGAGAGATTTGCTCTCGCGCGCGTGCAAGAAAAGGGGGAAGTGAGGAATTTTGGCAATTATTTACTATAACGGATCCAGCTTCGATCACGTTGACCTTGATATATGTTGTCATGGACATAATCCTGAGTAACCTTTCCTCATAACTTAATCGGCGATCGTTGTTTATTAGAAAGTTATTAACGAATAAAGTTTGAAAAATAAAATATTAATTTTTACATAAATTTGTAATTTCCACGCAATAAACGAGATCCATCTGCATCAGAACCCTGATTTAAATGCGAAACAAGATCTTTACATAATTAATTAAATGTTAGAAAAAATATAGGTACACATATAGGAATGAAAAATTTTATTTACTCTACAGTTGCACATGTATTGTTTTCATCTAAGGCGTACAATGTTGTCATTATTTCAAAAAATTTACGTATTCGTTCGCAATATTGATATTTACGTTTAACTTTCCCATTCTCACAACAATTCTGGACTAAATCTTGTTTCGCATTGCAAAGTATATACATGAATACAGTGCGTTCCGCTCTCCCCCTCCTCCTCCCCCACCCCCCTTAACCCAAATCAAATTTTAATTTTAAACGAGAAATAGGTTTGGGTTAGGTTATATCTTCCTCGGAAGTAGGAGTCCCCCCGCAAGGGGGGGGGGGGCGGAACCCACTACATCCACGCATACACTTCGCATTGTAAAGTATATGCATGGATACAGTGGGTTCCGCGCTCCCCCCCCCTCCCCCGCCGCGGAGAGGCTTCACTTCCGGAAGATATAACCTAACCCAAATCTATTTCTTATACATAAAACAAAAATTTAGGGTGCATTACGTCGTATAACTTGAACCAAATTTTCGTTTCGAATTCAACTTAAACCTTAAATATCTCAAAAATTATAAGAGAGGCCGCCGATTAAGTTATAAGAAAATGTTATGTCGGGATTAAGTCCTTGAAATGAGACACAGGATGTCCTATAATAATAATAATCTTTATTTAATTTCGGCTTAACGCCAAGAAGTGGACTTGGTTTACACAATACCTATAACTTACAAGTACTCTGCGTTGATACCACTGCTTCCTTATAATTACTTATAACTACCTTATATTCCTATTTTTCTTATAACCTTCTCCTTCTCCTTCCAAATTTTCCTTAATAACCTTCCTTTCGCATCATCTAACACATCTTTCCACAATTTTTCCTCTACTTCATTCTCATTCTTACCTATTTCTATAAACCATCTTTTAGTTAAGGATGTCCTATAATATTTAATTATTTTATTGACAACGAGTATAAAAGGATACAATGCTCTGTACCGTGTCTATAAGAAACACCCTATATAGGTTTATATATATATTTGAGATTTCAAGGAAGAGAAAAGAGATGAAAAATGTGATGCAAGGCATCGGTCAACATTTATCAATCAGCTGTTCTCTAGATTATTATAGTGTGTGGACGAGTCGTATGTATTTAATTATATAATATTTAAAAACAAAAAAAAATAATAAAACCTTATTAGAATTAATTAATTTTAACGCAATCCGAAAATAGACAATCTGGTTTTCCTCCTCCAACTTTGCTATTTTTTATTATTATTATTATTATTATTATCTATTATTTGTAACCAGCCGGCCAGAAATGGAATACTTTCCTCCAATTAAAGCCCGATTAAAATTTAATGACACTCGAGCGTTACTCTTATAACAAAATTATGTGTATGTGTGCGTTTTGTAAAAACTGTAATGCACATATGTAACGTGTGCTATTCGAGTATCTCGGTTAATTTCGAAAAATCAAGGAAGAAAAGAGCGTGGCGATTCTCTGACGTCAATCGCGACGTGCTTGACCCGCGATTTAATGCATTCGACGGTAATAAATGACGGTGCGCGAATGCTCTCTATCTCCGGTGTCGGTAGAACTTTGCGGTTTTTGCACTATCATGCTATCTGCGCTTGCCCATGTACGCGCTACAAATAAAGATACCGGTATCTCGCGTCGTGTCGCTCTCGAAACGGTAAACGCACTCTCTCGTTAGCCAACAGATATACGCGCTCTGCTGTATTAGCGTGAAATAACTTCCGGTGTGACGATTCCCTTTCCCGATGTGTTGGCTTCTTCGACGCGTCCGGTTCGTCGAACTTGCCGTTACTTGTCGAGAAATTTGCTACGGTTTGCGTTGGCGGATTGGCACAATTGTCTTTACTCTAATACGGATATATCCGAGAGAAAATAAGAAGACGCGTTTGTACGATAGTATCTATTCTTTTCTCGGAACGGAAGGTTTATCGCAATTTTTTTTTTCTCTTGAAACTAATAAACGATTCGAGAATCGTATAATTGATTAATAAAATATAAAGGCCAATCGGAGCCCAGACGCAGTAATCGTCGCATAAATAAGCGTGAAAAAAACCTTCTCGTCCTCCGTCCTCGAGGGTTGAATATTCGTCGCGTCAGCTGGTATCTGTCAGCGTAGTTTCACCGTCTGATTTTGTCTCTCTTCAAAAATTTTCTTTTTAATAAGAATTTCGTACACCACTGAGCTTTATGTTTGCGATAACGAGTCAAACAAGTGTGCGAACATTTTTTATATTTATATTATTATCTTTTATATTATTGATTCTATTTGTACATCGGATGCGCTTTGAGACATTTTCGCGAATTTAATTGGTTTATGCCATTTATTTATAAGTCCATCTCGATATCATTGAAAAGGGCCCGAAATGTGCCGAAACGTTTGACACAATTTAACAATTTTTGTGTCGATATAATATACTTATTTACGCCACGATTATTGCGTCTGGGCTCCAATTGACCTTTATTTTTTATTAACTGATTTTATTTTTCGAGCCTTTTATATTAATTTTATTTTTCATTAATTTTGTTTCGTATAATCGAGATTCTCAAAAATTATAATGTAAAAGACAAATAATATAATATAAAATTATTTGTACGCAATGAGAAATTTTATCCACACACATTGTGGATAAAATTGTGAAGACATTAGAAGAAAAAGCAATCGATAATGTGTTACGTATAATCTTCTTATAAAATAATTGGAAATACATAAGACTTTTCAGATTTTTCATCGTCATTACAGTAGTCGAGGGTTAATTTTCTATCGATTTCACCAGACTCGTCAAGTATTAATATCATGAAGTATTAATAAAATGACAGCACACACATACACAAGATACAAAAGAAAAAAAGAAAGTCGATAAAGCTCATATTGTAGAATCATTATTCGAACGTATAATTTTTAAAACGTTTTCCAATAATTACATATTTTTTGCTAGCCATTTAATTATCGGTTTTTTTTTAAATTCCGTTAAATTTTTTTCATTTAAGATAATTTTAACACGAAAAACATTCCTCAAGAAATGCTACCAAGTATTTGACAGAAAAAAAGGCAACCGTGCCCAACATATACGAATATTTATAAATTATTTTAATTATTTTTTTGAATATTACTACATTAATTACTATATTAATATATTATTATTATACTATATGTACAGGTCCCATTTTAAAGAAGTATTACGGTAAGATTATCAAAAACTAAATATTTTACGAGATATTTAATTTTTTATATCAAAATATGTCAGATTAAAATATAAAATAACTCAAAAAGTACCTAATGAAAAAATACTTTATTATAGTGTTTTGGAAAGCTCTCGAGGTCAGCTACAAGAATACTAAATAAAAAATGGGAGTTTCTATTTAAGATTTTAAAGTTGACCTTCACATGACCTTCAAATGATTTTCCAAGGTCAAATCATTGTCACCATCTTATGGCCCCCTTGAAGCCACACAACTTTTGTTTGAAACATTTTTCGATTTAACGCAGTGTTTCTGAGATATTTGAGTGGATTCTTTAAAATGGGACATCCTGTATATATATATATATATTTATTTTGATACACTATATTATTATTTATGATTACTTTATTAATTTTAGGAATTTATTGTGCATGGTATCTTGATGCTAAAGTAGAAATTTTTCAACAAAAGAAAGAAGTATCATTTTATTCTTGGATATCTGCATTTTAGTTTCGGGAATGGTTTTACTACGTTGCTTTTTTTCGCGCTTTACGAAATTCCATTTCTGGCGTGTGTGTATGTACATACACGCGCGTTACATCCGGCAATCTTGCAACCACCCGCGCGGATCGTTCCCGATACAGTATCGACCGTTATCCCCGCGGATGCGCTCTTTCGGTATTAATGGGAAAATGTGCCGGGATACCGTCCCATTCTGTATCGTGTGGCGGCGGCGGCGGCGACTCTTATATGTCTCTCGCGGCCGGTTATATAAATAAACGGCGAGTCTCGAAACGAGTCTCAATTCATGAATGACCGCTTGGCCGGCGTGGTGTGACGTACGTGTGTATTTCGTGCACGCGCTCGATGAAACGGCGACGAGCCTCGGACATGCGCGTCGATGCTTGAAACCTCATACGTAGGAACGCGAAATATTTTCATGTAATTTTCAACAGGGTGCGTATCAATAAATCCGTGCAAGAAACATGGAAAGTCTCAGTTTTTTTTTTTTTTTTTTTTTTTTATCTGGAGGAATCAGGGAATTCTCATGGAATTTTATCGGGACTGAGGGAGTTTTTTTAAAAATACTAATTTCTTTAATAATTTTGCTCTTATACTTCAAGGATACTCTAGGCATCTTTCCCACTCTCTCGCGTAATTTTCGGCTCTTTAAGAGAAAAAGGAGAAGAAACGAGGTCGAAAAATGCGAGATCTACTCGAGTGCATATTGAAAAAGGCTATTTTCGACTCTTCATTTTATTGTTTTTACGATATAATAATTTAAAGAGAATTTCGTCGACACTTTCATAATTTAATAATATTACGAAATATTATAATCTCGTATCGTTGGGTTTATATTATAACGATATGAATGGATATAATTGTGCAATATCGTAGAAAATGTTAAAAATCGATCCAACGAAAAATGTAATGGAATATACAGAAATTGTCTTTATGTGCGAAAATTGCATTTACATGCTTTTTATTCATATAACAATATTTTCATTTTATTCTCGATAGTTGTATTGTATTTTTAAAAGAATATATCTTACAATTACGCAGAGTTCCAATTTCCTCCATAAATATTCAGATTATAAGGTAATAAAAATACTTTTTTTTTTTTTTTTTTTTTTTCATGAATATTATCAAGCGAATTCACGTTTAAGTGATTATGTTTCATATATAAAAGAAAGTATAGTAATTATACATATGTATTATTACTTTTTATATTAGCATAAGAAGTATCCGATGTCTTTAAACTATCTTAATCCAATTTTTGTAGTATTACAATTTTCCCTAGAAAAAAAGAGAATATTCATGAAAAAATTGAAAAATTGTGGATCACTGGAATACATTATAATACATTTTAATATATACAATATATTGATGATTGCATAAGTTCGTGCCCGATTTTCATAGATGGCATTAAGTTACTGCATGGCGGAGTTTTATTGTTTTCGTGTGGTAATTGTTGTTTACACCGAATAGATGACGTTGTCTTATGTCAATTTAGCATCGGACATTGTTCAGATAAGTCCATTTGTGCATAAGAGAAATCATTAAAAATGGAGAACGAAAAGGTGCATTTGCGGCATGTAACGCTATATGAATTTCGGAAAGGCGTGAGTGTTGGGATTGCACAAAAAAATATTCAAAGCGTTTATTTGGACCGCGCTCCTGCTCTCCGAACAGTCAAAAAGTGGTTTGGCAGATTTCGAAATGGTGATTTCAACATGGAGGATCAACCTCGCTCTGGACGGCCTTCTGGCATCGATGATGACATTGTGCATGCCTTAGTGGAAAGAAACCCAAGGATTACAACTGAGGATATTGCTGAGAGGCTGAACATCGATAATTCAACCGCTTTTCGTCATTTAAAAAAGCTTGGATACATTTCCAAGCTTGATACGTGGGTGCCGCATCTTCTGACTGAAAGGAATAAGCTGCAGGAAAACTGCAGGAGTTGCAATGGGAAATTTTGCAGCACCCGCCATATTCTCCAGATATTGCGCCTTCAGATTTTTATCTGTTCCGGTCTTTGCAGAATAGTTTAAATGGCAAGAATCTCAATTCCGAGGAAGCTGTCGAAAAGCACCTTAGAAACTTTTTTCAAGAAAAACCAAGTTCTTTCTTCAAAAATGGAATCGACAAACTTATAGATCGTTGGAAAACCATTGTAGAAAAGAATGGAGACTATATAATCGATTAATAAAAGTGTTATCTCTAAAGTATAATCTATTGAAGTTTATATTTAAATCGGGCACGAACTTATGCAATCACCTAATACACAATATGCATATTATAGGCATTTACTTTTATTTATTCTGGAGCAAAAGATGTAAAAATATTAAATGTGTCGAACGCGCACTGTCCCTTTTTGTCTAGAAATGTTGGTATCGCGTATTGGTTTACATTGCAGTTTCTATTGTAAACGCATGCAATATTTTTTCTATCGGAGAAACGAGAAACGCGGCTCATTTCGCTCGCATAGCATGCGGATGATTGCGGCGCGATTAGCATACGAGCGAGGGAAATGCGAAGCCGTTTCTCGTTTCTCCGATGGAGAAGCATTGCCTGCATTTACAATGGTACCTTCAACTTCCGGTCAAATGATCCGCGAACATCCGGTCCCGGCTTGCGCGTACACAATGCCCGGGCTCTCTTAAAAGCCGTGTGCAACACGCCTTGTAACAGTATCGTAACTAATCGGGGAGCGTGTCCCCCGGATCATACCAAGTTTATCTCCCGGTGACTAAACGGGGTTGGACAGAGGAGGAGGAGGAGGTGGTGGTGGAGGCATCGTTTGTAACTCGAAAACGCGCGTACTCGCGCACACAAATCTCTTATTCCTCTAAATTTTGTATAAAAAATTCTGACCTTGATGAGAGTATCATAAATTACGATTTGTATGCACGAAATATTAATCTTCCGAGAAAGAACAGATTTTCCATTTTTGGCTTATCGAATGATCTTTTTTTATTTTCAGATGTCGGAAGAGATTAATTAGAGAAACGCCTCGGCGACTTTTTTCTAATAAAAGTTTCCTCTTTACGAGTCCCTCTCGTTTCCTGCCGGTTTCTTCTTTTTCCTTTATCTTTCTTCTTTAATTTTTTTTTTTTCCGGCCACGTCAGACCGTTTCCACCCCTATCAAACTACGCTATATCTGATCTGATAAGGATATTTTCGATCTGTTGGCTTTGATATGATTGCTTTGAGAGTGTAAATTATGTTAGAAATATCCAATCTCTTCAGATATCAAGACATCAATTTTACGTACGAAATGCATGCTTAACGTAGAAATTTTTTTCCAATTTCTTGATGCGATAAGTAATACAATAGTATTATTCAAATCACAAGCCATAAATAGAATTTTTTTAACTTTTATTTTTTTTGATATAATATTTTTCGCAGCGACCTCAATTATTTCGTCATTTTATAAATATGGAGAATATTAACTCGTATTATGTTGAAGATAAACTTTATATCAGTTTGAATGAGTTGAAATTTTCATCACATGAAAGAACACATGTTGGAAGAAAAATATTTCTATCCCATATATATATATATATATATATTATTTTGTTTTTGGAATAGTTTCAAGGTAAAAGTTCCAAATAAAAATCTATATTCATAGATACACTTGTTAGAGACCGCTCTTTGGCAGACTGTTCTCAGTTTTGAGAATATTGTTTCAAATTTTTGAGCGAATAATTTTTAAAAGCCGACAAAATTTCAGATTCGACATACCCAACGGAAATTAGAGAAACGCGATAAAAAGAAATTAAACGGACAAACGTACACAGACACCTACAAATTATGGAATGACGTAATATTCTTAAAAAAAAAAAAAAAAAAAAAAAAAACCGCGTTATTTCGATTAAATAATTCGCCAAAGAGAGTCACGGAAGAAAGAAAAGAATTGAAATTTCAAAAAACTACAAGTCGATTTAGCATACAAACGAGCGATGAAGAGAATATACCCGAACTATAGAAGCTTTCAACGACTAAATTAACTAATTCGTATCAGTCTTGATAAAGTGTGACATTTAATTATTGAGAAATAGAGGAAAGGGCGAGAATGTGGAGAGGGGGAAAAGGAGAGAGAGTTTCGTCACTCCAGGAGAGACCTGTATGACGTCGCTATCTTTCTTTTATACCCGAATTTCTCGCAAATTCCTCAACGAGAGGAAACGCGCTCCGATATGCATCTCTGTCACGCGCGGGGTCGTGCAACTTATATACATTCGTCGTACATACGGTTTGATGCGACGTCGAAAGGCGGCCGACCGGGTTTCTCTCCCTCCCCCCCCCCCCCCCTCCCCCCGTTCGACGGCGGCCGGCGGGAGTTAAGCTCACATCCGCACGTGAGTCGAAGCGGAAGGAAGGGGACGTGACGTCGCGATTAAGGCGAATTAAACGAGTGAATTATATGAATCGGCGAGCACGGAGGTGGAGTCGAGTATACCACACGCATATACTACATAACGCTCGCGCACCGGCCCACGTTTATCGGACGGACTTAAACTGTCTTCTTAAAGTTCGCCCAAGATCGAGCCGACTTTGCTCTTTGGCTCCCTCCTCTTTTTAATCCATTCCGTAACGATAAATATAGAAAATCTCTGACATCATTATATCAGCTGTTTCTAGATTTCAAACATCTTTTCCGATAAATTGCACTCGAGATACGGAAGTGATTAATTGGTTTTTTTTTCTTTTGATCTCTCTCTCTCTCTCTCTCTCTCTCTCTCTCTTATTAACGCGCGCTAAGTTAAGATAAGGTATCCTAGAATTTTGTCGATCTTAACTTTAATCGAGATATTGTCAGGAATTTGGAATAAATCTAGCCTTTGTGCGCGGATTCAGCTAGAAGATCAAATCAAATCGAGTTGACTTACGCTTATGAAATCTCGTTAAAATCGCGACGACATTTACACGCTATGGGATCGGAAATGTCAGTGCGGAAATATCCTGAGGTAGAGAGCGCCGTTCGATAAAACGAGCCCGATAAATGTAGTTTTTAACGGGGACAATGTCATCCGGTGGGATGATAAAGGGGTGGGGGGGGGGGTGAGTTCGGCTGATTACGCGTGTCAGAGAGGTTCGCGCGAGCATGCGGAACCTTTTGAACGGACGCAGCATCCTTGAAACGTAATATTCCAGCCGTTCCACTGACATTTTCCATGGATGTATTTTTACTGCGCATTGCGTAATTGCACCTGGACGGGATCTTACGCGAGAGAGGGGACGCCGTTGCAGGGAGAGATGCGGTGCGGGAGAGCGGGGTGGGGTGGGGGGGGGGCGGGCGGGAGCGGACGGAAAACTCATATACGTCGACGTGGGCGGGAAAGGGTTAAGGTTGAAATTAGACGCCTTTGATGGCTGAACTTTGCTGATAATCAATTCGCGCAGAACAAAATGTGCGACGCGTTCCCGGAACCAGGGATGCGACCTCCGCGGAGCGTAACGTACTGTCAATATTGACATACGTCAACATCGGCTGCTTAAAGGCTGCCATATAAATTACAATTCGCGGAGGCTATTCTACGTCATCGTTATCGATCGGTCTCTTACGTGCTTCTAATACGCTTCGGTTGAAAAGCAAGTGAATTAAAACGAATTAATTGGGAATTTACATAGATAAAAGTGGAGAATATTCGCTTCTCACTGTATGCATTTATCAGGGATTGGGTTTGCCCAGTCTCTCGTTGACCTCTTTTTTTTTTAATTTTATTTTAATGCTTGTAAAAGATAATTGGGGACATTGAAAGGACAAAGAGACTTAGACTCTTTTACGAGAAATCGTATAATTAAATGTATTATTATCTCTTCTTATTCGCGTTCGACATTTACTTGAATGACTGGTACATTAATTAAGACTCGAGGAGGATGTCGGATAATTGAGGAATCTTTGATTCGTAATCGAAGAGAAAACGCGCTCGTCATTGACATTTCTCGGAAATGACATAAGCTGTTTCTCCGAGTTATCATTTATTTATATTAAAAATATCGTTACGGGAGGAGGGTCATTTATAAATATTACTGTCAATATTCCTATAACTTTTACTCGAATCATCTTTCTTTTCCCGAGATCAATATACGTACCTCGAGTAAAATTTATCTATCACGCTTTACCGGGACTCGCCCTGTAATACGGGCTCTGCGCAACCTGGTCTTTACGTGAAGTTTCTCAACCTTCAAAGGTCTCCCCGGTGACATATCGAGACCACTCTCCGAACCCATAAATGTGCTTAGGGAACCTTTCTTTATCTCGACTTCTTTGTATCGTCCCGCGTGTTTCTACAAGAGGATAATCGAGATAACGCAGAGGTTTTTGTTCGGAGAAATTGTTTGGAGATATACGAGAAATCCGAACGGCCGGAAATGAAAATCTTCTTGACGAGATAGAATTATCGATCAGGTTGATGTAAGAATCTCGAGTTGAATAGTTTAATAAGTAGCGCGTCGTTACGGCGAAATTTATGCGCGCACGTATCTCATAATTAAACTAAATTCCTTCAAATTTTTTATTATATTGCTTTAATACGTGGATATTTCTGTTGTACGTATATAACAGCTTTGTTTAATCTAAGATTCTAATAGTTTGGGTTTTTCTTTCCTTGTAACAGAATATTCACTGTGTCTCGATATCGATTAATAATTCCGAGAGAAATTTATTTCCTTTATAAACGAATCAATCTTTATTTTTCATCGGGGGGGAGGAGGGGGGGGGGAAGCGCCGCGTCGAAAATTATGTACGTTTGATTAAGGATGTATGTGTCATATGTCGAAACATTGACAAGAACGTGAGAATTTCGTAGATTGTTCTGAATATCTGTGCGAAACCTGAACACATTTCTCTTAACCGTTTGGAAATTATTTAAGTTTAAAGTTAGGTATTGATTCTCTTATCGAAAATCGCGTATTGCAGCACCTATTGACAAATTTGACAAGGAAAGAACATTGCCAACGACATAAACATTTTCACATCTCTTAAGAAAACTAATAAATATTAATGCAAAATTTGATTTAAATCCGCTTACTCGTCTAAAAGTTATTTGCTAAAAATTGTGGGAAAATATTATCTGTCCCTCTTTCTCTTTCTGCAAATTACTTTTTTTTTTTTTTTTTTTGTTTCTTACAGTTAATTTCAAGGTGTTCACGATCAAAATGATTTTGTCATAAATTAGAAAAAAATATTAATTATATTATACTATTTTCATTTATGAAGACGTCGAAAATCATATTGTTTTGTGATGCTTCAATTTTTTTTCTAATCCGGATTTATTTATTTGATTTTTCAAATAATATAAACGTAAGAAATATGTCTTTTTTTTTTTAATTTTCACAGTTTTTTCCTACTATCGTAGCCAAAACATTCTTAAATGTGAAAATCGATAAATTATTTTATTTTTTCTTCCATTCGCAAATTGTAGAAAATATCTTAATATAGCGTCCGATAGCGTTCGATTTAGACATTCGAAAAAGATCGCGTTCTCTCTTTCCTGTTAATCGCGAACGGGATTACCCCCCCCCCCTCCCCCTCCCCCGAGGAGAAATGAAACGTCACGTTGGAGGAGAGACGACGTTGGAAAAGCGGTGTTCTATGAATGGAGGCGAGCCTCGGATCTGTCGACGAGCAAGGACGACTAATTATAGCATTAGTATCTCTCTCTCTCTCTCTCTCTCTCTCTCTCTCTCTCTCTCTCTCTCTTTCTCTCTTTCAACTTCGTTTTGTTACATTAAACATGTGCACCATCCGTCCGCGCATACGTATAATACACAGGCGTGCGCATGTGTATTGTGGAACGTTTTAATACGACCCGAGAGATTATGGCCCGACGATGGAGGACATGACCTATTTCGATCGTCGTCGTCGTCGTCGTCGTCGTTGACGACGACGTCGCCGACCTGGCGTCAGCGCGGGGATGCGAATTCAGGACGTGCGTCACGCTTACCCTTGTGCCGCTGTCGGCACCTGGCATCTCGTACAAATTACGTCCACGCATCGACCAATTGTCGGACGGATGAACCGAATACGAGCGAGATATACGAGCTTTTCGAGAAACATAAAATTTTAACGATCACTTGATATAGAGAATGGGAAATGTCTTATTTTAATAAAATCTGCTGGAATACTTTGGTTTCGAAATTCTGAATTATATGATTCAAGCTCAAGACAATAAAACTTTATTAAATAATAACCGCGCCTTCGAGAAGTTTAGTTTGCGAAAAATCTTCAATCTCTAATCGCGAGAAACTATTTCTTCGGTATTTAAAAAAAAAAAAATCCAAAATGAAAAAAATAAGTTTATAAATTGAAAATTCTAATTTGAAAAATCTCCTCATATGTTAAAAGATAGCGTGCCGAATTATCTCATGCTTCGTTAAAATAAAATGGTTAAAGGATTATCAATAAATAAATAAATAAAAAAAAAAAGACGAAGTATATGTCGCATCTCGAAATTGTAACATTGAGAGATATATTTACATTGATAGATGTGATGTCCGCGCGTTTGTCTTTTTAAGGCAATCTAACGATAAATTGTCCTACGTTTTAACGACCGCCGGGAACAACTCGCGGGAGAGCGCTTAAAAAGGTACAATTAAGCTAAAAGTGTAGTGTCGCTTCGGAGACACCGTAAACAGACAAGGTCGCGAAATAAACATAAAACGCCGCGTGAAAGTGGCCGCGTCACCGTGCTAATTATCACGATGAAACAGAGTGGGTGTGTTATAGAAGCGAGTGAAATTACATTCATATGTCGTATTTCTCATTGTGGAAGTTGAACAAATGCATCGATTACTTCCGCCGAAGGAAGTGTCAGTTTAGAGTTTCCCAATTAATTGGTAGCAATTCTACGTCTCTCAAGCGTGTACTTTAATCGAATTGGTTATCGAGTAATGTTATTGATTTCACCTTTGGTTAGGCACACAATCGCAATTAAATTTTCACATGATCCGATATAATTTAATTTTTAAGATAGTAAATAAATATAAGAGTATTTTAAATATAATGATTAAATTTTTGTTTATATTGTTTCACGCAAACGAAAGAGTAGAATTTAGCAGGATATTTTTAAAATTCTATGCGTGATAAGCTGATTATACAATTGCTTTATTTATATCATTCTATGATTAATATGTAAGTTGGAGTTATTCTGATACCGAAAATGCATATAAAAGTTGATTGTATAAAATCCACACAACTTTATACTATCAATGGCATAGAGGATAAAGCTGAAAGCCGATTATGTGTTAAATATTTTTTTACGGAAAGATTCGAAAGAAAGGTTCGAAAGATTTTCATATTTATCAATGATAATATAAATAAGCTCCAAAATCATTAATAATACGAATGTAAGCCAGTAATTGCTCTCTACACTAAAATTAAACACGATCAACATTGAAGTAAAAAAAAATTATGCTTTCCTAGGTTTTTACAAAATATATAATTTACATTGTATTATGTTTCTGTAATTATACTTTTCGAAACGTGATTTATAATTTGCGAAGGATCATATATGACATCATATATAACATATTTTTATTCCTCTACGACATCGCAAAATAACCCCGTGTTATACAAGATAGATACAAATTAATGCTATTGTTAATATTAATTGTTGTAAAAAGTAAAATTAGAAGCAAGAAATTAATATATATAATAATTTGAAGTTTTTATAATAAAAATAAAGTTATATATATATATATATATATATATATATATAATAATATGCACGTTTATTTTAAATACAATTCATGGATACGAGACGAAATGTATAAATATAAAATATTAATGTTCAGTTACTTAAACAACTCGTACATTTATATTATATAATAAAACTTGAAGAATTCAAAAATATTTTACTGTATATAATATATTGTAAAGGAATTAAAAATAGGCTTTCATTTTATATAAATCTGCATCGCAGAATCTATACATTATGAATTTCGTATTCCGTATATAAACGATAAAGAATATTAATTTTAAAAAATTATATAAAAAAATGATTCTTCTCTCTCTTAGAAATATTTTTCGAGAGAACCCTTCAGCTTACTCGGATTCACATTAGGACCGTGTCGTTCGACAACCTTGCCCTCTTTGTCGACGATAAACTTGGTGAAGTTCCATTTTATGAAACTGCCGAGCCAGCCGCCCTGCTCTTTTTTCAGATACGCCCAGAGAGGATGCGTTTTATCTCCGTTCACATCGATTTTTTCGAACAAATCGAATTTTACCTGTGAAAGATGTATCAAATACAACAGTTACTCAGTATAAATTAAATAGATATATTTATAAACACAATAGATGTATTTGAAAAATTACTTTCTGGCGATCGGCGAAACTGCAAATATCCTCGTTGTTTCCTGGCTCTTGCCCGTTAAATTGATTACAGGGGAACGCTAGAATTCGTAGACCTGTCGAATAACAGGAAAGATAATTGAAAACTTTGTTATATACGCGGAATAATTTTTGACTTTCGTATATATCGTGGAGTTTACCTTTCGATTCGGCATACTCATCGTACAGTTCGTTAAGCTCCTTGTAATTCGAAGCTGTAAGGCCGCATTTTGAAGCGACATTTACGATCAAGCATACGTGACCTCGATATCTGACGATGGACAAATGTTTTATTACAACCTTTTGACATAAACAATATCGGCGATACGGACGGGTTTATGCTTACTTGGACAAAGGGACCTCCTCCCCCTTGATAGAATTGACCGTGAAATCGTAGATCGATGTGGCCGAAGTATAATCCTTGTTTCCGTTCATCGTTGCTGCAACTGCAATTGCGAGAGTTAAATCTTCGAAACGATAAAGCGTAAACGGTGCACTTAACTTACATCTTTTTTTTTTTTTATTTTATTCGCAGTCCGATATTGCTAATTCGTTAATAGCAATCTCGGGTTTTCCAAACTAAATTAAAAATAGTGGATATTTGAAGTTTATGCTTTTGAACTGACATAATGATATTAAAACGTCACAAATCTCGCGGATTAAAATATTCAACTTTGATTAGAGATTAGATCTTAGTCATTATGTTAAAAGATTATCGTGTGTTTGATAAAAGAATAGTATTTAACATGCATCACACTGTGCTATCAATATATGCATAACAATCGCTTTCGAAACATATTGCAATTATTTTCAATGCAGGACGAATAATATAAATGAATAAAAATACGCGCACGATAAAACCATGTCCAATGATTATAATGATTATATGAATAATTAGAGAATGGATAATAACAAGTCGAAGACGTATAATATCAATATTTAAAATTATCACGATTTAATTATTATTATTAAGGATAATCGGATCAAACGAGACTCTCAGAAAATTCAATCAAATCCATTCCTAAATAATTCACAGACAGTTATTACACGCGTGGCTCTTTTTATGGAAACGATTACGGATCGTTTCGGCTGCGATTGGCATTATTTATAACCGGCAGATTAATGTTTATCGCTAGATGAGAGGAAGAGACAGGAGGGGAGAAGGAGAGACGGGCCGGATAATTATCAAATTACGTGCCTGCGAAATTTCGGACTAAGTGTGTAAGTCCGATGGGTAGTATGAATTTTATAATGGTCATTTCCGGTACGTCGATATCGGTTCCGCTCCTGAAACTGCCGATATACAGAGGATATAATATTGTAGAGTGTAAAGCAAGTTCTACGACTTCGAAAATAAGATATTCAAGAGCTCTACTCTCGCGATTACACTTTTTTTTCCTCACGATTTTATGAACGTTCGTGGCGTTTACGAGGATATTTGAACTAAATGTTTATTTATACTCTTTCAATCAATCCTTACACGGTTAACATTCATTTATTATTTATTGAAAAACGATAGTCAAAGTGATCTCGTTGTTAGCATTAAATAGAATAGACTATAATTGATTTATGTTGAGTCATTAATGGAAATAATTACGTAAACTTTAGGATAATGAATGTTTTATCGTCATTTACTTATATCATCATAAAAAATATAAAGGAGATATGCATGGTAAAAAAAAAAAAAAAAAAAAATTTGCGAACATTATAAAAAATTTCAGTCTCCTACGCTTTTTAAATATTTCCATAAGATTTATCATCAGAGAAGATATACAAAAGTTTGTTGACGATATTTTTATTTGATAATCAAATCAAATGACTCATAATTCAATAAATGCAATAATCTTAGGCGGGAAATTCACGTCTAGCGATCAAATGACGATTCTTTTTCGATTCGAGACACAAACACGAATAATAAAACAGTTCAAATTGTCATGCAAATTGTCATGTCAATAAAACACGATGACTATGCAATGTCGCTGTTTAAAATAAGATATTAAAGTATAAATTGATGCGACAGAATATCGAATATCGGAGACTCCCGCTTTGTCATCCATTCGATTTACAATGAAAAAATTTCATGTATATTTATATACAATATATTCTATATATTTTCAGTAATCTTTTAAAAAATATTATTTTTCATATCATTTTCAATGTCGGTTTTTTAGAGACTAACTAATTTCTCAAATCTCAATTTTTATTCGCTTTTAAAAAAGATTATTTATCGAAACGTTTGATCAAACATTATAAAATTATAATATAAATCTGATAGGAAAAATAATCTTTTTGATAAATATATTTGTGGAGGTAAAATTTTGTTTTGTACATTTAGCTAAAAATTGGAATCGAAAAGCGAAATAGCATGTTAGTGTTTTGGTATTTTTCCTCTATTATATAATTAAAATAAAAAGAAGAAAAAGAGGGACGCGAAATTATTCTCGTAAAAAGATTGAAGGTTCTGCTTTTTTTAGTTCTAATTTGTAATACTTCCCCGTATATAAAAAAAAATAAAGGATAATAAAAGACATAAAAAAAAGAATAGCTCTATATATTATACCGTAGAATATATAAAAGACTGTGAGCTTATAACAAAGAGCATGATTAATAAAACCCGGTTATACTCTTCTCAATGAGCGACTCGGATATTGCGAATCGCGAGTTCTACGAGAGTCGGTGTAGTCTGAGATCGATAGCCATCTATCGTGCGCCGGTTGCAACTTCACGGAGGTTCGCGTCGTTCGCGATGATCAGCTGAGCGCCCTCTTTATAAGCGACCCTACGAGTGATTTAACTGCGAAATGTTTTCTTCGTCGTTCTCGAAATACACAAATTGCATATCGAGTTTATGCACACGAGTTATATTTCATTATAGAACGTCCCATTCAAGTGGGACGATTAAAAGATACGGTCATGTGGTGCGCCAAAGTTATGCGCAGTAAATAGCGAGATTGACCGTGTATCTGTACACGAGCCGTTTAATTAAGAATATCTTGGATTATTCGATATCAATCATTCGCGTGGAATGATCGGGTTCTTAACAGTCTTGATTTTAACTTACCGTTAGAAAGTACGCGA
The DNA here is from genome assembly GCF_030449975.1 of Polyergus mexicanus. Classification (NCBI taxonomy): domain Eukaryota; kingdom Metazoa; phylum Arthropoda; class Insecta; order Hymenoptera; family Formicidae; genus Polyergus; species Polyergus mexicanus. The sequence goes on from NW_027223346.1 coordinate 1,367,668, forward strand.
TTACACGCCAAAAGAACGCGGAAGAAATGCCGCGTCTGAACCCTGGGAGCTGCCGTCTCGTACTGACTGACTAGTCATCTCGACAACGCGATGCGATGCGATGCGATGCGGCCTTTAGCACGCGTGCGCAGTAACTCCCAACATTAAATGTCGGGTCGAAATGTTGGCGAAAATGATGCAATTTGTAATTATGATTTTTATATATTATATGAATTATAAAATATAATTTGTGTGTGAAGAGAAAGCCTTTTTTTTTTTATATATATAAACATATAAAGTATAAAAATTGTATAAAAATATATAAATATATAAAATAAAAATATATAAAATGTATAAAAATATATAAAGTGTTCTCGCAACATTATAATTTTTATAATGAATTCTCTAATGAATTTTAAATGCAATTTTGTCGAAGCGAAGATTCATAAGGATCATTAATTATTAATTAGGAAAATTTTTAATTTTTAATATTACCTTTAGCTAAAAGATTCAAATTAAAATTCTATTAAGTTGAAATAATCTTAATGAAGACACTTTGTACATGTATTATAATAACACATAATACATATATAAATCTAATGTGATGTAAATTGCACATTTCTATAAATATTGTAGGAATTTTTTATATGCTTTTATAAGAATTATATTCAAATTAATTAAACATTTTAATATTACGAAGAAATAAAAATCTTTGATTTATCCATAATCTTGTTTTTCAGTACGTTAGTACCGTGGAAGGTATTCAGACACGAATTGAATCAAGTACATCCCATCAGTTCGGGACTGCAAGCGATGGCACTGAAATCCACGATAGATTTAACGTGCAACGATTACATCTCCAACTTTGAATTTGACGTATTTACAAGGTAAATATAATTATTTTACACACACACACACAGTTTATTTAGTCGGGACAGTTTGCACATTTTTATACGTTGTGACTTTCAAGGTTGTTTCAACCATGGTCGACCCTCCTACGCAACTGGAAAATTCTGGCTGTGACGCACCCTGGATATGTGGCTTTCCTTACGTACGACGAAGTGAAGGCACGTTTGCAGAAATATTGTATTACCAAGCCCGGGAGTTATGTATTTCGATTAAGTTGCACGAGGCTGGGACAATGGGCAATCGGTTACGTCACGTCTGACGGTGATATTCTTCAAACCATACCACACAATAAGAGCCTGTGCCAGGCGTTGCTGGATGGCTATCGGGAAGGCTTGTGAGTATATCCTATGCCATTCAGAATTAGTTTGTTTGCCCAATTCTCGGGTTCAGGCGCCCGTGAAGATTTCACATCAAATATATATTTCAAAGATTCGATTTCCAGCTACCTATACCCGGACGGCCGAAATATAAATCCAGATTTGACATGGGCGGTGCAACCAACGCCGGAGGAGCACATAAAAGTGACGGCGGAACAGTACGAATTGTACTGCGAGATGGGTAGCACATTCCAGTTGTGTAAGATCTGCGCCGAGCACGATAAGGACGTCAGGATAGAACCGTGCGGGCATCTTCTCTGCACTCCATGCCTTACAGCTTGGCAGGTAGCAGTATATAATCTCATCATGTCATTGTTTGATAGACTTATCGATCGACATAATGAATGTTTCTGTAATAAATTTGATTTCATTAACAGATTAGTTTTTTTCACTTTTACTTGTGATTGTTTTAAATCTTACAGCGGGATTATGTCTTTGGGTATATATATATATATATATATATATATATATATATATATATATATATATATATATATATGAATAGATATACATTAAGTTAATGAACGTTTGATTGGCTGCTTGCAGGATTCTGAGGGACAGGGTTGTCCGTTTTGCCGAGCTGAGATTAAGGGCACCGAGCAAATCGTCGTAGATCCGTTCGACCCGCGAAGAACACATCGACCTGGAGCGCACTCGGCGTCCGCCAGTAATGCATCGACTCCCACGCGGGATCTCGACCCCGACACCGAGGTATCCGACTAGGAATAGCATCTACCTTCATTATTAAATGTGTTCTATGTATAACATCGCTCTCATTCTTGAGAATGCCTCATACATTTCACACGAGAACTCGCGATCGTATACACGTGTCATTTCGTAGAATTTATCGTCATGACTGTACATTGTATCTCGTAGCAGGTACGCAGTAGTTTCAGGCATCTATATGATATCGGAGAAGTTACTTACGTTGATCTATTCCGGGACCAAAAGAGACCAAATTGCGCAGGAACGTGTCTACAGTATAGTTCTATAGAGTTTGTTGTCCTCCTTTTTTTCTTTCTTTTTTTACGTGTTCGCAATCTATAGATACGGAGCGATTGCTCGATCGATCAGCCTTATCTGTCGCGCATTTTCGCAACTAACACTCGTTTTCAGATCGTTTTTTACGCCGCATAATTTACAAATTTCATCAATTACGCGGGGCCTCGTGCTCAGGTAAGACACGCTTTTTTCATACTTCATTGGAAGCTACGAGGCGACTTTATTGTACGCTGGCCCATTATCGCTGTACATCATTACAACTACTACGCATACGCAGCCATAGCTTTCGAGCAATTATATACGATAATCTGATAATAGAGATATTTGATAAGGCATTATCGCATCGAGAGTTTAGACCGTGCTTGTATAACGTGTTAATGTACCAGCGGAGAAATGTATTAGGTATAATATATATGGGTTCGCATCCAGCCACACAAAGCGGGTTCATTACATTCACTTACTGATGCCGCAAAAATCTTTTTTGGCTCACGAGATTCATAATGCATGTGCATATGCGTTTAAAAACGCTCTTTTTTTAAGTATGTGCATACGAAAGAATGTTGGTGTCTGAAAATATTTGTACATATTATTTGTGCATACAATTGTATGTGATTCATAGACAATGATATGGAATAACCGCGTGACTTGTATTTAAATTAATATATCTGAAGCACAGAGAGAAACAGGATGGAGAATCCTACGATTCCGAGAAAAAATTTTAATGTCGCATTATTGAAATTCTGCATTTGTAATTTTCACACATCCGATACAGTATGACAGATAAACACGATTCGAGATTATTTTCCATAAATTAATGAACGATTAAATGATACGAAATTATCTCCTGCAACCTATACAAATTTTAATTATTATTTAATAGCAACTGTGCGCGCGTAATTTATGATATTATTGTCAACTGATGACGATAAATTGCATTTTGAATTGCATATTGAATCACATTATTTTTCGTTCACATTATTTCTCTCATGATTGTGCAATGATGATTGAGATTTATTTGAATACTCGCTATCACACTTACATTTCTTTAAGTACTGTGATAACGAATGATTGTTTTATAGAGTGACATTTATCAAAAGGAAAAGGGAAGAAGATACATATAAATGTTCCGTATTATTAAGATTCTAAATATAATTTTTAAGCGTTCACAATAAGAAAGAGGAATATATGCGACGAGATCAAGTAAAGTAACATGAACGGCGAACTCGAGAAAGGAGCTCGTTCATCATAATTATGTACTATAATTATGTATCGCGTTCGAATGTATTGTGTACCTGCTGGCGGTAGGCACGAATGTAACGTCACGTTAACATCATCATCAATACACGTCGTTTCCAGCGTTAATTATTTTCTTACATTAAAATATTAATTTATTATTTATTCCGTATATATACTCTCTTGTACCGAAAAAAAAAAAGATTAAGTTCAGAGGGTTTTCTGTGTTGTCGCGACCGATGCTGCGGTTCATTATACGTACGTTTTATAGCGCGAGACACTAATTAAAGGCATCTTTTTGTACGCGTTGTATAATGCATGCAACTAAAAAAATTCAAGTATACAATCTCAATAAAAACTCTCAGCACGATTTGAGATCGGTGGATTGTCAATTTAATCCTCTGTAAAGTTTACGAAGGATTCACTTACTTTACGGATCGTTACTCAATTCAATTCAGTATAATTCGCGCGTTCGTAGTTTAATTAGCGATTTGATGAAGAAGCGCTCTCACTGATTGCGTAGCTCCGGACCAATTTTTCGTAATTCTAGCGTCTACGACCGTCGAAAGTATCTACTATTCATTGTAAAATACTAGGGACTTGAGAATCATTTTTTTTTATAATAAAAATGGTATTATCATTATTACACGTTCGAGTTACTTTTGTGCACATTGTGTGTATCTGCATACGCACGACATCCCTCTCGCTGGATTCTCCGCACGTTGCTCTTGCAGAGTAACTCAGGAAACTCTCTCGAAACGAGAATTTTTTTTTTATTGTTATAATCGTTCGCATGATCGTTTTAGTTTTATTTCATAATGTTATCTCTCTCCGCACACACTGGGGTCACATTGCTCTCTACCTGCTGCATGATCCAAACACTAATCGGTAATATAAATGTCCTGTCCGGGAAGAGGGAGTAGCACGCGCACCGCATATGCAAGTCGCAGGTAAGTGGCAACAATATGCATTATGACCGTTCGATTTTTACGCTTTTACGCTTTGTAATTACGCTCATTATTTACTTTAAACATTAATATGGCAATATTAATATTTTTGCATTCAATCCACGATGAATGAGAGAAGATCAATCGGCACACACTTTATTCATAAAGTACGGCGCAATGAACTTTTTCTCTCTCTTCGCAGAGATTTTTCTATCTCGGATGACGATGATGACACGCCGTACAAATGATACCTCTTATCATTAAAATATGAAATAATTTTTCTATCACAATTTTAAGAAACTTGCGATTAAATTCTCTCAGTCTAATAGATCCCATTTAATGAATATAAATATTTTACTTCAATCGTAATCTGCACAAAATTCTTTTAAGCCGTAGCGGACAATTCATGATGCTTTTATTCAACTGCAAAAAGTCGCTTCGTAGAGAATATTCGTCTCTTCTTTGTTGGAAAGATAAAATAAAGATAGCTTCTTAGATATCACCCTTTTTTGTGAAATTTGTGATTGCGATCATTACACTTGTCCTTTCATAATTTTCCATATTATGAATATTCAGAATAAAATATGTTTAATATAACATTGCTAGAAAAGCTTCATATATACTGTAAAATAAAAATAGAGATAATTATTACAATAAAATTATCACAATAAAAAAAAAAAAGATTTTAAAAGCACTCAGTGCTTACGGAAATAATTTATAAACGCGAAATTATACCTTCATTCAATTGATTATATTAATGAATTCTATTTTAATATCTATTTTTTTTTCTCCGACATGAAATCAATTCCATGCGCAATTTTATTCCGTCTTATGACATACAGAGTAAACTGCGTAATTTTCTGATTATTTTATGTCAATCGTGGAAAGATCTAAATTTTGAACAATATTAATTGGTTTGCATGAAAAAGAAATCTGCAAAATTATTATACATACAGAAATTATCTAAACTTTCATTATTATTTATCATCTGTATAATAAATTTACATCGTTCCATTTACGATTTAAAAGTACGAAATTAGGATCGTCGATTTACACGATTCAGCCTTTGTAAAGAAAAAACTTGAAACGTAAGTATTTTCTCGTTGCACGACGGAATTCAGTGTTAACCCGTTCTTTTCCCATCGTCGATGTTTTAGGACATAATGGAGTTGTGTAATGGCAACTGTGGTCTCATCGTATGCGACGACTCAGACGAGGAGGACGATTCCAGTCCTACGAATTCGCCGGTGCCGCCGCGGAGAATCGTCCCGAGCCCGCCGTTACCGCCTAGAAGACCTTCGCCGTTGCCCACACCGAACAATCATCTCAGAAACGGCCGTCACCTCACAGTGCCGAAGGAAAATGCCCCCCCGCCGCCGTCGACGGTTACGGTGATATTAAATTACACCGACAATACACAACAAAATAACAAAGGTATAGAAGAATAGTCTCTAGAAATGTTTTCAACTTGTGCGTATCGAATAGAAGCAATGAATTATTTATACCTGGAGAAACAATGTAATTAGCTATAAAAAATTTACAAACGAATTCATGATACTTTTTATCGGTGTTGCGATGATTCAATGTTTTGATTCTGAAGCATTTTTTTACGAGCGTAAAAAAAAAGCTCTATTAAAAATGTGATAGCTTCAATTTATAATTATACGACAATTCAATTAATGTTATATGTGTTATATATTATATAAACACATAATATGTAATAGATCGTAATGACTTTACATACGCAAGGATAAGCGTTTGTCCCGATATCCAGGTTGTAAAATTTTCACATTGCTTACAGTTAACACGGAGGCGAGGTACGACATGTTGCATCGCGCTTCTTCGCCGTCACCGGTGCCACCGATCCCGCCGATGCCGCCGTCGACGGCGGTGGCGAGAACCCATGGCACGCGTCGTCCTCATGGAAATCATGTGAGTGGCACGCCGCAGCGACAACCGCAGCCGCCGCCGACATTGCCGGAGAAAACGTGTCGACTCAGCGCGACCAGTTCGACGACGACGACGACGACTATGAGTCAAGGGCCCAGTAATAACCCGGTGCCGCCAGTACCACCGCCGTTATCGGCGCCCCGACCGCCGAAGGCCGGTGGCAAGGAACCGGTTGGCATTCGATCAGATCACCATTACGAAAACACATTCGTCATCTGCGGTCCGAGCCATCAGGTTATGAAGAATCTGACGGCGAGCAGAGCTGCCGGTCTGAGGGCACTGATGATGGCGAGGGACGATCCGGGAGGCGGTGGTCCGGGTGGTTGTGGCCCGATGATCAAGTCCTCGGAATCGGCGGCATATGAGAACGTCAATGTCGAGCATATCACGAGATTGACGGCACTCGGTTTCGCGCAGGACGCCGTGATCAGGGCGCTAGGCATCACCAGGAACGACCTTGAGATGGCATGCGATATATTACACGAGTTCGCCACAAAGTCTTCCTGACCAGGTATAGATAATTATATAATGTATCGAATTTGCTGAAAAATATGAAGTGTTAAGAGCGGCATACATTTAAGGAAGCGGGTACAGTTACATGTTTAAAGTTACCTAAAAAATTGAATTTATATTGTGTTTACATATATAATTAATCTAATCGCAGGGTCGGACACCGAGGTCTCATGACCGACTTTACCCACTAGACGATACTTTTGACAGGGAGCACCCGCAGGCTCGTACAAGTCCCATCTCTGATGCGTGCGCGGATACATCATTGGGCGTTCTCGTAGCGACGTCAGCGAGGACTCGACGGTGCGCCGTCGTTTTATACTTTAAAACGAATGAGAGAAACACACGCACAGAGCACGATGAGCGTTGAGAAGATTATCGCCGAGAGGAACATCCGCCGAAACAATTTTCGTCGTGAATTTTTCACGAAACGGACGAAGCCCCAAATGTCTTCGAGATGCGAAGATCATCGTTCGCGTGACAGATGTAAATATAGGCGACGACTCGACCAAAGGCGATTTCCGGCTGCCGAAGTATTCCTTCACGATAGCCATATTTAGCGAGCAGTAGTAGTAGAATGTTCTTACATATTTTCCTAATCTAGTACCTCTCATTGGCGTAGTCATTATTATATTTCGTTCCTCCATATACTTAAGAATAAAGGTTAATTGTACATTAATTCGCAAAGAGAACTTGCTTCTAACATAACGTATATCGGGAAGCGCTCCTCGAAAAGGTCCTCTCGGTCGTCCGTTTTCCATATTTTGTATTATATAGCGTATCTCACAAAAAGAAAAACAACGAACACGCGGTCCGATGTCGTATCGTTCCGATGTGTTTAGAAATTACACCACTTACAAAGGCAATACAATCCGTTTCACCTATCCGTTTAAGATACATATATTCTATATAGAGCATCGTTTCGCTAGACACTCCTTGCTCACGAGTGTATACATGTATGACGGTAGTTCCGACCGAAAGTACGTTTAGAAAAATGCCTGGTATCTAATTTTGTAATCCCTATGCATATATACCGTTCTCATCCAATTCTAGAATAGTTATATATATGTATGTATATCGCTATTTGATGTACATTATGTAATGTCCTCCACATTAGCGTTGCGTAGTTAAATACAACATGCAAGAAGAGATATCTCGGAGAAGATAAAAGTGAGTAACAGAATAACGATTCAGATGTATAAAATTGTTGATTTACACACTCTGATTTGATTCTAATTTCTCAGAGAGATTATAACCGAGATTATCTCCGAGATACGATAATCTAGTTAGAATTAAACACGCACTTTCGTAAGATTGGCACCCTTTAGATCTGAGTCCGCGCGACGTTTTTCGTTTTTCAGCTCGCACATAATAACTTACGCGCACTTATAGAAATCAGCCTATTTTTTACCGAATGTGATATTTATGTTCACGCGTAAATACACGGTTTTACATCGCACTAAGTATTGACGTAGAGGAGAAGATGAAATCGTCGCACGTTCTACGCACGGAAAGCGACACGTCGAATATCAAAAGTCCACAACTTTACGATGACTTTCGGTGCAATGTGTGCGGATCAGCGTTTCGACGAACGTGTATGCATAGTACGAACTTTACAGACGAGGTGTTTATCATAGTATATGATTGTAACGATAGAATACAATCGAAAATGAGGATAGCACGTCGTGCAAAGTAATGACAGATGATGATCATGGAACTAATAATGAGAGAGAGAGAGAGAGACGCATTTGGAATGATTAATAAAAGTTCATTATATATTCGTTATGCCGAGTCGAAAGTAGCATACACATATCGGACACATACATACATACACCGAATGTATCAACGCGCTTTACATTAATTTATGTCTTTTGCAGTAGATGCTCAATCATAATGCACCGAACTGTTTTGCCCTACGAAAGGACAGGCAGATGTGGAAATTGATTACTACCTCGCGATTACCAAAGGTGTATACACGATCTGTATCGTCCAAACGGTGTGTTTAACTTGCTTTAATGCATTTTAAACACATACACATACATACACAAATGGGACGAATCATCGTGTGTAACGTAATTAATATATTTAGATATGATATTTAGATTTCTCGTTCCCATTGAATTTCTTTCTTTCCGCGAAAGAGAGAAAGATACGCGTTGACGGAACGCCGTACTGTTAAAACGGATCACAGTTTATCCTATGCAAATTCGAGCAAAGACCATATAATGTTTCAAGAGAATCCGAAATAGATATAGATATAGATATAGAGATACCGAGACATCCCGATTTTATTCGCTGTCCTATTATGCACCAAATTGCGTCAACCGCCAATTCCTGAAAGAATATTTCAGCACCCTTCATCCGCGAACTTGACGGGTCCGCGAATTTAGCTGTCCTATTTTTCTACATTGTATATTCTGGTCGCTGTGTACTATATAACGGTCAAGGATGTTTACCTCAGAAAGATACCTCGGTGTTCCGAGAATGAATAGAAGGATGATGTATAGTCGAGTGCAATATACACAGAGTAATATAAATCGACCATATGATAATTGAAAATGATAAAAATTGACTCCTCCTTCATTTTAATTATTCGCTGTACAAATTATTTTACATACTTCTCGAAATAAAATAACATGTCGTTTATAATATTGCGCACGTTATTTTATTGCACTTAGATTGTATCTCTATTCATGAGGGATAAACCACTTCAGATATATGTATACGTGATATATCGATTGATTGTATTTAACTAGAATTATAAACTTTGGCAAGAGATAAGGGATCAAAACAGTAAAAAGTCTATCGTCACAGACGATCAATTCGGATTATGATATTCGTCATAGTTAAACAAACAGCTCCAGATCTTTAATAGAGATATATTTTATCTTACCTTAAAAGACAAGATTTTTTTCGGAATTACGATGATGATAGCTCTGTCCGCATTCTGTTGTACCTCTCTATCTCTTCGTCGCTAACAGAGGGTACCAGGTCGCGAATAGCGTCCGAAAAATGTCGCAGTTCTACGATAATACTATCCTTAATCGTATCTTCTTCTTCCTTGTTGAGTTTTTTGCTTTCCTGATGCCTTGCGACAACTTCGCGTACAGCGTTGAGCCATGCATTGGAAGAAACGGAATACAAGTCTGCACCGGTGACATTGTCGGGCAATCGGTCTACGACCCGTTCCAGCTCTCGTCCGTTCTCTCGTAATTCGAATTTCCGCGTCTGCGCCTGCAAAACACTGAGTTTGGATGCGCAATCGGAGTGAATGCCAACGTAGAGTATCTTATCAAATCTTCCGGGTCGAAGCAGCGCAGGATCTATGAGATCGGGCCTGTTCGTGGCCCCTATGATGAATATGCCGCCAGACTCATCAAGACCATCCATCTCGGCGAGTAATTGGGAGACTACGCGGTCCATTACACCGCCGCTATCGCCGCTTTTGCCACGATTAGGTGCCAATGAGTCCAGCTCGTCGAAAAAGACGATACAGGGGGCCGCGGAACGCGCACGCTCAAAAACTGCGAAAAAAATAAGAATAGTTTTGCGTTACTTTGTATTTAAAGAGCAAATAATTCTTTGTTACGCATTTATTACAAAATCGCCTTCTTCTTCTAGATGACATACTTTGTCTTACGTTCTTCTCGCTCTGACCGACGTACATGTTCAATACTTCCGGACCTTTGATGGACAAAAAATGCAACTGGTATTCCGTTGCTACTGCCTTGGCGAGAAGAGTCTTTCCGGTACCAGGTGGACCATATAATAGTAATCCGGACTGTCCAAATCCGAAGGCGTTTAACAATGGCAATTGAATTCTACGAATAATTTCGTGTTTTAATTCTGCCAAACCGCCTATATCATCCCAGTGAACTTCCGGCACGCGTGGAGCGCCTTTATTATCGGAATACATGAACTGCATATATTCTGAAAATATATTTATATAATTATACAGTATTATATATATTTATACATATAGTTATATAGTATTGCATTGCAATACAAAAAACGTGAGATTATGTTTTGTATCTGCCAATTTTAATATGACCAATATATATTTATATTGCGCGAATGAATTATTATGCAATGAAAAACATATTTAACAAAATTTAACATTCGATCTAGAAGATAAATCAAATATATTATATAATTTGTGAAAAGTTTATAAATTCAAATTTTACTAAAGAACATCTTTCATGTTTTTGTGATGCTTCTTAACATTCGCGCTTCAAATGTTTTTCAATCTTGCTAAATTAATTATAAAGCAATTATACCGTATGCTCGATCGAAATCTATTTGCGTCAATGTTTTAGAATCAGGCAGCATCCCTGATTTGCATTGAAATTTAGCCGCATGCAACATCAATGCGACCAAATCCGTGAATCGGAAATCTGAACAAAGACCAGAGACTTTCGATAGATCTGCGATGGTTGTTAGATTCCTATCGGATAGCAACCAAGACATTAGTTCCGCCCGTTTATTTTGATTCAAGTGTTTAACATGAATCGTCTCGATAAATATTCGTTGCAGTTCCGCGGGTAGATCGGTTTCGTCCGAGGCGGCTACGATGATCAGAGGAGATTTTCGATGTCTATCAGCATATAATGTGGCGATCTCCGTTGAAAAAGCGGATATAATCCTCTCGTCCTTTTGGCCTTCAGCAGTCTTGCCGAATATCTACGAAAGCGGCAATTAAACTATGATTATGGGAAGCGCAAAATAATTTTATGCAACTCTCATCTTCTACGTACTTGAATATTATTTAGAGACAATATGCACGGTACGCATTGCTGCGCATTATGAAGCGTTATGCGAAGTTTAGCCTCAGTTTGCGCCGCTGTTAGAGTTTGCACCTCCGCGAAGTCAACGCCGAGAAAGTTCAATCCCATTCCCGCGGACGCGAATTGAACCAATTCGCGTTTACCGCAGCCTCGCGGTCCTTTCACGAGAAATACCGGCCTTACGTGCAATTGTACATCTGAAACGATCGATACAAGAGAATAAAAGGTACATTGCCAAAGCGATTATGTATATTCAAACACTATCGGTTCTTTAAATATGCTCTAATTATTTCTTACTCTTTTTCAAAAACGGCGTGACGCAGGATACTAAATGTTCCAAAGGTTCCATCAAAGCTGATGGATATCTGCCTTTGAGAAATATAGAAACATGTCTCCGCGGAATATAATCGTGCACTCGTGCCTCCTGGATGAGCGCCGACTCTCCACGTACAACGTAACAGTCGTTAACGCTATCGTTGCATCCATGGTGATCTACTTTCATGGAGTTAACCGTAAAATACATCGCGCAAATCGCCGGTGATCCAGACGAATAAAATCGATCTTGAGCATATTCCTTCGCATCGATCCTAAATACATCATTTACATGTAAATATCGGGGATGTAAAAAATAATTCTCCAGCATGACATCCACCATTTCGATAGCACAATCGTACGGATTGGCGATTAAGGATATTCTCGCCTCGCTCGCAAATTCGACTATGTCATCTTCCAATGGCACTAAAAACAGATTTTTAATTATTAGTAATATTCGATAATATTCAATAATCGGTTACAACGTAAATTTAAAAATCGTGAGGAAAAATTATACGGTTTTATATTTTAAAACATGTAGATTGAAAATACATTTGATAAAAACTGTAAATACTTACGTATAAAACACGATTCGTCCAATTGTTCAGAGTAAAGAGCGTTTTGCAAATTGTGCCGCATCGTTTCAGAGATTAAGATAGTATTTTCATTAGTATCAGTTACGGATACGATCATCAATTTATATTTTGTCAATGAAGTCATCGAACATATGTGAAACCAGGAACTCGGCGATTCCTTTAAAAATCGTGCATTCGCTAATGCACAGCAATCAAAATCGATGTATTTACTTTGCGTATCTTCCAGATCGTTTAGCATACGTTTAATAGCTACATCTGGTAACGTAATCCAATGAAGATTTTGTCTAAACATTCTTTGCAATCTACGGCACAGATATTCCAAAAAAGCGTAGCTCAGCACGTAACACGGATCTTGTCGCATCAAGGTGCTTATTCCTCTTATGATTTTTTTATGAAGCAATAGTGTAGAGAGCATCCTTCGATATAAATTATATTATACAATTTATAAAGAATCCTTTATATCGATTTTACACTATGAATCTTCATCATGTTGATAAAATACATCAGACCTAAGATTGAAGAAAAAAGAAATTGAAAATTATTGCAATTTGAATACATATATTTTTTTTTTTTTTTAGATAATTATAATAATTTTTACGTAATATCGAGGTTTTGCCTTGATATCAGATTAAAGTGCAAAACAGCATTTTATCATATTTCCGAAATTAGACGTACGCTAGACATATAAAATCTCTCGATAAAGATTTTTGTCATTTCTCTTCTGAATTTTTTGAATTTTAAAATCGCGTTGAATTTCTTAAAGAAAAATCGGTTAGTCGTTTTTGTGTTCGAAAAAGTGCAATTATTGAAATAAATTCGATTTTAATATAACTTTTGAGGTTTCGATTCAAATTATCGAATTGATAAATTACTTTACTTTTGATTATCTTGCTCAGAAATTATTCTTTCATTTTTCATCAATAAAAGATGCGCGTAATAAATTCAATTTTAAAGCTCTTTATACACTTTATTAATCTTCTTTTCGCGCCAAAGTTTTCCGCAGTATCCTCTGCAATTCACGCTATTATTGACGTAGAATTTCAAATAGTAAGTATTTCACTGAAAGAAATTTATTTCAAATATGCAAACGTAGCGGTCTCTGCAAAGATCTGTACTTTCTCTTTTCATTTTATTGGATAATAAAATAATTTAAGATAATAATTCTTTTTTTCAAAAAACACATACATATTCGTTTCGCGGTTTTCCGAATTATCATCTTAAAGGTTAACTTTTAATCGTAGTCTCGCGCGCGCTACCGTTAGTTATACACGCGATAAGAGAGAAAGAGAAAGAGAAAAAGAGAGAGAGATAGAGAGCGAGCGAGAGAGAGAGAGAGAGAGAGAGAGAGAGAGAGAGAGAGAGAGAGAGGTTTTGAAAGTAAAACTCGAGAAAGTTCTTTGACAATTCTCAAGTTAATCTTTCGATTCGTCATAGATGCGTATCATACGTGCTTTTATAAAGGAATGAATAGAGACAGAGATATTTTGATTTTTGGTGCATTCGCGGCATTTGAAATGCGAAAACGCGTCATCGCTTTCGTTTGCTATCCGGTTGAGCGTCACTGAACAATGTACCTAATTTTGTACCGCGATCTCTTCGGCCGATGTTACTATAGGAACAGTAGCGGCGTGTGGGAGACCCGTCCTCGAGGGAGATCACGCGAGCGGGCCCCTTCGGGCGCAACAGCTGTTCTTGTCGGTAAATTTCGACCGGTTGAAAATCTCGCGTTTCGCCACCGTAGACGAGCGTGAACGTCGCGATGGCGTTGTCGGTTCGCGGACTAACTTGCGACTGATTACGACGATTGATTTCGGGCTGATTTTGACACGTAATCGATCGCGAGGGACTCGATCGAGATTCCGCCACTTGTCGGCGTGTCGAGGGGGCGACACGACGACGCGACGCGATATTCCGGAATAACATCGGGGGTATCTATCTACCGTTTGTACAGTACGTACGTGTATATATGTAACGGAGAGGAGAGACAGTTAAAACCGTTGGTGGCGGCCGTTAATGCGCGAGACTAACCCTAACCTAATCCGTGCGCCTCGATAGCGTCCTTGTTGCAGTTTTTCGGAACGGAATCCGTTCCGAATTTAAAGATCCGGCTACGAATAGAGACGCGGGGGAGTGTTGCATTATTATGCGAAGCTGCGGTAAGCGAGGGTGTTGACGCACGCAACGCGCGATGGGTGTCTGGGTTCGTTCTCGGCCAAGTGTGTCGGGTTACTTATCTTGCGAATTCGAAGAAATTGATGTCGCGACTGCGACCCGGTAATCCCGACGGGGAATACATGTGTAAAATCGCCGCCGCGTTCTCTCGCTCGTACCATGTACGTCGCGATGCTCTAATTGACAGTCGTAAAGTAAAGGATGTTTACATTTTTATACGTCTACAATCGTATGATCAATTGGGATGCCGCTGAATATTCTTTGCTACTGTTTGCGTTAATTGTCGAACTTTTTGTTGTTTTGTCAGTGTATAAGGAAGTCTCTGAGCGATAAACGATAGAGTCGATGATGGATCCCGCGACGGTGATATCTCGTTGCAAAGAGAATATCCAGCCGTTAAGATACGGGCGAAATGCCACGCAATTGGGAACCGCATTGAGAGCGCAGGAGGACACGGATGCGCAGCAGTTGTTACTACAGGAAAAGCAGTAAGTGTCGAGTGAAAAAGTTTAATTTAATCACAATTGTATATTATTATTATAATTTTCTCTTTCATAGAAATTAATATGATATAATAGAAGAAGAAATACGTGAATTTCGTCGAATTATTAAGAGCGATTTATATTTTTATTTAGAATGTACGAAGATGCAATTAAGAATTACGAAGGAGACGATCCTCTGGAAAATTGGTACGATTATATTCTCTGGGTGGAGCAGAGTTATCCAAAAAATGGGCACGAATCCCATATTGGAAGACTGTTGCAGCAGTGTCTAGCGATATTTGAGAAAGAGACCAAGTATCATCAAGATCGTAGATATATACGTTTGTGGATTAACTATGTAAGTAATTATCTTTATTTACCATAAGAGTAATTGTACAAGTATGTATATTGACGCTAGCTTTATGCTTCTAGATAAGTATACAAAAAAATCCATTAGAATTATACCAGTTGCTGCATCGCAACGGTATCGGGACTAGAGTAGCGGACATGTACAGGGCCTGGGCTTTTGAATTGGAGCAGATCGAGGATGACAAACGAGCGGATGAAGTTTACTTAATGGGACTATCCGTTCGTGCAGAACCATACGATGAATTGAGTCACGCTCATCAGTATGGATTATTTCTTTTTGCATAACAAATTATCCTATAGATATAATGGATAAGAGAATTTTACACTCTTTTTATAGAAATTTCCAATTTGCTGTGGCGCGCAAAACACTCGGTCGTATTGAAGAAAGAAATGACGTTTTCTTGTTCGAACAACGTCAGGCTTTCAGCTCGTTAAGAGCGATAAGAGCCGGTAAAAGAGTCGGCAGCATACGAACAGGTCATCGTGTACGCGATTATTATCCTGGCGTTGTGCCCCAAATTTCGGCTTCTAATACAAAGCCCAATTCTAAACTACAAATATATCAAGTGAGACATGTCTATCGATAATAGCTATAGCGCGATATAATTTGTATATATTTTAAAAATAAGTTGTGCAATATAAAATATTATATAATAGGATGATACACTTGGAGAGATAAAGAGCTCTAGCATACTGGATCATGTGCCTATAGAAGATTCTGTTCATAAAGAGAATACTATCAAGCCTGGACCATGGAATAGTGCAAACAAGAGAGGACCATTAATAGCTCCTACTGTAAAAACAGGCTTCAAAAGTAAAGATGAAAGTAAAATAGACTAAATTAGAGTAATAAATTATTGCATAAATCAATCAAAATTTGGTTCTTTACGTTTCTAGTTCACGAAGATCAAAGTGATGATGCTGATATGGAGAAAATTAAATTATTCTCAAATCATGTAGCTTTTTGTGATGGTAGTAAATGTCATGACAATTTAAGGGTGCCGGTGTATGTAGCAGATGCAATAGATCCAAATATTGTACAGAAACCACATTATCCCAAAGAGCTAGTTTACGCTGATAATATCGATCGTAGTATGGAGGAAATTAGAGCACAACTTTATTTCGAAAGGTATGTAAAAATATACTGTAAATATATATATATTGGTATGTTTATCTTATACAAATGTACTTTATTATTTTTATCATTATATACTACATTATCTTATGTAGGATATCACTAATTAATGTATATAATAATGATATAATATGATATTTATTAATGATATGATATTTTATGTAGAAGAGCACAACTTTTGGAAAATAAACATGAAATATCGATGGTTTGTTTACGTGAGACCGATGATGAATCTCAATCTCAACTGAACAATTACGAGAATATGTATCATTTACAAGAAATAGAGGAGCAGAAACTCAATCAGCAAAGAAGAGAAGCTGAGATTAGTAGACAGAGACTCCAGGCTGAGCAACAGGAATTGCAGAGGCAGCAATATGAAGTTGAGAATCAGGTTTTAGAGACGCAACGACAAGAAGCGGAACGAAGAGAATTGGAAAGGTTAGAGGCTGAGAGACTTGAGGCGCGGCGAATAGAAGCGGAATTAAATACACAGCGCAAATTACAATCGTCAAATCAGTATGTACATCAACATCACACTTCATCCTTGACTACCGATGCCGAGGAGCACCTACTCGGACAGAGTCTTACCGTAAACACGAAGGAGGCTATTTCAGTTGTGCAAGGTCTGTGGCAATCCCCGGATACGACTATGCGCTTTCGCAGCCATCCCGTGGCATCTAGAATAGTGGATTCAAGAAACAAGTTGCCGTTCGATATACATATGGATAGCTCTATGACACAACATGTGATGTCTAGTAATAAGCCTCATCATCAAGGATATAACATGCAGATTTATAACGATCAAGAGAATCATCAAAGTTATCATGCACAGCATCATAGTTACACGGATCAAGAACAACATGCTGGATATGCAAATCATAATCTATCAAACAGTTATTATCAGATCCAGGTATAGAAAACATTTGTAAAATAATGCTTTACTCTTCTAAACTACATATATATATCGGATATTGTATAAGTTTAAAGTAACGAAATATTTAGATTTGAATCTGTATAACAATAAAATCTTATTGGTTGCAGCAACATCACGATCACCAAGCGCAACAGACCCAACATCATCCTCGGCAGCACCACCCCCAACATCATCAGCAGCAGCACCAAATGATTCCATCGCATCAGCAAATGCACACTGTGCATCATCAGTCTCTCTCTCATCCGCAGGATTTGCAAGCGCCTCACGGTCAAATGTCGCATCATCAACCCATTCATCATCATCAGTCTCCGCACAATCAACATATCTTGCATTCTCAGCCGCCACAGCATATGCATCAACATATGCAACATATTCAGCATCCCGTTTACGGCAACATGTTGCCTACCGACATTGGATATCAACAATATCCGACATCAGTGGAAACTCCAGCTATGTTGCAACAGAATATAGAGCCACAGAAACAATTACATTTCTCGCCGTATAACGATCCGGACATTGAACCGAGTAAACCATACAGAATGCCACCCGAGTTACCATATATCAAGTCACCCGGAATGAATCGTAAAGACATCAAATATCTCGAGAGCGCGGAGGACAAAGAAAATGCTATCGTCGTGGATTACAACGGTCCGCTCGAAGAAAATATGGTACCAAAATTAGACGAGAATAATCTATATATCGATGATAGTCTAGGTATAACTCCCCTTTCGACTATTAACGAGACGTGTTATACAGAAGCCTTTAACACGCACTTAACAAGTTCTACGCCAATGACTAATAATTTCAAGCCATCCTACAGAATGAAAGATGATCTGCAATTTCCAAATCAGAATACTATCCAACCGTAGGTATCAATCTGCTTTTGACTTTTTTTATAGATACATATTGAAAAACATCTACAACTTGAACTTTATTTATGTTGAATAGAATTGCCGAAGCACCTAATGCAGAAGGTGATGATAAATTAAGTATAATATTGGAATCCACACGGGAATATGTTTCAAGCAGTTCGAGTAGCACTAATTATACTAAAACTACTGGATTGACTTTTGGATTAACGAGAGAAGATATGGCTCCTATTAAAGAACAATCTGTGGACACAAGTATATATAATATTTTTATTATATATAATAAGCACATACATCGTTTATTTTTTATGATTGTTTTTAACATAAAATATACATTTTAAAAAATCCATTTTTTTTTGTTTAAATTACAATTGAGCAATAAGCTTTAATAGTATTAAATAGTCTTTTCATTAAAGAAAAATAAACGTTCTTTATTCTTATATATAAAGTTCTAGATGAGGAGTCGAACGAAGCTCTGCTGTCCATAAATCAACCTTATGAACAAAAACTACATACACAAATTCAAGCTGTTCACGCTCAAAGTCCACGCACAGTACAACGAAATGTTGATCAGATAACATCTGAGATACAGAATAATTGCGATTTGAGGAAGTCTATAAATTTACAATTTAATAATGAAGAGGAAAATTCAGTAAAGATTAATACTATGGACTGCGAAGAACACGAACCTATGGAACAAATTGAGGAAGAGCTGTCTTTCGAACTCCCTTCGAAAGATATAAATCCATTTGACAAAAATTTGATTGCTGGCCTATTGAAGAAAATTAAGTTTCCACAATCTCAACATGCAGACGGATATACAAAAATAGATACCAATCTAAATAAGCTCGTGCCTTCTACCATGATTACGCTCGGTCGGTACACAACTTTCATATGATTAAAAGATTTTTATGTGTCGTATCATTGAAATATATTTACAAGCAATTTTCTTTTTCTCATACTTGCGCTTTTCACGATTGTACAGGCACAGAAGCGTATGATTTGGAAAAGTGCCTTGGAAAAGGAATGTATGGAACAGTTTTTAAAGCAGTTAATTTACAGACAGGTGAAATCGTTGCTCTTAAAACGCAAAAACCCGCTTGGGTCTGGGAATATTATATCGTAAGAGAGATAAAAGCGCGACTTACAAATCCACATATGGTATCGTGTAACATATGCATCTCTTATTATTAACGCACCTATGCTATCTTACAATTTTTTTTTCGTTTATACGTGCTAATATATTCTTTCAGTTACGCGGTTTTATGGATGTAACAATGGCCTATGTGGCCAACAATGGAAGTGTACTAGTTTCAGAATATTCCAAGTTTGGAACACTATTAGCAGTGACGAATCAGATAAAAATCGCCACTGGAAAACCTTTGATGGAGACTGTAGCTATTTTCTTCACAATCGAAATGCTTCAAATTGTGGAATACTTACATAATTGCCAAATAATACATGGAGACATAAAACCAGATAATTTTTTATTAATGCGACTGTTAGTATTACTTTTTATTATTTTTTTTTTTATCGAAGATAGTCATTGATTACTTAATATGTACATAATGTGTAATCGTAATTTTTAATATTAAGTTCACATAAGATACGTGAAATTGTTGAGAATCCTCATGAGAATCTATCATATAAATATATAAAATATCATTTTCATTAAAGAAGAGAGTTTCATTATTTAATAGTACAAAAAATATCATTATAAAAACAGAGAGATTATCTCAAATAATATATATATATATATATATATATATATATATATATATATATATATATATATATATATAAATAGCTAATAATTGCAACATTTATTTCTAAAGTATCATGCATATTTAAGCTGTTCTTAATATTTTTATAATCATTGACAGACCTACACAAGATGTAAGGCCAACAATACAGTTGATAGATTTCGGATGTAGTATAGATATGAAATTATTGCCGGAAAATACAACATTCACGCAAGTCATAAAAACGGAAGACTTCACTTGTATCGAAATGCAAACTGGAAGACCGTGGACATATCAGACTGATTTATATTGTTTAGCGGCGACCAGTCATTGTCTGCTATTTGGCAATTATATGAAAGTATCTAACGTAGGCGGCCGTTGGTTTATTGCCTCGAAATTACCAAGGTATATAAATAACAAGTGTATGAAAACAAGTATAATTATATTGTGTAATTAGAAAAATCTCACCCGTTATTCTCAAGAAACTAATAAGCTGTTTCCTTTTTTCTTTATTACAGGTATGCTAAAAAGGCTGCTTGGGAACAATTTTTCACAGAGCTATTAAATATCGAATCTTGCGAGAAAATGCCCGATTTGGCAAAATTGAGAAATATGATGGAGGAAACGCTAGCACAGATGCCGGAGGCGCAAGCGAAATTTCGAACTTTTGTCAACATTCTTAACAAACGATAACGCTTGCTATATTTGACGATATGTACCAATGTGTGCACATATTTAGTAAAGAACCAACGTGTAATAAGAGACATTAATGTTATTGTGCTATTTATTATAAAAAGTTAATATTACAGTGATAAATATATGTATCTACACAGTTATAACACACACGAAATGCACCTTATGGCCTGCTTCGTGGAGGCTTTATTGATATTTGTGTTGCTTGCACATAATCAACATTATTAAGGACCACTGTTGTAAGGAGAGTTTGACCCTTCACAAATGTTTCGGAAACTTACGAGGTATGTAAAGATTTATATGACAGAAGGATTTTTTGGGAATGTATCTTGTTATCTCACAACATTATATGAGTTTGCTACATAATGTATAATACAATTTAACGCAAAATTTTACAAAAAATTTGAGTCTGTAAAAATGGATAGTACAATATGGGTATGATGTGATGTGGTATTCAAATCATTTGCAAGATAGCATGCAAAAGTACATGTGTACCAAGAAAATATATCTGATTGTGAGTACCTTGTATAGATAATTAAAATGTATATGTAATTCTTGTATATTTACAACAGACTTTGAATTTTCAAACTAAAATGATTCTATTTCAATTAATAACGAGGTGGATTCGTTTTCAAATATTCTCTCCAGAATGTACGAAAATATATTGCATAAACAATGTTAATTGATTATCCTAGACGATTCTTCCCCCTTCCTCTACTTTGTTCACTTTTAATTGTGTAAAGCAATATAATTACAATGTATTATGTATTGTCTAAAGCGATGCCAATTTTTTAATCTGAATATGTGCAGGCTTGTTTTCGAATGTCCACTAAACAGGCCTTGTATTATACTTTTTATACAAGTTAGATTATATATATATAAATATATATGCGCGTACATAAATATGACATGATCAATGAAATTTCCAATTTGTATGTTCCAATCGTAGATTTTATAAAAATACATACACAAGGACTTTGGGTTGTCTAAAAATCGTAAATATGAATATAAATTATGTATTTACATATCGCTATATAGTACATGTTAAATCATATATATATATATATATATATACACTCGACAACCTATCGTTCTTGCTTGTGGGAATTTATGAGAATATGCCTTATCTCTCTTATTTTAATGCAACTTGAAAACAACTTTCAGATAAGATCCCGTACAAAATTTTAAGATATAAAAAAAAAAAACAGTTGAGACATTGTAAAATATAATTATTAATCAATTACATCAAGATATATGGATATCCTGATTTATCTTTGATAATTGCAAAAACTGTATGTTACAATATTATAATCTATATCTGTGACTATAAAATCACATACATTTATAACTTTATATATATATATATATATATATATATGCGTGCTGACACAGAGCACACGCACGCGCGCACACACACATACAACACACACACACACACACATATATATATATAAAAGAAAAGTTTGCAAAAATACATACACATAAAATATTGCAGAATTTCCAGTATTATACAAGATCCCTGTCATTCGATAAATTACTATTAATATAACGTTTTCTTTAATAAAAAATCAGTATTGATTTTGCAAGCGGATACAAAGATTATCATTAAATGTTTTTTTGTTTGTTCAAATAATATTCCCGAGTTTTTAACGTGTAATTAAGCAAACAATTTTATTTATATTTAAGTAGGTTAATTAAGTTTATTTCTAAATACAGTATGAATACACTTGATACAATATTATTACTTGTGAAACAATCTATAACAAAAAGAGAACTATAATGTTTGTAATGATTATTTTATGAATTAGGAGGCTTTTTATAAAAGTTTAGAAATAACCATTTTTATTGCTTTTCTAAAATAGACAAAAATATATTTAAATATATCTTATTAGGAATAGCCTAAAGTGTGTGCGTGTGCGCGCGCGTGTGTATGTGTGTGTGATCAACGTGTGCGTGAATCTATGAGCCAAAGATGAGAAAAAGTCAAATAAAATAGTAATAATATATATAATTAATATAAAATAATAATGATAATCATAAAAGTAATCGAGATTGCAGAAACTGACAGATTAAGATTATTCTGCGACATTAAAATATCTAAAATATTTTTTACTCACAGAATTGAAGAAAATTATTCTGGTTAGCAACAAAATATTCCATTCGAAAAACATAGATTAAAGTCGGCCGATTTGAATCTCTGCGTTTTTCCTTGATGGTGCGGTATTTAACAAAGTCTGATTGCTTCTAAAACTCTCTTTTCTTCAATCATCGTCAACGCAAACGATCTCTCATTTTGATTCCCGCTATTTTTGCAAATATTATTTACATTTCAATCTAATTGGCCTATTCGATACACATCTAAGATCGCGTTCGAAAATTTATTCGTCGGATAGAATAGCGTTCGCTCGACCAATCAAGATAAAATGAGCAAAAATGTTTTTATTCCGATTGGCCAATTATACTCTACTCTACAGATCGATTTCCGAACGCAACTCTGAATAGACCAATCAAATTCTATCACACAGCGTAGTTTGCTTTGCCGGATTGCAGCCAATGGGTGCGTTCAGGAGACACAACCGTTGAGTAGTAATCGAACGTGATTGGTTCTTACTTCTAGAACCAACAAATCAATGTCGAGTGTTGACAAGACGATGCTCAACAGTTGTGTTTTCTGAACGCGCCCAATGATCGTCCAACTAAAATTTCAAATGCGAAATAAACAGTTGGCGAAAATAGCGCGAATCGAAGGTGAGGACCCGTGTTCGTCGAAGAGAGTGTTTTTAGTGAGAAATCTTTTCTGATTTAATAAATCTTCGATAGTGAATTCTTTTAATCCTCGTTGCATCTCGTCCTACCGCTCGTGCTGTATTACATTTTATTACAAACAATGGCAGTACAACCTAATCAACAGTTGAGTATGGGTATGAAAAAATCTCTAACCAACATTTTACACCGTACACTTCTATTGTGTTGTGCCTTTCAATATAACTATTTATTTCAGACCCTCCCGCACAACAGAGCTTTGTTAGATTTTTTAAAAATCTTCCAGAGGTAAGCAAACACGTTATTATAATAAATTAAATATTATAAATTTTATGGTTGTCAAAATATCTTCTATTTTATGTACTGTATCTCCTATTTTCTATAATTTATGTATTGATATCAAATGTTAGCCTATTATCAATGTTCTAATT
The DNA here is from genome assembly GCF_030449975.1 of Polyergus mexicanus. Taxonomy (NCBI): domain Eukaryota; kingdom Metazoa; phylum Arthropoda; class Insecta; order Hymenoptera; family Formicidae; genus Polyergus; species Polyergus mexicanus. The sequence goes on from NW_027223346.1 coordinate 1,391,857, forward strand.
ATCCTAAATCTATTATCAATGTTTTTTTACTGTCAGTGTATTTAGTTTATTGAAAAATTTTGTTTTATATTATATTGATAGATATGTTAAAAATACTTGAAGAAAAATTTAAGCGTGATATTATTTATAATAATTGGAGGAAACACGCTATTCTTATTGTTATGTTATATAAATACTATTCTTTTTCAAGTTGATCTTAAATAATGTATAATTTATATTGATTCTGAGATCTAAGGTATAGAAATTGTTTTTAGCTTTAGTAAAGATTCATAATCAAAAAATATTTGAAACTTTTTATTGTAATTAAATATTAATAACATTTAGAAATATAGTTTACAAAAAAGATTGAATATTTATTAGTGTAAAATATTTTTATTTTATTAATATACCAAGAACAAATAAGTTTGATCATTTCTTTCGCTGACAGTTTTTTCTTAACAATATTAAAAAGAAAACAAACGTATGATTACAATTAGCTTTTTTTTTGTTTATGTATTCATATTCCTACTAAATTTTACTTGTATCTATATTTGAATCATTGATAAAATAATAATATTTTGTGAAAAAAATATATAGATGTCGTATGAAAAAATATTTAAAGATACAGAATGGAAAATTTGTTTCTGTATCTTGATATTATACAAAACAGATTTGATATTAATATATTTTTACTTGCAGAAAATGTGTGAAAAATATCTTACAGTAATATAATGTTTTATAATACTAATTCAGAATATGTTAAAATAGTAAACTTTTGATACTATGATTATATATTTCTTGTCTTTGCCTTGATATCATCAGTAACTGCAAATGTTACTAATAGTTACTCACAAATATAACAATTAAATGTATCAAAAATTAGAATTTTGTTACGCATAAATAACTAATTTTTAAATAAGTAGGAAGAACATGAGAGATACCTAACCAAAGTACTCTTTAGCTTTTTCCTTAGCTTTATCATATGTTCTGGTTATTTTATGTCCAAGTCTATTCCAGAAGGACGGTGGTGCTTCCACTGTCGTACCCTCTATTATCTGTGTTGTAATCTCTGTCTCTTCTGTTGTAGTTGCATCCCTGACATGTGGCGTATTTTCAGCAGGCAATGTAGTTACTACTGTCCATGGTATTATTTCCCTTGGCTTTTCCCTGATATCCCATGGGTCCTCACCATCAAGGGGTGGCAAAGTAACGCTGGGATTTGGCCGGACTCTCCTGTAAATGTCATCGTTATGTGACGCATGATATGGTCTTCCGCCGTATGCTTCCAAAATTCGCGACTCTATTTTGAGTTCTGTCTGTTCTGTAGTTTCCGTCGAGATCTGTTGCGCATTTTGCAACGGTATTACCCCTAATGGAGTTTGTTCAGAATTTTGATTAAACTGACTGTCAAAGTGGGATGTTTCAGTTTGTTGACCTGATCCTAGCTGTTGATCATGTTTGTTGTGTTGATCTTGCAATGTTTGAGAAACATGGGCGTCTTCAAATGTATGTTTATCTTGTGTCTCCTGTTGACTAAAGTCAAATGGTCTCAATTGTTCTTGCTGCTGTGCATCTTCCGTTTGCTGCGACATTGAGTTGACATTATGCGGATAATAACTGTTGTGCGAACTTTCGATGTTAGTTAGGTCGCTTGGATGATAAGTATAATGCCATTGCAGGCCTACTGTAGCATCGTTCGATTTATGTACCCAATGCAAGCGATCCATGTTTTCTTTTTCGTTGTCAAATACACTGCTCCCTTGACTTTGTGCGTATGGAATGTTCGATCTATGATGATCAGATCTGGAATGTGTCAGACGACTGCTGTGTTGGCCAGTTTTTCCCTGGAGATTATCTATATCAGCTTCCGGATTTACTTCAATTGGTTCAAAAATATCATCGAGATACGTATCTGTACCATCTATATGCGATGGAATGGAGTCATGTTTTTGATGTCTCTGTCTCGGCTTTGGTTTTGGTGCCGGTTTTGTTGCGAATTGACGATCGTCGTTAATTTGTTGAGTAAGATCTTGCTCCGTTTTCTGCGACATATCCAATTGCCATTCTGACTGTTCATTATTATTGCCGTAAGACGGATATTGATGCGATTGTTGTGAAAGATCATCTGTATTCCAGTCATCTTGTTGAGAAAAATGTTCCGGGTGTCGAGTATTGTATTCTGGCCAGCTAGGTTTCTGCGATTGCTCTCTTTGTTGTCCATATTCTAAGCGTCCTTGCTGGGTGAAATCGTCAAATCCTCCAACCTGTTGGGTTAAGTCTTCATCCGGCTGAGTAAAATCTTCCGAATGTTGACTAATCTTTGGATTATTGGATTGCTGCTGTCCAAATTCTAGTTGACCCATTATCTGTTGCGTTAAATCATGTCCTCTCGCCTGTTGAGAGAAATCTTTACTGTCAAATTCCTCTAAATGTTGATTTTTTGGATTAACAGGTTTATCTATTGATTGCAATTTTAGTTTACCGGTAGTTTGCTGTGTTGAGTCTGCCAAGTATTGATTATTAATAGTCTGCTGTCCGAATTCGAGTTGACCAATCGTTCCTTGCATTAAATCTTCGGATCTTGCAGCTCGTTGCATAAAATGTTCGGTTTGTTGCGTTAATTGCTGAGTTTCATCTGTTTGCTGTCCAAATTCCAATTTACCTATCGTCTGTTGCGTGTAATCATCGGATCTCGCTGTCTCAAATTGTTCAGTTTGTTGCTTTGGATCTTCCAAATGTTGATTGCCATCAGTTTGCTGACCGAATTCAAGTTTATCACTCGTTTGTTGCGAGAGATCATAGTTTTGCTGCGAAAATTGTTCGCTGTGCTGTGTCAGATGTTGATTATCAACAGTCTGCTGTCCGAATTTGAGTTGACCCTCTGTCTCCTGCGTTAATTGTTCATTTTGTTGTGTTAAATCATCTAAATGCTTATTACCAACAATTTGATGTCCAAATTCGAATTTATTTGCTTGTTGCGTGCGATCATTAGATTCTTGTTGCGTAAATTGTTCGTTGTGCTGTGTCATATGTTGATTATGCAAAGTTTGCTGTCCGAATTCGAGTTGACCTTCTGCCTCCTGCATGGATTGTTCATTTTGTTGTGTTAAATCATCTAAATGCTTATCGTCAACAATTTGCTGTCCAAAATTGAGTTTATCACTCGTTTGTGTAAGATGTTTAGATCCTTGCGTCTGTTGTGCAAATTGTTCACTTTGCTCCGTGAAATCATTTAGATGCTGATCATCGACAGTTTGTTGACCGAATTCGAGTTGACCTTCTGTCTGCTGCGTGAAATCTTCATCATGTTGCGTAAAGTCTTCTGATTGCTGATTACTCGCGTGTGTCAGATCCAATTGTTGCGAGTCTGGCTCAAATTCCTGATTTTGCTGCACGTGTTGATCGTCTCGTTTGTACTTTCTGTGGTAACTGCTCTCGTGTTGATAATGTTGGTGAGTCTCTCCGGTGCAATCGGCGCTGTGCGTTCCTCGCCCCAGGTCTAAAGACGATCCGGCAGCGACAAGTTGCTGCCCTGCTAAGCTGGTTCCGTACCCGGAACTGTAACTACTTCCGACACGAGAATCATATCCATGTGCTGTGCTATGATAACGACCGCGTTGCTCATTGTACGCATCCCGATCGTAATGCGTTCTACTGCCAATCCCCGACGTAAGATCAGCGCTACGTTCGGGAGCTAGATTTCCCCCGTGACTCGAGGAACTTTGCCAATGCTCTTCTTGATAGTGTTTGGTTTCATCCCGTCTACCGGGATGAACATTGTAATTCGGGTTCGGGTTGTGTACGTGCTCGGTGAAGAGCCGATTCTGCGCCACGCCGGACTGATGCGCACCCGAGATTTCCGACCGTTGGATTTCGTCTACTTGACGTTCGCCCAAATGCGAGTAACTCGCCGTCTGGTAATTACCTCCGGTAACTTGCACCGGATAACTGAGAGACAGGGGATTTGATTGTGGAATAGGATGCGCTCGAGATACATAAGTCTCATGACCCTGATAGGTTCTTTGACTCTCCGTGTCATAAGTGTTCGGGATGGGATACACTGTTCGTTGTCTCCCCGTATCAGCAATTTCCGTCTGTTGTTGATCGGTATAGTGACGGACAGTTTCAGTAGATGGGATGCGCCGGTAACCTGATAATTGCTGTTGTCCGTAAGTATTCTCACTCTCGGCGGTCTGGAGATCGTTGCTGTGGAAGCTATGGACCGCTTCCTGAGTCATACCTGTGGTGCTAGCGGTTTGATGATGAAAATCTTGTCTGAACTTTTCAAGCTCTCCGTGCAGATTCTTCTGTAATTCGCTGTGTAATTTATCCAGCGTCGGCGAGACAGCGTCACCTGATGTACTGTAGCTCGAGGTGTAGTTCTTCTTGTAATAGCGGACCTTTTTGGGCCCGGATACGTATTGACCTTCCTCCTCAAAGACGCGACCTTGACCACCGTCGGTCCTGTAAGAATCTACTCTGCTCCAATTTTCCGGTGTGGTCTCTATCGTTTGAACGTTAACTCCATGTTGCGAATGTCCGCTATATTCTCCAAAATCTTCGAGTCTCTCGCTTTTATTGTCGATTCTCGTAGATGACTGTTGACTGTGCACCCTACTGTATCCGCTCTCCTTCGTAACCTGCCCCAATTGCGTACCTTGGGACTCGAGATGATTACTCGGGAGGTGCAACGAATCGTACCTATGTTGGCCACTTAAGTCTGTTGCCCCATCTATATTACCAGTACCGTAAGACGACGTAAAATTCTTCTTGTAGTACCGTACTCTCTTTGATCCTTCCACATACTGTCCCCGTTCTTCGTGAACCTTGCCATGCCCGCTATCTGTATTGTACTGATTACGTTCGGTCCAATTTCCCGGCCTGGTATAATCATAATTGTTCAAATTCGTACTACCTTGAACTAAACCCGCATGATCCTGATAACCGCCCGACGTGTGGCGGCTCTGATAGGACGTTCGGTAGAAGTCGCATGACTCTATGCAGCCGCTTGGGGCGGATAAGGTTTGGGCGAACAAAGCGAATAAAACGACTATCTGTCTTATCGCCATAATTCTCATCCGATCTCTGAAATAAAAATAAATTTTTAGATAAATATATTTTTTGCACTATTTCTTTTTATTATTATTATTGCAAATATTAATATTTTCAGATTCATTATATTGCAAAGACTATTTAAAGATAATTATATAACATAATATATAAAAATTAATTTACAATTTATTATAGTATTCATCGATGTCTCAATTAGAACTTCTGTTTTAATATTGTAAAGATAAAGAGAAAAAACAATTTTATGTCTATATGTCATTATCAATTATTCAAATTTTGATCTATTTAATTTAGTTCTTTGGAAGATATATTTAAAGTAAATATGCACACACACACACACAGAAGAAAATATACTTTTTGTTAACTATTCTAAAATTTCAGATGATGCAATTGTCTGTGTTAAATAAGAAAGGCAGCCTTTTCATGATGATACAAGAGGAGTAGCGAAAAAAGACAAATCTGTATATCATCTGTACATTTCATGGTTTATTTCTTCTTTTGTCACAAGATTAAAGCTTGTAATTCAATGTCTCGCATTCACTGACAAGTTTCATTTGCACACACTTCATTCACACTTGTCGCTACGGAAGCGATACAATATTTTATTACCTTATAATGGAAGAGACGCGCCTCAACAAATTCAATTGTTAATGTCGAGATGTTCTTACTAACACTGTAGGCTCACGTATAGCTGGAAGCAGATTACCGCAAATCCATTTATGTTCTTCCCCCCTTCTTCCCATCCATGACTCGAGCACTTATACATATATTAGCGATCTTTTATTTTTATCCATCGCGAAAGTCTAGAGATTCGTTCTTATCGTATACAATTCTCGGTAATGTAAGATTGACGTTCTGGACGTCATGGACGTATGTATAAGAATATTCTTATTTCATCAGTTTTGTGATATATTTATTATATATACATATACATATATGACATCGTATCGCACGTATATTATTGGTATCTGTTTTCCTCTATAAAAATTAAAATTATGACTCGTATTGCTCTTCGAAGAGTTAAATAAATTTATTTTACAACGCATGGAAATGCCCGTTTTTTATTATAAAAAAATTATAGAGAACATTCTTCATGTAATAAAAATAAATGACGCTATGAAATTCTTGTAAACTTCTCTGTATATATAATCATGTTAAAATTAATTGCATAGACAAATCTATTGTATTATAAGAATACAGGTTTTAAAAGGATAAAACAAAGCTTCCTCTATGAGGAAATAAAAAATTATTATAAAATAGAAAATGGCAAAATATAATTATCGTTTAACTTGCTTGTAAATTGATCACGTTTTGATGTATCCTGTTGAATTAATTATACCGTAACATATCTTCTTGACAAATAAATGATTCTGTTCATATATATAGCGACGAGCATAATTCAATGATTTCTAGGTAACGACTATAAGCCGCGTTTTTCCATACTTGGTTTGATGCGTCATCGATTAAGTCATTCTGAATTTGTAACATCCACAATGATCAGGCTCACTTTCATTCAGTAACACCATGGATAATTTTAAGGTCGTTATTATGTAAAGATCGTAATACTTGTATTCGTCATTGTATTTTACCAGAATGTAATGACAGAAAGAGGATATTTTTCCCAAAAATGGGCGAATAACTGAATTTACTCGGGAAGATAATAGAGTAGATGACCTACTTATTACAGAAATTACTGACCTTCCTAGAATATAAACCGTGACCTTTTATCATGCTAAGGGTGAATAATATTTCCACGATCATGACCTCAATATATGGGTGTTATTGAAACTGTTGGGCGTTCTCCATTAAAAGATTAACATGTATAAAGAGATGGGAAGCAGCTCTATCAATCTCTACTTTCCCTTTTGTTAAGAGATTTATGTCAAATATAGACTTTTATATTTTTACGGATATGTATCCGTATCATTTATTTATTAAATTAATATCTCACATACACACACACACACACACACGCACAGATTATTCGCGTAAGAAATTATTTAAATATTTATATCAATAATGTAACGGTTATAAGACATTTTTATATGAGAATAAATTATGTATAGTTGACTCTTATTTTATATTTTGACAATATTTCATGTAATTTTTATGGAACATTGTATATTAAAATAGTTTTCAATTTTCAGAGCACACACATATTCATACATCTTCTCAATAGTTCAAAACAAATCAGATGAAAAGTACGTTTGCTTACAATCCTGTTGAATCGCAAAATGAAAGAATATAGCGAATGGAGAATATCTGAAAAATTTATCAAAATTTTTATCTTGCAGTTATCTATAAAATTTTGTGTCGTTTCGGCACCAATGTAAAACGCGTTTCTTTAAATTCCAAACTTCTATAAAATCGCACGCGTATCGAAGTTGCGACGACCTATGAACACTTTGACCTCTCGATAGGCATGACCTACAGATACGTTACAAGTTTTTTAATTTCTCCGAGAAGTATGAAATATAATATACTTTTCATACAAACAGGGTTTCACAATGCTTAATATTCGTAAAAGCATCTGCTTCTAGTACATTTTTCGGAAATGACATGATTAAAATAGAAACGTGAGAGAGTGCGAAAGTCAAATAAAAATATTTTATATCAAATAATTATATCTTTTCACGCGATAGAATGTCTTTCTTTATTATAACTGTTTTGTTTGTCTATATAAATTAATACTATGATATGATCATACGATACATTTTTTAAATTATATAGAGATATGTTTTTGAATATGTGAAATTTATATGTGAAAAATAGAGAGTTATTTTTATATATAAAAGTATATATAATATTAATAGTTTTAATTGTGACATTATCTTAAAAATTATGTTCTTTATCTCTAGAAGCTTGCAACGTTACGCAAATAAGTCAAGGATAAATTTTAATGACGGGTTATATAGTGTCAGATCCAATTTATAATATGCACAGAATGGTATATTATGTGCTCTCAATTTGTCATATGAAATATTTCTTGGAGAGTTGGGAAAAAATTAAATGAAAAGATGTAGCATTCCAGTAATACAAGTTCTTTCCATACATTGAAAAAAAAAGCTCACGAAAATTCTTGACTGATAATCAATGAGTTTTATATATAAATATATATATATATATATATATATATATATATATATATATATGTATGTATATATATATATATATATAAAACTCATTGATTGTCAGTCAAGAATTTTCGTTTTTTTCGATATATATATATATATATATAAAACGATAATTTTGTTTTCAGAAACTTGACACGACAATACGATTCTTCAATAGGTCAGACTATTATACATTGCATGGAACTGATGCTCTCTTTGCTGCACAAGAAGTATTTAAAACAACATCTGTTTGTAAGATGATTGGAGCTGGTAAGCATAATTTAGAAATCAAACATAAATAAAAAAAAAAAGAATTCTCGCACGAATTATTTATTATATTTTTTGGAAAGAATGTATTCTGATTCTAGCAACACTAACTGCAGATATTTCTTGAAACAATAATCCTCATTTCTTATCCGCTTTTATACTATAAAAAGAATCTCTATATATTTTCCACATATAAGATTATATAACTAATTATATATATAATAATTGTATAAATTGTATAAAAAACTTCTCGTTACAACTAATAATAAAATCATAATCTCTTTTTTGCAGAGCCACATAAGACGGAAGGAGTCATTTTGAATAAAGGTCACTTTGAGACATTTGTGCGTGATTTGTTGTTAGTTAAGCAATACAGAGTTGAAGTCTATGTAAATCAAGGTTCGTCTAAAAATCAGAATTGGGTCTTGGAATATAAAGGTTCACCCGGTAATCTATCTCATTTTGAAGATATTCTGTTTGGTAATAACGACATAGCTGTAGGTGTATCTGTAATAGCTGTGAAACTAGGTACGGAAGGAAAATCTAGGGTAAGTTTATTCTACTTATGATTATATATTTTTGCTTAAAAAAGTACTATACATAACATAAATTATATATAAAAAATTTTATATTAATTAATATTAATTTTTTAAATATATTTTTTAACATATAGATATAATTTTTTATATATAATACATAATATATAATATTATTACACGTATATTTACAAGAATATATATATTTAAAAGTTATATATAGTTTATATAAAATAAAAAATATGCAAATACGATTTTACTTATATGTATAAATTCATAATATATCTAAATTATTATTATTTTATAGGTCGTTGGACTAAGTTGTGTGGATGTTGTTTCGACTTTAATCTTAGTCGCCGAGTTTCAAGATAATGAGTCATTTTCGAATTTAGAATCACTCATTGTAACTCTGGCTCCAAAAGAATGCTTACTAATTCAAGGGGAAGGCAGTTATGAGTTTCAAACTCTTAAACAAGTACGCAAAAATATCATGTTATAATATTAAATATGTAAAATGGTATATAAAGAATATGAAGAGGAATTGGTGTCATACACTTTAGTAAAAATTTTAATGTATAACATTGTGTGTGTAATATTTTTATATTATAATTTATATTGTTATATTTTTTCAGTTAATAGAAAGAAACAATACAATGGTCACTTTAAAAAAAAGAAATGAATTTTCCAGTGATTCAATCATAGATGACCTAAATACATTAATAAAATTCAAGAAAGGACAGAAGCAGAATGCACAATCATTGCCCGAAGTTAATTTAAATTTAGCTATGTCTGCTACTTCTGCTCTCATCAAATATTTAGATGTAAATGTTATTATAGTTTTATTTAGAAGAGATTTTTATGTATATGTAGAATCGTATTTTTACTATCTCAAATTTTGATGATACATTCGTTAATAAATTCGATGATTTTCTTTTTCTAAGAAAAACAGGATTTAATAAAAAGTGTAAAGGAGACAGAGAGAAAGAAAGCGTATGCAACAAGAACATTTTCAAGTTATTTGATATAGAAAATTCCAAAAGAACAAATAATGATTTTGTATATATATTAAATCTATATTAAAGAACAAGAATGATTTAATCATCAAAATTTGTAATAAAGATGACATTTTATATATCTCATATAACTAACGTATTTTTATACAATAATTATTTATTAGTTAATATCGGACGAAGGCTATATGAATCAGTTTAGTCTAAAGCAAGTGGAGCAATCGCGATATATAAGATTAGATTCCGCGGCAATAAAGGCTCTTAATATAGAACCACAGATTGATAGAGCTTCTAACTTGCACGGAAATTCTGCCGCCAGCGTCTTAACTTTATTAGACAAATGCAGGACCGCACAAGGGCACCGACTGATTGCACAATGGGTTCGACAGCCCCTTAGAGACTTGTCTCTAATAAAGGAACGGCATGACATCGTTGAATTATTAGTACAAAATAACGAATTAAGATCCCTTCTTAATGATGATTATTTAAAACGTATACCAGATTTGCAACAGCTCGCAAAAAAATTGGCTAGAAAAAAATCAGCATTACAAGATTGTTACAAGTAAGCTATTGTTATTTATGCGAAAGTAATAAAGTTATTGTCATGATTACAGCAAAATCTTAATGTATACGCACATCTTAATGTATATGCACATATTCCAATACCATTAGATGTTTTTTTAACATTTCTCTATCAAGTTTAAAGTTGATTTTTTCTTCACGATAATATCGAGTAAATGCTTCGACATTTTCGATAAGAAAAAATCATCTCCAAATTGATTTGGATTAACTGGAGAATGTGTTATTAAAAGAACGTCCAATGGTTTTTGACATTCTGTAATAAAAACCAATACCAATGTTTATAATATATGTATTTTAGAATCTACTTGTGTGTATCATATTTGCCAAAACTATTAGAACAACTCTCACCAGAAGCAAGTGTGACAGCACTGAAGACAATGATAATAGATCCATTAAAAGAATTGATAGATGATATGGATAAATTTCAACAGTTAGTGGAGCAAACAATCGATTTAGATGCTGCTGAAAAGGGAGATTTTATGGTTAATCCAGGATTTGCGGATGATTTCAAAGGTGATTATCTTGAATTTTAATCTTATCTTGAAAGCTACATATAGAATGTCTGCAAATAGAATGCTTTCAAATAAAATGCTTTAAACTGGAACTATAGATATCAAAAACATCAGACTATAAAGAATTCAGTTTTCTTTAAACTTGATGCGTTCGTGACTTTTAAATCATAAATAAAAGAAAGAATCTATAACTTTGTTATAAAAAAAGATATATAGAAAAAAGAAATGCAGGACACATCTTCATATATATTTTCTTTCTATCTAGTTTCTAATGCAAATATTGCGAAATAAATGTAATAGATGTAATTATATGAATGTACATATATTATATATATACAAATTTTGTAAAAAAAAAAAAATATTATAGAATTAAAAGATGCTATGGATGAAACAGAGGAAAGAATACAACGACAACTTGGTAAAGCGGCGGATGATCTTGGCATGGAAGCAGGGAAAACGTTAAAATTAGAATCTAATCAACAATTGGGCTATTATTTTCGTATCACGTTAAAAGAAGAGAAAATACTTAGAAATAATAAGCGTTATACAATTTTGGATTCTAATAAAACTGGTGTAAGATTCCAAAACAGTAAATTGAGCGAATTAAACGACGATTTTATAATCGCCAGAAATAAATATCTGGAGAGACAGAAAGATGTTATTACAGAGATTATAGGAATCGCAGGTTTGTGCCTCTTTTCATTTGGACAAAAATTATTTGTACATGCACAAATATAATATTAATGTAATTACTATTAATTTTTATATCTATACAGCTGGTTATAGCGAAACAATGCGTACTATTGGTGGTGTGCTGGCATGCCTCGACGTTCTCACAGCGTTTGCTTCCGCGGCAGTAAGCGCTAACAAAGTGTACGTGCGTCCCGAAATGGTTCCGAGTGAAGAAGGCGAAATGAATCTCATTCAAGTCAGACATCCATGTTTGGAGATGCAGCAAGGAGTAGACTATATTGCCAATGATATTAATTTTAAACGAAGTATGAATTCAATGTGTTCCAGTCCTATAAAAATAGTACAGATAGAATTTCCCCTCTGTGAAGTTTGATTTATATTTTTACATATTTTATGAGAAAAAGGATTTCTTTACCGATTTCTTTATAGATCAGTACCATTTTTGCATTATTACTGGCCCAAACATGGGAGGTAAAAGTACTTACATTAGATCTGTCGGTGTAGCTGCTTTAATGGCACATATTGGTAGTTTTGTTGCTTGTGATAGAGCGACTATATCGTTATTGGATTGTATATTAGCTCGAATAGGAGCTGACGATTCTCAATTGAAAGGATTGTCGACTTTCATGATGGAAATGATAGAAACTGCTGCTATTTTAAAAGTAATTTATGTCATTATAAGAGTTGTTAAAAAAATTATAATAGTAATAATTATGTCCAATATATTTTATTTTCAGACAGCAACATGTAATTCTCTTGTAATTATTGATGAGTTGGGTAGAGGGACATCCACTTATGAGGGTTGCGGAATAGCATGGTCAATAGCAGAGTAAGTACATGTCAGAAGCTGTCATTATGTAAGATTAATATTAAAATCATTTTATCGTATGTATTTTTTTAGACATTTGGCAAGAGATATTAAATCGTATTGTCTGTTTGCTACACACTTCCATGAGATCACCAGGTTAGCCGAAGAAGTACCTACTATACAGAATCACCATGTTACTGCTCTTGTCGAAGACAACAAGTTGACATTACTTTATAAAGTAAAACCAGGAATTTGTGACCAAAGTTTTGGTCTTCATGTCGCTAAAATGGCTAATTTCCCGCCAGACGTAATAGAGGTATGTATTTGATTTATATAAAATAATTGAGATATAATTGATGAATATTGTAACTTTTACTTCGTGTATAAAATTATATATAGTATAGTTGGCGTCGCGATGCTACTGCGTCGTTTTATAATCTTTCCTTTTTTTTAGTTTGCCAAAAGAAAGCAAGCTGAGCTTGAAGATTATCAAAGTGTAGTTTTTGAAGGATCCAATAATCCTCACAAGAAACGAAAGGTCATTCAGGTACTAGTTTTTTTTTTATTATTGTTAATCAATATTACTGATGATTGAGTGAAATAATAAATATGATGTTATTTATAATGGAATAATGTGTTACATCCAGTTTAACAATTTAATGTATAAATAAAATTAGAGTTTATACATTTGTAAGATAAAAGTTATAAAACTTTCTAATATTTTTTTACACAGGAAGCTGAAACACTCATTTCGCAATTTCTCAAAAAGTGTAAAACTTTAGATCTGTCTTTATCTGATGCTGATATAGAAAATGAGGTATTATTATTGAAGGAAGAAATACTGTCTCATAAGAATCCTTACATTAAAGCGTTACTCGACGCTTCTTCTTAAGCAAATAATTAAATATTATAGAAATCCCTATGTTGAGGATGTTTGAAAGAAGGGAGAGAGACAGAAAAAAATAACACACAAGCAGTATTATTTTTAGAAACATTTTCAATTGTTAATTATACACTTTCCTTATTTTCATAAAAAAAATATTTTATATAAAAAAACTATATATTTAAATTTTTGTTTTTTTATTATTCCTGTTTAGAGTATGATTATTGATTATTAAATCATTTCTCACACTGATTTGAACAATTACATTTTGAGTATCGATTTATTTTACCGAGATGATTTATGGGTCAAATTTTTGCAAACATACTATTAATTGATACCATCTGCGGATAACATATTGATTCAAGTTTTATCCGTTATTGTAACCTTGAACTTGACTAGCGTATTCGCTGGTCCTGGGGAGTGTCTGAAGTCTGAAGGCCTGTACCAAGTGTTACTGTTGATCCGTGTAACATTTTTCTATCGTTTTTATCAATAACACACAATTATGGATCCCGCGGTCTTCCCGGAAGAGATTTGGATTAAGATTTTATTATACTGCGATGTACCTGACATTATCGCTTTCGGTAGCACCTGCAAATATTTAAGGAAAACGTCGGACACGGATTATCTGTGGTGAGTGAATGCTAGGGTTAGGTTTATGCCAAAATCAGCATGATTCCGACGAGATTTATAAACGATATGTGTGCTCGAAAGGATCGCGTTTTCGCTCGCGAAAATCGGATACACTGATAATTGTTTACTATCATTTTCCACAATGAGATTAAAATTTTTTAAGTGCACAATTGAAAGATCTAAATATGTCATATTACCGTGATTATTATACCGGAAGCGAAATATAATCTCTTGTATCTTTAAGAAGGTTTTATTTTAGGAAGATGAAATGGCTGCAGTTGATTTCAAAAGTACATTTTAGATTCCCAGATATAAAATGTCTACAATTACTCAGCGTCAGCTTCAAAGCTATGTGCTACAGATTACATATGGTAATAACATTGGGCGAGAACGCACCTTTTCCGAAATGTTACCACTGCAGTGGCTATACTTGTCAGAGAAATTGTGTAGAAGGTTCCAGTGCTAAAGTAGTGATCGAGATTGGCAATAAGTATACGTGGGTCATCACGCCAAACTTTGGATTAAGGAGACACTTCTCGATGTTTGGCATTCCGAAGTATAACAATAAAACTCATATGGAGCAAGTGCAGACTCAAAATGCTCCAAGCAGCAGCGCACGCTCCAAGTCCGACACAAAGTCGCTAGCAAAAAGATTGAAATTATTAAAATTATCGGAATTGGCGACCGCTAAGATTCCTCGGCCAAGCGGACCGTTCTGCGTTTTCTGCAATCCTGTGAAACTGTACAGGGAGAAGCGAAGATTAATCACGCATCAAAATGATCCCATATGTTACACCAGACCGAATCCTATTTATCAGAAGCTCATAAACGGCTACTGCACTGACACAGTTGACGTTTTCGGTATTCCGAATGTGGATGTTGTAAGCCCGGCAGAGGCATTATTATGCGAGGGCACGTTTCCAGTCCTCAAAACCTTTATCGATCACTTGTTTCACCAGATGAGCTTGACCGCAACGCTGAGAAAGCCGAACACTGTACTTATGTTTTGTGAACCATTGGCTATGCAATCCACATTGAGAAAACAGTTGTTACATTATTTATTCCAAGAAGTTAAAGTAGCGAGGTACGATCGTATTAATATCAGTAGTCTATTATCTTTATATTACATTACATTTGTATTATAAACATTTCAATATTCATATGTAAAATCTTACGACTAAAATTATTGCAGGGTATGTCTGGTACCGAAACCCCTAGCAGCATGTGCTATGTTGGACGTGGAAACTTGCGTCGTAATCGACAGCGGTGCTCTTAGTACAACGGTAGCAGTCGTAATCGGAGGACGGGTTATACCGCAACGTTGGAGATTGTTGCCTGTGGGTGGTTGGCATGTTGCTTATCACTTAAAGCAAGCTATGCACTGGCAACCAAAGGAATATCATCAAATTCCTATATCCTACCTGGATGTTTTGGCTGTTAAAGAAAGATGTAGACTGAGTTATAACATAAAAAACGAAGAAAAACGCTTTGGACAGAAGGCGAGAGAACATATTAATCTTCGAGTTGATAGTTACGCGGATTATAAACAATTTTGGGTATATATATATATATATATATACATATATATATATGAATTTTATGTTTATTATAGCTGAAAAAAAATTTAATTTTACTGACAACTCGCGTATTTACGAAAAAAATGTATTAAACAAAAATACCATTATTTTTAGAGAGTTTCTCTAGGGCCAGAGCTTTATATAGCTCCCGAAATGATGTACATCAGCCTCCGTTTACCCGAAGTTATAAAAGATGTAACGTCAGGATTACCGGAAGATATAATGCACGATTGCCTTTCGCATATTCTACTTACTGGCGGAAATACGGATCTTTCGGGTTTCGAATTAAGGCTTACCAAGGATCTACGTGAAGTGTTGCCAGAATATAGTAACATTTTAGAAGTGAGAAGCTGTCCTGGAACGCATAGTTGGAATGTTGCAATGGGATCTACATATGTGCCTTTAGCTGTGCATCCTGGTAAGCATTAATAATTTTTATATGTATTTCCGTATATATAATATAATTAAGTATAACAATATTTATTATATATGTATAGTAACAATGTATATGTGATAATAATGACAGTGAAAAGCATGATATTAAATCAGCAGAAAAACATGAAAATCAGAAACATGTTTAAAATGCATTAAAAGATATAAATATACAATAAAATAGAAAAATATTTGAAAACAAAAATAAATAACAAAGTATTATAAGTAATTTATTTCGAAATTATTTATGTTTTAGATAAAACCCCGCCGGAATACATTGAAGGTAATCCATTTTGGTTGTCACGAGAAGAATATGTGTTGTTTGGTTGTGAATCTCTGGAACACAGTAATGAAGGTATAATAGCTGATACCTTATAATGTGAATGCCTCACTTATTAAATAATTAATTGTAAGATGCACGCGCGTGTACGCGCGCATCTTTTATTTATATAAAAATAATATGTAATGACAGGAAAGTAAATGTTACCATCATTAAGTATATTTTCTCTTATATTGTCTATAAATTGCAAAAGTAATTTAAATAGCTGAAAAGGGGCCTCAAACATTCCAAAATATAACTATCATGTTCACTATCTAAAGGCACCTGAATGTGTTTCTCTCAAATTTTGCTATTTAAAATTTATTTATTAATATAGTATGTGTAAAAAGTATATAGCAAATGTTCCATTTTGATCTACACATAGTGAAATCTGTACACCAAACAAAACAGGGCATATGGAAATTTATATTCTTTGGGTTTTGCGTTTTGAATAATATTGCTCTATTCTAGATGCATTAAAAGTTGATTCTTTAAGCTCACTTTGATTTTAAAAGAAAAGTATATTATAATAGTATATATCGAGATTAATTTTTTTACACATATACTATGTGTATGTACATAGAGTGTCCGTTGTGCTTATGTTTTATATAAAAAAATGTTTTATTGTGTAGATTGTAAGGAACATCTTGTATATATGCTCTAAAACTGCCCCCTCGCCCCCTCATCTCCTGTATTAACTTCGAAACTTATAGCATTTAAATTATCAAGCATTACATAAAAAAGATTCATTATCTATTCATAGTATTTTAGAATATCATGAAGCTTTATATAAATAAAGCTAGTTGATATGTCAGCTGCAATGGTTTCATACATTTGTTATTCTAATTCTATCAGGATTATCATTCTGATACTATTCGGTGCAGTGTTACATGTTGATGGTGTAAATGTTTTAAAGCTGCAGTAATATAAGAAATTTGGTGCCATTTGAGCAATTTTAAATTATAAAGCTATTACGTTTATGTACATGTAGCACATAATGCAATAAGTTGTTTTGTAAATATAGTATATATAATTGAGCACTGCTTAAATTAAAATTGTACAAATTTCAATAATGTAAACGTCAAACACATATTATATGCAGTTAGATATAGAATATTTCCAGAAATTGTTCACTATTTCGTACATTTATATCACAGAAATCTTGCCAAAAAAAGTATGTGTATGTTAACAAGAAAAAATATATAGAAACATTTCTAGTCACCTTAGATATAGATTTAAATATATATTCAATAAAAAAAAAAAAAAAAAAAAAAAAACGGGCAATTTCTCTTCCAAGACGAAATAAATAACACTAGCGACTTGTAATATAAATAAAACAAGGAACAATGAAAATCTTTAGATTATATTATAATTCATTAATATATACGAAGATACTGTTATTCTATATAAATATATAATATATTTTTTTTGTTAATTATAATTTTTTAAATAAGTTATATAAGAGGTATAATTAATGATATAATTATGTATTCAATGTACAGATATTTGATTAAGAGACTGTAATGAATTTTATAGTTATAATTAGAGCATATATATCGAGACATGAGTTGAATATATATATATTATTTAAATAAGAATATGTAATGTGTAGTCAGTATATATAAATATAAAAGTTAATTAGAAAGGATAATATTGTAAAAGTTATGTTATAAACTGACGTTTATATTAAAAAAATATCTATCTAAAAATTATTATTGTTGTAGCTATACTAGAAATTTTTCAGAATAGACTTACTTAGATGTTCATATGAATCACGTGGTTTCAATTCTGTAAAACGCTGAAATATATAAGTATAAAATCTTAAGCAAATGTGAAGATACAACAAAATAGCTTATACATATATACACAAATATCTCGTATATATATCCCGTTTTCATTTTAAACACGTACAAAATTTTGCATCTTTAATATATAAGAAAATAAATAATGCAATACAATCTTTGAGATGAGAAATGAGCGTAAAAATATTTACTTGATTATTTTGTAAAACATTTTCTTTTTCAAGTTAAGAAGTTGAGAAATTAGTTGCCCGCGAAATTTCAAAGTTTTTATTTTTTCTCTTTTTCCATATAGTCTCTCTCTCTCTCCCTCAACGTTAGTCACATTTTACCTTTAGAAATTTTTTAGTTTTACAAATAGTAAGATTTTTTGTTTCAATCTCTTAAGTCACATACAATGTGACTTCAATAATAATAAAAATGAGTCAATATAAAGACATTGTTACCTTTATCATGACAACTTATATTTTCGTAATGAAGCGTTCAGCGTTTATGGCATTCGGAAAATTTAGTATTGCAGAAATCTTCCATATTAAAATATAAAAATTGCATATAGTTATAATTCACTATTGCTTGTGGTTCTCTGTTATTTATAAGGGATGTACAATGTATAAATAAATCTTTTTCAGATATCCATGCATTATATGTTCCATATGCATAAACATATTAAATAAAAAACATGATCGAAAAAATATTAAAGACGCATTTTCAGAATATAATAAAGAAATATTTCAAAGAGAAAGAGAGAAAGAACATAGCTTAATATTTTTTTTTTTTTTTTACGAAAGCAAATTTCTATTGGTACTGTTACATACAAAACATATTCCAAGTATAATATATTGATATATTTACAAAATTATTTTTCTTTTTACGTTTCCGTAAACAGAGGATACTCGTAATTTGATACAGAAAAGAGAAAAAAAAATTATTTTTATACGATCGTATCGCTTTATTAACAATAATAGCAAGCTCCTATGTAATCTTTCAATATATGTATTTATAAAATTATCTACAAAGTTTTATTTTATTTATTTTTTACACAGCTGATGAGTATAAAATGTAGTAAAGAAAGATATTATACTCTCTCAATGTAATTTCATTCATTACTATTTACAGACTATAAAGATTTACTTAAAAATATTACGCATTGTGTATATGTGTATATTAACATTAAATTTGAAGAAATATTTCTATGTATGTATAATGACATTTTCAAATTAAATATAAATTATACAATGTTGACTTTTTTTGTATTCAAGTTATATATTCTGAGAATTTAAAAAATATTCTATATTTGTAAAACTTACAGAAAATTCCAGATAAAAGAGATATTCTAAATAGCGCGTAAGTTTATATAAAAAATCTCACATTCCAATCTAATATATATATATATATATATATATATATATGTATTTATTACTATATATATATTTTCTATATACTTTGATGCTGTATTTAAGTTGCTTATATGATACATAAAGCAAGCGACTTAACAATACCATACTAACATCAACAATACATATGCTAAATATATATGTTACAATCCAATATTTTCACAAACTCTGGCATTATGAATAACGATTTATCAAGAATCAAATTGTGATGAAGTAGTGAGAGAAATATGTTTCTGCTTATTTTGTACATCTATAATTTTACATCTTACCTAGTAAACCACAATTTTAAATCTTGTTTTCTTTACGCAAGATAATGCGCTGTAATATAAATAATAAATCTTGTATATACTGTCATTTAAAAGTAAACTTTTATTATCTCACAAAAAAATCAATTAATAAAACTGCACAGTCCTTGTTTTTTATTGAATAACATTATTGATCTGTGATAAACAAAATACATTAAACAACCCAATGTTATGAAAATGTTCTTTACAGTTTTACAATATTCGTATATAATGTATTGTATATCTTCAAAGCAGTTAAAAACAATCCTAACTCAATGCTTAATGCAATAGGTTGTGATGTTATATTGTTAACATATTAAATGACCAATAAAGTTCATGTTTACAGAGCTATGCATATTCTGTCAAGAATTCTGTAATTGGTTCATTATTGAAAGTGTTGTCCAAAGTGTTGAGCAAAGCTAATATTATTTACAGGATATAATGTTTTGGCAAATTGTTGAAATTGTAATTTTATGATGCTTCTCATATATTGCTAAATAAGCCATAAATATATCTAAGTAGATAACGTTAAAATTTATTATATGCTTTCAAACTTTGCTATGAAACTCTAGCTAGTTAACTCAATCTGTGGATGATCTTGGTTTTGGACTCTTATGATAACGTATGGATCTGAACAAGTACAAATTAAAGAGAAGGAAAGCTACTTCAAAGTGTTATTATTTCCACATGTTTAATTTTACAATATAAACTTGGCACAACAGCTTCAAATATGGCGTAGATATGCATAAAATATGCATGCCATTCAAAGATAAAATGTATGCATAAATCGTATTTCTTTTATTGACAGTCCATAATCCATAAAGAATCATTGCTTTTTATATTTTGAGGAAAAAAATCTTCGTTTATTTTCCCTATAAATATTTAATTACTCTAGAAAATTGTATGAATTTTATTAGTCATCTAATGGTTTATGCAAATTATATATACATGTGTGTAATTTCCAATAATTGTTAGTCTTTTCGCTAAAAAAAGAATGCAGTAGAAAATTACTTGTCACATAAACAAAAATAATTGTGCCTATATGTTGCTACTTGATAAAATAATATGCAAGTATATAGAAACAATCTGTTATATATTAATGCAATAAATAACTTTCAGTCTGAATTATGTAACACATATACAAGTAAATAACAAGATGCTCATATATTCATTAAATTACATATTTTCCCGGAAATAACTATCTCATCTGCATTCTTTGAAATCTTTTTTTCTTTTTCTTACCTCAATAAATCAAAATAGCAACTTAACAACATGAAGTCTTTGCTGGTTCTGCCTCGACTAGATTAAAATCTAAACCACCAGGTCTAGCAAATCCAGTTTTGATGCCATCCCAACCATCCTCTACTTTATACTCGCCAGTTTGTATCCTATTATAAACTTCCTGCGTAACAGCTCGAAACGCTTCTTCGACATTTATACCAGTCTTTGCACTGGTCTCAATATGATGTACACCATGCTCGTCGGCAAACGCTCTAGCTTCTTCCTTTGAGACTTCCCGTCTACCACCATTAGTTACTAGATCCAACTTACAGCCTACCAAAGCGAATACAGGACGATGCGGCTCGATATGTCTGCGCGCCTCCATCATCCATTGAGGAATATGTTCGAAGCTTGCTCTATTACATACGTCATATATGAGAAGGGCTCCCACAGAGTTTCTGTAGTAAGATTTTGTAATTGATCTAAGAAAGTAAAAATACTTGATATTTATCTCTCGTTAGTCGATAAGAATTAAATAAGCAAGTGTATGAAAATCTGTAGCGTGTATGCGTACAAGAATGTACAAGAAAAAATTTATTATTTACTATATTTTTCAATATGCATAAAGATTATATGTACCTAAATCTCTCTTGACCAGCTGTATCCCACAATTGTAATTTTATCCTTGTCCCATCCTTAACTTCTATTAATCGTGCAAAAAAATCTACGCCAACCGTTGGATCTGAAAGCTAAAGTTGAACAAAATATTAAAAGGAATTTCTCTTTTGTTTCTCGTTCCTAATTATTATATCGTAGCATTTTATTGTATAAATTACTCCATTATATATAAATAATATTATCTTACTTTTCCATAAAGCTAAATTTTATTTTTAGTCTCAGGGAGAACGAGTTATCATATTTATTATGGCAATCAATTAAAAACTATAACAACTCTTATATTCTTATATATTCTGTATACTATATAATTGTAAAATTCCTTAATCACATTACTATGCAAACTATGATGATGCAATTCCTTAATGACGAGTTAAAGAATGATACGCAAAAATACAGTGATTCAAAAAAAAAGGAGACAAACATAGCTCGGGATTAAATAGTACTTAAATACAAATACTAATAATCGAAGCTGCAACACACAATGGCACACGAGAGGAAACTAGCCTAACCTATTTAAATCATCAAACACATCGTTGCGGTGATTAAAATTGATTTATAATTGGAGCAATACGTGCGATGACTTGCATTGTAAATTAAGCGGACTTTGTCAGGTCGAATGTTAAAGCGCTGCGTTAAATCACGAGGACGAGGACGAGAACGAGAAAAAAGATAACGCGTAGCAGACATTTCTAATGGCAGCCTGTTTTGCGTGTCTTGCGTTCGGCCGTTATTCGCGAGGAGAGAGAGAGAGAGAGTCCCGCGTGTCAGGAACCGATCGTATTTACCTCTGCGAATTTGCCGTCGGTGAAGTATTTAAGGAGAGAACTCTTGCCAACCGTACTGTCGCCGATCAATATCAGCCGAAACTGATAATCGAAGAGAGGCTCTACCATCCTTGTTACAGCGCCCAACCGTCCGCGAATCGTACGCCTGCTACTTGTTATTGTTGTATATGGTATAAACGTCGTTAATCGGACGCGTGCGACGTCCTTCAGCAGACCTCGCGCATCCCCCTCGCACTTCGCACCAGCGTGACTTGTCGAGCGCCAGCGCGTATAGAGCGACACAGCTGATCGTGACATCAATCATCGAAGCCTCTCCCTTCCTTACTTTACTTGACACCGTATATACCTCGCGAACTTCGCGCTCCGATCGCGCCAAGTAATATAATCATGATGTAAGAAAATTTATTGTTAATAATTATTAATAATAATAATTAATAATTATTTATTAATAATAATTAATAATTATTAATAATAATTAATAAATTTTAAAATTAAACAATAAATTAAACAATAAATTTTAAAATTAAACAATAAACGGTGTCAAGTAAATAAGTAAAGAAAGAAGAGTTCTCCCGCGTGTACCAGTCGCGTATAATCGCGAGGCATTATTATTATTATTAATAATAATAATTATTTATTATTATTAATTAATTGATTTATTTTCTTACATGAATATAATGGTGCGATCCGATCTCCCATGGTGCGGAATACATATATATGCGCACTACGGAATTTGTGGAACGAAATTCGTTCAATTGCAGACATTCCGCCAATTGCACTCCGTTGAAATGTATTTTCTATCTTCTGTCCCATGAAGTCCTGACATTATATTTAGTTATATAAGTAAGTATTTTCGTTATTAATTTTTGTTGTAATGTGTATTATTTATTACACGGAGTATAGTAATTATTTAATTTTGTGTGATATTTATTTGAATATTTAATAAACTTTTACCTTTATTTGTACTTATTCTTTGATCGTTTTCACTGTTCATCAAGTGCAACAGGATCTACAAGGCTGTTTGCCAATATACGTGGTAACAACGTGGAGCTGAAACAGGCGAGGAATCTTACTGATTATGATGATTCAGGCCAAGAGACCGCTATACCTCATCAGCAGGAAAGCTCTTTCTTATGACGATGGCTACATTTTGCAGTGTAAAATCAACTCTAAACTTTAACATCATTATAAAAAAAAAATATCGTCGTAAAAAGATTCTCCCCATTAACATTTCATAAAAAATGTAATATTAAAGATATCTTGTGGATATTTAAAATTATAGATACTAAACAAATAGTAAAATTTTTTCTATCATAAAAATATGAAAGAACTTTTCGTAAAATATGAAAGAATTATAATGAAATTTTAAAGAATTTTTTTCTCTTTTTTTCTTACCATCCTGTTATTGTCGTTATAGTTTCTATTGTACGGGCTTCTTTTTATTATCGAGAATTAGGGAATTGTCCTTCATGATTGTTCCTGCAAAGTTTGTGTAGTGCATTAAATCTTTTAACATTATTTCCATTCTCTTTCCTAAAAAAAAAAAAAAAAAATTCGTTTTATCTTGAAAATTAAATTAATTTAAAAAAATGTAAAATACTTATTTGAAATCCTTACCTAATTTTTTATTTATTTTACATAATTTATATCAATCTTGGTTTTCGCAATTTATTTGAACTTTTCTCTTCATCCATTTTATTCGACTTTTTAAGTTTTCTGCTTATTTCAGTTATTTTATATTTATTTTAGTTCTTTTCAGGTTCCATTGTTTTTTTTTTAATTCATTCCTATATTTTTTCACCATTTTTTAGATCCCATTAAAATATTCTTCGACTACGTCTGCTTATATACAATACATTTAAAATGTTATTTGGGTTTGCTTATTTTCTTATATATATTTTTTTTTAATGATATCTATAAACAATATCGGTAACAATATATGAAAGATTTTAAATTGATTATATTAATAATTTATAAATAATATAATGTGTCTTACTATAAGAGAGGCAACTGCTCGACTGAACGCATCGTTACATAAATGTTTTTTCTTGAACGGAACATGATTTTTTTTTTTTTGTTATTCAATTTTATGTTAAATGCAAAGTTTATCCGTGAAAACACGTTGTATTTGTATATACAGAATGAGACGAAACATTTCGACCAGACTTTGACATTTTATTAGGAAATTTCATTCTGAACAAAAAACGTATATTTACATTGCGCTTCTAATTAGAAAACAGAAAATCTTGTTACATTTTTTTTTCTCTCTATTACTATTTAATAATTAGACAGTAATTATAAAAATTTTGGAAATAATAGAGAGATTTTCTCGAGATAAAATGTTGTGCTTTTAAAGATTGATATGGCTTATAACAGCCACTGATAAATGGTTAAAGATGAATTGTTTTTTTTTTTTTTTTTTTTAAATTATATAATACTTGCTGATCGTGAAGTCCATCGATCTACTTTTATGCTCGTCTACCCTAATAACACACCTTCACCGGAGGACATTCGAAGAGTATCCACAGGACATCCAGAGGATATTAAACATCCTCTGAATAATCTCTGGATGGTCTCTGGATGTCCCCTGGACATGTGTGCTGTTGGGGTATTTTAAAGTTTGCATATTAAATTTTACGCTGCATTAAATATTTTTTTTTAATCTTGTAGTATTTTTATTGAAAATCAATTTTTAATCTATCGAATCTGTCCTTTCATAGTTAATCGTATTATTCGTCATCTAATAGTCGATGAACTTATTATTATTCTTGATATATCTCACAGAATATTTTTTAGAAATATTTTAAAAACATGTGTAATATTCTATCATTATTGCATATCAACGATCGATATCTCTCTCAGTATCGCTCAGTTCGGTCAAGAAAAAAATATATTGAAAACTTTGAAAAGCTCCTTGAACGGTATGTTTTGATCCTACGTTTATAGATAAATATAAAAAAAAAAAACAAAGTTTATAAAAATGTACGTATGCATGAAATAGAAATCGCGCGGAAGATTCTCCTATTTATCACCATCGAATATATCGATAGCAATACGTCGGTATTGATATGGCACGAAGGATCTTCGTTTACACACCGTTGGTCTGGTGAATCGCGCCGGCGCATGAGCGGCGGGCGCGCGATTGGTCGGCCGACGCGTCGGCCGGCGCACCTGATTGGTTGCCGGGGGATTGTGTACGCGACAACGGGAGCGAGGACTGGAAGAGCGAAGTGAGTCGCGACGCGTCGCATGACGCACGACCATTCGTACGCGACACGCGACGTCGGTCAGTTGCGTGGAGAGGAGCGACGCGCGCGTCGGTTTGTCACGAGAGTGCGAGCGTTCTCGCCCGGTCGAAATTATATCGCTTGTTACTATCGAGCGAAATTCGTTTCGTCAAGATGTGATCGGATGATACGCTCGGCGATTTCTCGCTCGTTTGACACGCTCGCTCTCGAGGGGAGATCTATCCGTCTCGCTCTCTCTCTCTCTGTCCTGCTCCCCCGGAGATAAAAGCAAGAGGGGCGCCGGTAGCGAATTTCGCGCTTCACGGAGGATTTGCGTCGACGGCGAACATGATATTTTCGTGAGGAGTCGATGGTAAGTCGCAAGATATGTTTAGTAAAATTTATCTAGAAAGAATGAGCGAAATATAAAGGAAATTAATAGGTGTATATGTGTGTGTGTGTGTTTATTTTGTGACATTGAAATTTCTCTCTAATGCTCGAAATACCGGGGATCGATCTTGCAATTGTTGAAATTCTTTTCATTTCGATTCTTTCA
Source organism: Polyergus mexicanus (assembly GCF_030449975.1). Classification (NCBI taxonomy): domain Eukaryota; kingdom Metazoa; phylum Arthropoda; class Insecta; order Hymenoptera; family Formicidae; genus Polyergus; species Polyergus mexicanus. The sequence goes on from NW_027223346.1 coordinate 1,418,215, forward strand.
TTATCTTCAATTCTCATAATCGGCTATCGAGAATTTTAAGCTATTATATATATAATAGAAAGAGCTATAGAAAAGAATCCAGTACTATATGTCAATACTACCAACTCCTTTAAGCCGTATTACACACACGTAATTTAAATTTATAGAAATAAATATTTTTCGATTGATTTTAAAGATCGAGGTCATTAAGCGGATGGCTATGATATTCCTCGCATCGTCAAATATCGGTGGAAAATTGATGGTGCATCATGAAAAATAAAAAGATTCGCCACTGTATGCGCGACGGTTTAAAATCGTCACGCGCGATAAAGCGCGCGAAATTTCGTCGCGCATGCGTTGTGCATTTTTTACACATTATCTCTCTCTCTTTCTCTGCTTCTTATTTTCTTTATTATCGTCGCGCATGCTCCAGCACGCTGCGCTTTTTCATTCACAATTGTAGAAAGTGCAACGTGATATGAATTGGTATTCGCGTGTATTTTTTAGTAGAGAGAGAGAGAGAGAGAGAGAGAGAGAGAGATTCAAAAATTTCGACAAATTAAATTAAAAAACAACACATGCGTAATAATTCGTGTTATTATTTATTTACTGGGTGGGAAGTCGATATTATTTTACAAGAAAATGTTGCAATATCTTCCAATAAAAAAAAACCGATGTGCGTAAAAATGGGTCAACTCTTTTCTTCAGTGAAATTGAAACGAAATGTAATATCTCGATGGATAAATCGTTTATCTAGAAAAAGATTAAAACGTAACAAACAAAACGACTAGGTTAAAGAAGAAAAATATATATTTATTTAAATGTATATTTCCGGCTAGATTATTATTTAATTATTTGACGATATACATTTTCCATTATATATGATTTCTAAGTTAATTTGTAAAGTTCAATTTATTTCGATGCGAACTATATTACGCATATTTTCAATCTACTTTTTTTTTTTAATCCATCGCAGGAACAGTTTTAGTCCGTTAAAAAAAAAAAAAAAAAAGTGGGGGAAGAAGTATTATCTTGAGTATTATTTTGTACATTTATATCGCGTAAGGAGCGCGAAATCGCTTCCGGGTGAAGAAAGTTTACTATATAGCGTTTGCTCCATTGGAAAATGCAACCGCACGGTCACCACGGCCCATTGAATTGTCGCAATTCGCGTCGAGAGAAGGAGCGCGCGTTTTTCTCATCGTAACATTAATCTCTCTGGTGCTTCCGGGCGATAGCCCCGATCGCGGTCTCGCGTTGCGAGTACGTTGCTATTTAGAATGGCGTGGTTTTTTTTTGTCCATCGGTAAAGCAAGATCGATTTTTTTTTTTTTTTTCGATATCGATTCCTTCATTCGTTGAAAGAAAATTATAGATTTTTCTTTTACCGTGTCGATCATTGATGTATTGCATTACAGTAGAACACCGTTTAATCGAACGTTTGTTCATTCATTTTGATGTAGGTCACATACAGGGTGTCCCATTTTGACTACGTGATTTGTATCATTACAGAATAATGATACAAATCAATTAGTATAAAAAAATAATAGTTTTTAAAAAAATTATTAACGATGTATTTTTTTAAACAATTATTTGTTTTTTTTTTTGCACTAATTGATTTGTCTCATTATTCTGTACATAAAAGTATTACGGTAGGATTATCGAAAACTGAATATTTTATGAGATATTTAATTTTTTATATCAAAAGATGTCAGATTATAAAATATAAAATAACTCAAAAAGTACTGAATAAAAAAATAGTTTATTATAGTGTTTTGGAAAGCTCTCGATGTCAGCTACAAGAATATTAAATAAAAAATAAGGGTTTCTATTTAAGATTTTAAAGTTGACCTTCACATGACCTTCAAATGATTTTCCAAGGTCAAATAATTGTCACCATCTTATGGCCCCCTTGAAGCCACACAACTTTTGTTTGAAACATTTTTCGATTTAACGCAGTGTTTCTGAGATATTTGAGTGGGTCCTTTAAAATGGGACACCCTGTATATTTAAATTACGAATGTAACAAAACGCTAGATTAGAAATGACGCGAAACAGATAAGAAAGAAAAACGTGTCTCTAAGTAATCAATATTTTCAGTTATTTTGAAGCGCGTTCGTTGCTTTAGATAAATAGATCGTACAATTAGATAATATGAAACGCAAAAAGAAAGCAACTGCACTAAAACGGTTATATCAAAAAGATATGTAAAGTAGAAATTCATAAAGTATAAAAAACTGTGTAAAATTATTACTACAGTTTTTGTTGTATCAACATTTTCTCTCACAGAACGTATACATTTTTTTGTATTTCAAGACATAATTGTTCGATTATGCGAACCTTTCGTTCCTGATTAAATGTTATTGTTCCATAAATCACGCGAAAATTAAATTTCATCTTTATTAGATATCAAATTATTTAAATATTTATGTTGAGATTGTGCAGATCGTAATGTATTATAAAAGAAGATTTTTCTATTTTGATAATGCAACCGATTGGATGTCCGCGTTACGCAAAACTAAAGCATTGACCCTACGGTATGAAACCTACTTTATATAACGCATATGTACCATGTGCGTTCGTCGAATGGACTACTTTTTTAAAAGAGTATATGCTCATATTAAAAGTTTGTGCTTTTTAGTATCACCTGCTAAAGGAACCCGAGGTGGAAAGAAGTATCATTCTATCAGACGTGATATTTTATCGAACGATATAAAAATCTGGATGTAATTTTATTATTCATTTATCGACACGATGGTCTATCAAATTTTGCACACTGCTAGTCCGTAAGTGTTGACCTCTCCTTCTCACGATGAAATTATCGCGATTGCACGCAAAAAAAAAAAAAAAAAAGAAATTCGAGGGCTCCAACAAGGTTGCACTGTTTCGCACATGTACGCAGCGATCTCGAATCGATCGTCATACCACGATGATAAATTATAAGAGATTATTGTGAGAGTTTTCGATGGTCTATCAAATTTTGCACACTGCTAGTCCGTAAGTGTTGACCTCTCCTTCTCACGATGAAATTATCGCGATTGCACGCAAAAAAAAAAAAAAAAAAAAAAAAAAAAATCGAGGGCTCCAACAAGGTTGCACTGTTTCGCACATGTACGCAGCGATCTCGAATCGATCGTCATACCATGATGATAAATTATAAGAGATTATTGTGAGAGTTTTCGGAATTTTTAATAGTAGTCGATTTGAACGTGCACGCAATTTCTTTTACCATACGTTATATTTGAGCAGCTTGATTTAGCTTGCATAAATCAATTTCTCTTTGAAACACATGGAAAACGAATTGATTCTCTTTATCGATATGCGTATAAATATTACGATTATTTATTATAGCGTTACATGTATTATGAATTTTTATATACACAATACGTATATATTCTTTATTCATTTTTATGTATTTATTTTATATTTTTTATTATTAGTTATTAATAAACTAGCAATAACGCACATGTACACACATATCTTGCATCTTATTACGTGTATATATACATATAGGCACATGCATATAATAATATAATAAAATATTTTACAGAAAGCATCACAGAAAGAATAATGTAACATTTAACTAAAATTTTGTTTATAATTTTAATTGCCATCATTTGTTCACATGATTGAAATAACAAGTTGTAGACAATATTTTTGGACAGGGTACCGTTGTAAGACTATGTTTCTGTTGCACATACATATTATTAGCAATATATAGTCTTTTACGTAAATCACATGCTGTTCACTATGAGATATCAGGAATTATAACGAATAAACTTACATGGAACAGCTGCATTTTACGATTGTGTCGTCAAGGCTGACAATGAGACTTCATTCTACATGTCTCTAAAGTACCTTGAACAATATTAATAAATTATAAAACATGAAAAGTTTAATAACCATTATTCATAACTGTATTAGACACATTTTATACGATATATCAGAGAACATATAACGGGAGGATTGAAACTCTTATGACCTTCCTTTTGTGATAACTCTAAATATCTAAGACTGAACGTCCCTTAATTATGATTTTATATAATAAATTCTATATAAAACGTGAATAGATATTGGAAGTTAATATTATCGATACTAAGAAAATGTATTGAAAGCAAGAAATAAAGTTATTGATTTTTGCGTTGGATTTAATATATATAATTAGAATATTTATTTACATTTTATATAGATTTTATTATATAAAATTAAATAAAAACTTACGTTCAATTGTAGATGTTTAGAATCACGTTGTTTTTACAAATTATGCAATTAATATGAATGCGTTTGACATTATCTTGTATTTTAATTTAAATTATATTCCGCAAATTACTTATGTTTTATTAAAAATTTGCAATCAATGCGTCTTAATTTATGAAAAAAATTTTGAAGCTTGAGAAAAATACAATATTCCGTAAACGTTATATCCGCGGGACACTATTAATATATTGAACTATACGATAATAAGAGTTCATATAACTATATTTAATGTTTGTAGTCGACTCTCTTCTAGATTTAAGAAAAAGATTTCAAGATATAATTTTATAGAATTACATGTAATTATTTTTAACTCTAGACAATGTTTCTACGACTTCTATATCATGGCCTCTTACCAGAGTAAAACGTACTGTGTGTGTATAGTTTTACATTTAATGCAATTGAAAGTTTTGAGACAGTGAGTATATAATCTTGAGTAGCATAATCGATATCATAGCTAAAGTGTATCATATTCTCTTTACATTATATCTCTTCCTCTGCTCGTATAGGAAAGCTTTTCTATAAGAGAGATATAGTTTGATAATTCACGTCCTACTTTGCCACGTCATTTACGATGCAAATCGCGTACATTTAACTATAATCATGCTTGGTAATTCTATAATTGTAATATATGCGATGCATGGAATCCTTATGGAATTAAAAATTTTATTCCATTTGTATTTATTAAATTTTATCAATTTGTAATCGATTTCTCTTGCTGATGAAAATATTTCATATCGAAAATTACAAAATTTAAAAAAAGAAAAATAATATTAAGCTTCAACACATATTTCGTAATATAAATAGCAAAACGCGTTACTCTTCCATCAATTTCTAATGAATTTTGTTTTAACAGAAATGGGATTTGAGTTTTAATTATCAGGATATTTTATATTGAAGTTAATATTGCGACAGGAAAAAAAGAGAATCTTTCAATATTCGCTAAATAAAATCTAAATTAATTTTTCTTAAACAATTTTGTCTCTAATAAAATAATAATAATATAATTTCTCGAATATTGTACATGAAATATACAGGGAATAGGATTGGTTAATCGTATATTTCAGAAATTTCTACGTATGTATAAATCTTGTTTATTCGATAATTATGTATGGGTGATCGTGATGGCAAAATAAAATGTTCACCGAGTAATAGCGAGAGGAAATTCGCACGGCTTTAAATAAAATAACGCAGAAACTGGTGTGCTCTATGTTTTACACTTCCGTGCTGCTTCGACTACGGCAAACTTTTCCTGAATTCGGCCTGAGCGGCGCCTATTTATATCGCGCCGTTAAAAATTGCCTGCGATATATCCGTTCAACGACTCTCGCTATACAGACTTCGTTCGGCCGAATCATCGAATTAAAAAGGGCATTTCTTTAGCGGTTGCACGGCGGAATCGATTATTTCGAGCCTCGTTGGCTTCGGCGAACTCGCTAATTGTCGAAATTATACATCGAATTCGCGCTTAAACCTGCGTTACATCGCGTTGCCATCATCGTAAATTAAGTTTGATTAACGCCAACATTGGGAATATGGAAGTTTCTGTAATTTAATTTTGATAAGAATCTCTGAGATATCCGTAATGTGAGATAAAGAATTATTTAAAAGTGATCAAAACCGATGCGGATAAAAAGATATCGATTCAATTGAGCCTTCCGTTAAAAAAGTATCAATTTATAATATTAGGTGTACAACTTTGCTTCCGCCGTTTTCCTATAGATGGCTTTAGCGGGAAATAGTGGTCGAAATAAATAGATCATAGACGTCATGCGATAAACTTGGGCATCTGTCAACATAACCCCATAGAAACATTAGTCGATTTGTATCCGCGTCATAAAGTTATTCTCGATTGAAAATGTCAGTTTACGAGCCAAATTCTCGTCATTTGCGGGAGGTTTTAATTTTCTGCTTCAATATGAAGAAATCTGCGGCTGAGGCTCATCGAATACTCTCAAATACTTATGGTGAATCCGCTATTAGCGAAAGAACGTGTCGCGAGTGTTTTCAACGCGCTTGAAGAACGGTGATTTTCACGTCGAAGACCGGCATAGCGGTGGAAGAGAGAAGGTTTTCGAAGATGCAGAATTGGAGGCATTACTTAACGAAGACTCGAGTCAAAGTCAAAAAGAATTGGCACGATCATTGGGAGTGACTCAACAAGCAATTTCAAAACGCCTCAAAGACATATAACCAGTTTTTTTACAATAAAGTCTCGAATTTCGGGGAAAAAACGGCGGAAGCAAAGTTGTACACCTGATAATTGAACATATTACATAATTATTGTAATAAATATATATTTTTAATCGATCCGATGATTACACAATATTGTAATTGATCATCTTGGCGAATAATATATCTTATTTTTATATATTTTTAATAATATATCTTATTTTCCGAAGAAAAAAATCTCTCTCTTCGACAAGTATACTCAATAGTTCAGGGATTTTAATTCGTTGTCGCGAAAAGAGATGCGCGAGCGGTTTTTTTTTTTTTTTGAGAAAAAAAATTAATTCGAGTGTCGTGTCGGACACGAAACGTCTCCGATGGATGTGTATGCACGCGTGGGCGTCGCATAGGCCGGTGATACAAAGCGCAGGGGTACGCGCCAGGTGTAAATTTAAACCCCCGGGTGTAACGTCGTCCGAGCGTGACGACTAGTCCGGTCTTCTCTCCCGTGGCATTGTCAGCTGGTACGTTGTTTGTTGGCGTCCCTTTGTGCGCTTGTCTCGCCGCGGTTTTACTTTGCCGAAGGCGTGCGACGATGCCCCTCTATTTGCATAAGAATTCCGCGTCGCGCTCGCGACCTGATAATGGAACAAAAATACGTTCGAGTTCGGGCAGGATCTCTTCCCGAAGGACGCGCTCCTGTATTGTACGAGAATCTAATAGAATCCAAGAGCATATGTTATGCCCTTTAATTTTTAGAATGCGGCACTTTATGCACGAGCGATTAAGAAATGATGAAAATCGGAAGAAAGACACGTTCCCATTTTTACTATAAAAGAATTTATAAAAGAGTTACGATAGGAGTAAATAGTCTTATAAAACGTATAATACGTTATATCCTTCGATAATATAATAAAATATCGCTTATGCTCGAGAAATGTAAAAGAGAAATTAAAACATCAATTGGAGAAAGTAAAGAATGTATCGGAATTAAATGATCCGGCACACATCCTGTATGATGAATATCTGTCTTTTAAAGAATTTACGCGCATACTACGTCACGTTTACGGCGCGAATACACACACACACACACATGCAACACAATCGGATAAATGTTAAAATTAGTATCGCTCGATGCACCAAGGCGCGTTCTGCAACGTGCAACCGATAAGAGGTAATATCGAGCACGTTAACCGGATACGTTTAAAGTACACAGACGCTACGGGCATCTGTTTCCGTTTAAACGTCCGTTTAATCCCTCGCAAGCCTGTTTATGTTTATCAGTTTGACATATCGATTCTTTAGCACGTATCAAAGTTTTTCTTACAAAAATGCAACGGTTAATATTTATATATTTTACGTCGAGTCTCTATAAAAACTACTGCTCAGTTACGATTTCATTCTTACACATCACGGGGAAATTAAAATTATAAATAGCTTGATCATTGGGCAGCTATTTATGTGTCTTGGAATTTCGCAAGATCTCGAACTTGCGATTTCGGGCGGAAGTTTGTTTTTCTTTTTACGAAAGGAGGGATTGTGTAAATAAATCCATATGCGAGAAATTAGGAGACCCCGAGGGATCCTAAAAGACTGGCGTTTTTCTCCCGTTTCTGGCGCGCAGGCAACGTCTCGTCCGGTTCCGCTCCGGGATTCTTTTCGGGGACCCGCCGCACAGATATAAATTTTCTCATTTATTTGTCTCGCTCGTGGCGAGAGGGGTGGACGGCCAGAAATACATACACGTAGAATGGCCATTATAGCGAACCGTATGAATTACGGCTACGTGCATGCCAGTGACGTGCCCGTCATCGGCCCGATAGCCCCCGATAGCCCTCTGGCTTGGACCCTATACTTAGCGGATAATCGACGCGATATACTGCGCTTATTAGCGGGTATAATAAGCCACATGCCGAAGGTCCAGAGGGGCCTTCGAGATTCGTTCCGGCGACCGTTAAGTAGCCCGCCCTTCCTGACCGTTTCCTCCACTCCCTCCCCCACACGCCGTTCCCTTCATCAGTCTCCCGTTCATCTTTCGGAGAAGTGGTGTACGGTGGTGGGTACGTTTGAGAGAGTTTTGGAAAGAGTGCCTGTGCAATAATGGTAATTGGCCAATGATGTTACATTGACATTGTGATGAACACGAACGAGTTTGTATATACTTGTGCGGATTCTGAAATTATCATTTCGGGGATCTCTCGAGGGGATTACACGAGAAATTTTTATGAATGGGCTGCCTACTCTGAGAATTATCTACAGTCTTTACTCTGTCGTAAATTACGAATTTTTATTGAGATATTCCAAATTGTAAATTCGACGAAGAGAGAAAACGAGATAATTCCCGGATGGATGGATGGATGGATCGTTGATTAAAATGGAGATCAAAGTATGAATTTTTTAAATATGAGATAAATGATATTATTCGTATGTGTTCGATGTTTTAACATTCAATTTATTATTAAATTTATTCATATCTTTTGTATGGATATAAAAAAATTATGTTCACGAAAAAAGATTCAATTAATAAAATAGTGAATTTAGGAAAGGCTTTTAATAAAACAACAATCGAGGAATTTTATTCAAGATAATAATAATAATAATAATAATAATAATAATAATAATAATAATAATAATAATAATGATATAGGCATTTAATGAGACTTATAGATATTTCAAATATAGTTTGCAGATTTCAAAAAGTAGATACTGATAATTGATTTACTTGAGATGTCTAATTTTTCTTAAAAATTGTTTTACATTCACTTCTCGAAACATATTTTGTTTTTTCTCTTTGCAGATCTATCTAAATATTATGTGATTCGACTATCACACATTAAAAGAAAGATAGACCTGATTTTTTTTTTTTCCTTTCCGCACTATGTATAATATATCGATAAAAAGATTTAAATTTTATATCAATACGTAAATAAAGAATGTATTAGATTGATGTTTTAAGTAGGAAAACATGCTCGTTGCTGTTTTTCACGATCTTTTCTCTCTATCCATTTTGGTACTATTCTATATCATATCATTGGCGAATTAATGGCACAGAGAAGTATATCTATACTTTGGCGAACTAAAAAAAAAAAAATTGGAGATGCCGGGGATCGAACCCGGGGCCTTTCGCATGCAAAGCGAACGCTCTACCACTGAGCTACATCCCCGAACGAGAGTAGCTAGTAGTAGATCATCATGAGACCGTAATTATTTTTATTGCTTTCGGAGTAAGACACGAAATAGATAAATATATATGTGATATTATCTTATTATTATCTTCTGAAAGAGAAAAAAGCAACAAAACAATATTTTTCGAATACGCTCCGGATTTTTATCGGCAAGTTCGTGTAACCATTTATTGCCGGCAATTGCCTTAAATCTTCTTGAACAGTAAAAGGCAGATTCGATTATAGAGAGCGTATAAAGGATTATGGAGAACGGACTCGCGAAGGTCTTATACCGGGGCGGATCGGAGCGCATACCGCACTCTCGCATAATGCACCATTGTGTGTTTTTTTGATATAGCGGAACGTGCGCCATATCGTTAGATCATTTCCGAAGAATCCCGCAATAATGCTCGCGTCGCACAATAATTTCGAGAGGAGGAGAAGGAGGTGGTGACTTAATCTTTGCTCTTTCGTTCGTAGAGCGATCGAGCCAAGTTCCGTTTGTTGGATGGAGTTTATCCGCGGGGCAAGTGTTTACAACAGCTTTCCTTTTGTTTCTTCCTCTATGGTAGACTATGCCCATACAGCACCGCAAGATTGCAATAACATTGCAGCAACATTTTTCTGCAAGATTGCAATATTGCAGAAACATTGCGAAATGTTGCTGCAATATTGTTATGATATTGCAGCGACAGTAAAATGTCCGCCTACAGAAATATTGCATATAATATTGCAGCAATATAATATATATGCAATAATGCTTTATATATATTTATCGACATAATATCCTTAACATATGAAAAAAATAATAAGAAATTAGGCCTATAACAGTCAGGATCTAGCGTGTATATAGTTTTTCTGTATTATAATAATAACGAAATTATAAAATGTAAATTTTTCAGTACACATTCGACTTCCTTCAGTGACAGAGAATATCTAAGAGAAATAAGAAAAAACTCAATTTGCGATTGTGTAAATTCACAATTTCTTTGTATCCGAAATATTTAGATATCCGGATGCAAAAAGATTGTGGTGAATTTACGCATACGAGTTTTTTCACATCTCTCTCGTCTTTATATAATCTCAAAATTTATTTATTAAAATCTGAAGTATCTTTTGCATATTAGAAAATTATTATCAAATTTTTGATTTTATATAAGAATGGAAACTATTAAAAGAATTCTTAGTCCAATGTCTGAGCCTCTGTATTGGGATCATATCATACGACTTAAATTAACAAAAATAGTTATTATATCTTTTTAATGTTATTAGCCGCTCTTTGTAAATTTTATATAATCATCATGACTAAAAATTAAATGCGAAATAGATAGCGCAACATGCGCCGCATAGTGGTAAACGAATGAACTAGCGATTATTGAATACTTTTTTTGTAATATTTTTGGAATGTTGCTGTAACATTGCTAAAGTTATATTGTAAAATAATGTCTTTGCAATATTTCTGCAACATTAAACTGCAATATGCAATATTACAATGTTGCAGCAATGTTGTTGCAAGCTTCAGTGCTGTATGGGTGATAAACATAGTTGGCGTACTGTACACGCGTTATCGTCGCGAAAAAAATACGACTAAAAATTTATGAGATTTATAATTGGATATCGGTCAGACTTTTTAACAGAATTATATGGATTAAAATGCATGGAAAATGAATTTGGAAAAATGTCGAGAGAGATTCTATCGCTTATTACAAGTTTTCAATTTTTCATATTCTGATATTTTAGAAAATTGAGAAAACATTGGCTCCATCGATATTCGATTCTATATTCGTTGACTATAATTCAAAGGAATTGCAAATTATCGGAGGATTATTTTAAGGACTAGTGTTTTGGCACAAGAGTTTTTCAAGATAGCAAATTATCAAATTATAAGCTTCTGTCGCAATAGTCTCTTTCGTCATTTTGTTATATATAATTAGAATTAGATAATATAATAAGAGAATTAGATAATATAATAAGATAATATAATTATATAATAAGAATTAGAATCTTGATTTATATTACATGGTGCAACATACATACACACATTCATCTCGCTTTCGCAAATAACTTATATTGTCCGAGAGGTTCTATTTGTGTATCCGATATCGGCAAATAAATTCATTAGACGGGTAACATTACGTATCGTCGAAGGGTCGCGTTCTAACGTGTGTACTACGGTTGAGGTGCTTATGATTAATTATCTTTTCAGCCCTCGATGCAACTTATAATGACGATCGGTGCGTAACGCCGGTGCGTAGCCGCGGGGTGAAAACACACGGCGGCATATGGCGCGACACGTGCGACCAAATAACCAGGTTTACGTAAAGCATGGGCGCCGACAAAATGTTTGAGACAAAAATCCACTAAAACTGTCGATTCTTCTTTTTCGTTTTGAAAAAAAAAAAAAAAAAAAAAAAAAAAAAAAAAAAAACATTCGTAATTATATCTAAAAATTCTTTATTGCAATTTAAATGTGGCGATATTTTTTAAAACACCCGCATTATTTTTACGCATTGTCGATATAAACGTTTTCTTTATACACGTTTATATCGACGATGTGTAAAAATAATGCGGGTGTTTTAAAAAATGTTGTGACATTTAAATAAAAAAAATTGCTTTATTATATATCTTTATCTTTGTGATAATTTAATTTTAGTAGTGTAAAAATTATTTGTCAGGGATAATCGATAAAACAGACACATTGAAATGTTTAAAATGATCATTTTCTCGATTTAATAAATTTTCAACTCGGGCGGAAATTTTCCAAGATTTTCCCAGATGCAGCATAAATTGCGATTAAAATTCTCAGATTTGTCTCAAATAGATATATGAATTTTTATCAATTTTCCAAATGAGATACATGATTTCTTTTGAAAAATCTGATAAGATTCTAATTACATTCCAGAAATTTTTATATGCGAATAGTTAATCTGTCGCGTAATACGAATAAAATAATATTTGTTCTTGACATTGGATTAGCTTGTATATTCGACGCCCATGTTACGTGAACGCACACGCACACGCACACAATCATTTTAAGGGTACTCGTCTCCAAGTCTCACGCTCACAAAACGACCCTCGATGCAGCTCAAGTCTACGCGAAACTTTCCAATATGCGATAACGTGATGCGCCACGCGTGTACGCGATGATTAGTTTCTAATTGATTGCTGACCGATCCAATTATTCCGGAAATAATTTCGATCGCGAGAAACATTTGAATTGAGATAAGTGCGAAGATTTGTCTCTTAAGAACAGCACATCATCAAACACTATCTCGAAAAAATTCACACCAATGCGATAGTAGAAGAAACGAAAAAGAATAAATTCTTCTAAGATGACATATCGATGTGAAAATCTTTTAAAATTAATAGTTTTAATTAAGTAATTTTAAATTTTCACACAAGAATATATTTATACATATACATTACACACGGACTTTTATTCTAATCGTTTGTAAGAGAGAGAGAGAGAAAGAGAGAGAGAAAATAATCTTTCAATAAATTATTTTAAATAATTTTTATGACAATTTACGCTTTCAAGAGAAAATTGACTGCAAATTGCTCCGCAAGTTTGTCCAAGTATTTTATATTCTGTATATAAAAATTGATGACACAAGTATTTCAATATTTAAATATTAGAAATATTATACATATGTAAAACAAGTATTATTCTTTGAAGAATCGGTTGTTAATTTTTGGTTTTCGTCTTCGCGAGATCGAACCATCTATACTGAAAATGGAAACCGACGCCTGTGATCGTTGATCCGAGAAAAAAAAAGAAGCGATCGACTTCGGGAAGACGGGCTTCTTCGTTGGGCGCAAGTATTTCTTCATCGGTCGTTTAACTCGTTCCGCGCGATAAATTGGACACCACTTGACGTAAAAAGAGATGGCATCCTTATAAGCGTATATGAGAGGTAATTAACCATTAGTCCGAGCGACCGATCGGCGCCTACAGCGTTCCATGATATCGCCGCCTTAACATTCTGCTACCCCTTTATTGATAATATTATCGATAATATCTGTAAATTATAACATACATCTTCTACATATTACTTCAAGACGGGTTTTTATGAATCGATCTACTTGAATACGCAACGCTCTTTTTACCTTTTATTATTAATGCACATCTTGTCTGACAATCCGGTACAATCAACATTGTTCAACAATGTTGATTGTAATTTATTGTTCGATTGTTAACACAACGTTTCGACCATATGGTTTTGGTCCTTATCAAGTGAACTAAAATTACAATATTAAATAATGATAATCCCGTTACAAAAATGAAATAAACAAATTTATGTACCTGCATTAGTTAAAGTTGAAAGAGAAAAAAGTCGCTATGTCATAATGACACACTGTGTCAACCTCTCTATTTAAGATACCGAGAAAGACTAAACGACCTTTATTAATCTATCGTATATGTTATTTAAATTCTCTGTATCCTTCTGAGAGTTAACAGTGTTGTCATATCTTTTAATAAAGAACATTTCAGCTATTTCTCTCTTTCTTACATGTTTTTCAGTATGCAGGATATCAGGCGTTGACCAATCGAAGTCATGATCAAATTCTAATTTGTGTTTACTAATTACCGAAAGATTACTAGCGTGCATTTTTATGTTATTAAAATATTCCTTGACGCGGGTAGCTAAATGTCTTTTCGTTTGACCAATATATGAAGCACTACAGTTCTTGCAATTTATTCTATAAACGACTTCCGTTCTATTACTAATAGGCAGCACATCCTTACCGCGTTTAATCAATGAATTTAATTTTTTAGGTACATTGTAGACAACATTAAAACCCATATCTTTAAAAAACCGACCGACACTGTCACTCAAACCTTCAACAAAGGGTAATGTAATGTAAGGGGGCTTGTCTACATTATTTTCCTCGGTGCTCGGAGTAACATCACCACGGTGTTTCAAAAAATTAAGTCTCTTACAAACATAACGGTTTACAACGTGTCTCGGAAAACAATTATTGAGTAAAATCCATTTCACGACGTCAATATTTGATGATATTTTGTTTTAAACTATCCTCAAATGTGCACATCTGACATTATACCAGATACTGAAAAGGGCGATATAATATTTTTGTTTCAAAAATATTGTATTATATGATCGAATCGATTGATTCTTGCAGGCAGAATTTTTATTTTTTTTTTCTTCTTCTCCTATTTTCGAAGACCTCAAGACTTTAAAGGAGAAAGGCTTTATATATTTTTTTTTTTTGCGAACAAACACGAAAAATAATTACAACTCTTGATTATCGGTACTCGTGTTTTTCATAGTTACCTCCGGTAACTTTCCGGAATCACAATCGGACAAAAGAAAGAGACTGAAAAGAAGAGTGACTCTACTTCCGGTTCGTTCCACGCGTGCGTTACGAGTGACAATGGAATGCGTAAATTCGCACAGTGTTTAGTCGAATGTCCCTCGAGCGAGCGAATCGCCCTTAAAGTTACGATTATTCTTTATATTCCGTAAGTATCCGTTTGTTGACGCACAATGACTTAAGTAACATCATCACGTTCTAAATATATGTTGCGATACAGTGAAAGTGGAATACATTCCTTACCATTCATATAGGCCGCTCGAGAATTGTCGCGTCGTTTCATTTATAGATTATATAACAACTTACATTCAACTTGGTTTTTATCGAATTAAATTTAATATTTTTTTTTAATTTAATAAAATTTTAATTATAGCTTTGATTATATGTGTGTATTAAAATATAAAATAATTTGTCACAAGTAATAGTCTCTATTAATTCAAATTTGTTTAAAATAAATTTTTGGAAATGTTTAAGAGGGGAAGGTAGGCATAAAAATTAAAGAAATTAGAAAAAAGTATTTTCTTCGCGATTGTAGTTAAATATTAATTTAACATAATAAGACTACCAATCGTGACCATAATAATATGACTTATACATACAATATGCGTACGATGCCTTTCTGCGTGAAAAAAAAAAAGAAAGATTTGTAAGTTGAGCAGAGGCGGGGAAAAACGAAAAGTATACCTGGCAAGCTGCAATCGCACGTAATGACTTTAATGATAGCCTCATTGAATGTCTATGGCAGGAAAGGCAGGTGGAAAAGGAGGGGTCTTTTCCTTGTGTACACTTGAATAAAATTGCGAGAGGATCGCATCGTGCGGCTCGCAGCAATTCTATAAATGCGATAAGACAAACGCGTGTCACTGTCACATGTCCAGGGTATCTTGCCATTTTTCAAAACTCGCAATAAAAACATCTGTATTATATGGCAATAAATCCATTTCTTTATAAACTTTATAGACTTGCCATTTGTATATTTATTTATGTATTTATCAGTACGAAATTTAATAACTGTATTTTCTTTTTTTTTCTTTTTTTTTTTTTAGGATCAAACACGTAGCGAGATTTGTACGATTGACAATTATATAATTAAATTTATTTAAGACTGAAATAAAAATGTTTTTAATTCTCTATTGTGACTTTTCAATACTATTATATTGATCGAAAATTATTTATAAAAAAAAAAGTGTCCGTAAAATAATTGTTTCTGATTTGTACTGTTAATATTGAATTATATAGATAGAATAATTAAAAGAAAAATGTGAAAAAGGAGAGATATATATTTAAGGTGATATTTTTCAATGAGAAAGAGTTGAGAAATGTTAAAAATAGCCATTGTATCATGCTGGCGCGCCGAGGAATGTGCTTTGATGTGACTGGTCGAAATATGCGATATGTAACCAAGCTTGCTCATGTAGACTATAAAATTAATTCACATGTTTTGTCTACCCAATAGGCGAATTTGTGCGCGGTCTACGACATTTATCTCACGTTAATTTACAGCTATGTAAAATACATTGATAATTTGTCATGCGTGATACGTATATAAAATATATCAAATTAAATAGCGAGGAGAGATATTTTGAATAGAATGCAAGAAAATAACTATCGTTAATTATTGAATATTAATATTTGAATGTCAAGAAAATAAATTGTATAAATTCTCGATTTCTTTTTATAACAAAGAAAACGAAAGTTTTAAGAAATTATTGGCCAAAGGTTTTTGGAAATTAAAAAAAAGAGATCTCGGAAATGCATTATTTTCGACAGTACATTAGCACGTTCAATAAATCTATCAAACGATTCAAAATATCATATCGTGTGCCAATTAAGGATTAATGTCGATAAATAGTTGTATACCGTTTAAGCGAAATCTATCAGACTCCTCGATTCAGACGACTCTTTCGCAAAACCAAGTTCTATTCATTCATTCGCAACACATTCCATTGTTAGAGGAAAGTCGTAGAATCCGATCGGGGATATCCTGTTCGTTTTTCACTGAAAGAAATCAAACGTGCGTTCTCGCGGGATATATACCAGGTATATAAATATGAAACCGGAATTTGCCCCTAGCTGTCAATGTAGTTACCGTCAAACCGCGTCATTGGCGCAATTTTTTTGTTTTGACATCCGATAAAGATTTTCAACTCACGACAATACAAGTTTCATACAACAGCATAGTTTTTAATAGCGTTGAACATATCGAATTTTGTGCCTGGAAACTACGATTTGCGGACAGCATTGATTTTCCGTTGCCATTTGAAGAAAACTGCTGCAGAATCGCGTCGAATGCTTGTCGAAGCTTACGGTGAGCATGCTCTTGGTAAATCACAGTGCTTTGAGTGGTTTAAAAAATTCAAAAGTGGCGATTTTGACGTGAGAAACGAAGAACTTGGAAGAAGGGTGTGATCTATTATGAGCTGCTAAAATTTGGCGAAACCGTTAATACTGAACGCTACCGACAACAAATGATCGATTTGAATCAAGCTTTGCGTGAAAAACGACCAGAATATCAAAAAAGGCAACGCAAAGTGATTTTGCTTCATGATAATGCACCATCGCGCACAGCAAAACCGGTCAAGGAAACGATTGAGGCGTTTAGTTGGGAAATACTTTCGCATGCGGCTTACTCACCAGACTTGGCTCCATCCGATTACTACTTATTTGCATCGATGGGACACGCACTTGCCGAGCAGCGCTTCACTTCTTACGAAAATGTACGAAAATGGCTCGATGACTGGTTTGCCTCAAAGGAGCAACAGTTTTTTTGGCGTGGCATCGACAAATTGTCAGAGAGATGGGAAAAATGTATAGCTAGCAATGGGCAATACTTGGAATAAAATATTTTTTATCATTTTCATACAATAAACATGTATTTTCTATACAAAAATTCCGGTTTCATATTTATATACCTGGTAAACCGCCGATTCGCAACGATCGTGAATAATGTATGCCACGGTACCTATATCCTTCGCTTATTAAAATTTACATCGCGTATGACGATGTCGGTACGTGGAACGCTCATGATAAAAATCGCGATTCCGTGACTTCGTTTTAGAATGCGTCATGAATGCGGCTGTGAATCAGCGCGGAATTAATAATCGAATTGATTTCTAATACACGACACAGTCGATGGGATTATTAATCTAACGAGAATCTGTGCGGGGCGATGAGAAACTCGTCGCGCTGACGCAACTCGAAATAATCTCGATACTGCGAGCGGCGACGCGCTAATTGTATTTATTAGTGAATAGACTCTTTGTGTCGTATCGACCTCGTACGCAAACGCATCCTTCGCGAACGGTTGCTCGTTGTCGTCGTTGAAACGCGAACGTGCATTAATGACGATCGAAAATGAAGATTTAACGAACATATAGGCACGTGATTAATTAAAACTGCAGCAAAATGATGATTTCCATATCTCTAACATAAAGGATTAATGTTGACGAAAATGAATTATATATGTCATATATGTTTACAAGTTCTTTTTTTATATATACTTGATAAAAAATTTGACAATCTGTGGCTCGATTATGCAAAATTAAACGTTGATTTCTTTAATCAAATTACAGATTCAGAAGAATAAATGGTTTATGTTTGATGCAGTTATAATATATATCATAAAAATATCAATATTGTATATTATAATAAGATAATAATTAATAATAATATAATATATAATAAATAATCAGTAATAATATAATATTTATTGGACAGAGATAGACAGCGAGGAGGATGACTTTTGTTTTATTCTCTCTGATAAAACGGGGAAGCATCTGTGGCACGTGTAAGATTGCGGAAATCTAAGCATATCGCACAGACGAATTAAAAATAAACAGATGATCCCACGGGCGCGCTCGCCAATGACGTCATGAGTCCGACAGGGATCAATCGGAGAGTCAAGTCGCGATAATTGCGATAATCGTGTGGATGCTACCCCCCAATGAGACACGCTTGATTCATCTTCCCGTATATGTGTATGCAGCTTTGTTCCCTTCTATTTTCTCCTCGTTTTCTCTCTTTTTCTCTCCCTCTCTCACGCATGTGATAGGTAAAATTGTTCGAGTGATACACGTGCAGAAACAATTATCGTTCGCTTTTCATACGCATATGTTTCTAAGAATAAAACATTAATGAAATGTAAATTATCGTTAAACGTATCTTATTTTTGCGAGCAGGACAGAAATCAATTTAGTTTATACATCCACTTGCTATAACGAAAATATTGTGTTAAATTTTACTTCAATCATTTTAGCTTCTTCTTCTTATCGATTCACGTATGTATTGATAATACGATGCCTCTCTTATTGTTAATATAGTATACATTATACATATATTATCGTAGCTTCCAATATCAGATACGATATATTTTTAAAAATAACTCTTCGCGGAATCATTAATAAATCGATTGTCGCGCAAAGTTTAATTAAATACCACAACAATTAAAAATTAAAAACTTCTTATTAATTTTGCACTTTTTTTTCTTTAGCTTCAGATGGAGAACCAAGGTTACGAGGAGGAGCAATCGCGCGCAGAAGAGCAGTCCACATTCGAGTCTCATTATAGCGATCAGCAACCTCACGATACGATCGATCGAAGTGATCCTATCGTTGCAAGGACATTGCATGCCGAGAGTCACGTGTACGAGGACATCTCCATCGATACGACGGCCGCTTCTAAATTTTCCGAACGGATATCGTTTGCGGACGAGATTCGCGAGACTGAGAATCGCCAATCGGCCGATCGCGCCAGGCAAGCTTGGGTCAATGAATCACCGTCGATAGGGACTACCGCGATTCTCGACAGATCCGTTGAACAAAATTTGACTTTGGCCTCCTCGGCTGAGATCAGTGCCAATCACAAAAGCGCGACCTCCTCGTCGCGACCAGTGTCCGGAACGAACGAGAATGACCTCAAGAGAGCCTCCAAGAATCCTCGCGAGCTTCCAGGATCCCTTCCTGATGAAAACATCCTCGAAAGCGTGTCCTCGTCACCACGGGAGAAGGATTCATCGCGAGATGTGCCGGTGCAGCCTGATCGGCGAACGAACCGCAGACGCAGGAAGAAGGATTGCAAGCATTGCAGAAGCAAATTGGCTGTCGCGAGCTCCTGCGAGAAGCTGAACGAGCTGACCGGTAGCGAGGACACGATCCTAAGAGAGAACGAGATCAATCATCGAAACAAGGATCCGGATTTTACGTCTAGCCTTCTGTTTCGGGATTCACGGGTTTCCGATTCACTGCTGAGATCGCAAAATATGAAGATCTACCCGATCGTGAAAAGAACGAGTCTCGAGGATATCGGCGCCAAGAGTACCCCGATTGCATTTCTCGAGAGTGAATTGCACTCCGCGTCTAGGTTCTTGGTAAACGACAGGATGTTGGGCCAGGTGACGGAGAATAATCAGAATAAGATACTAGGAGAATCAAAGAATTGGACTGATATGAGAATTAATTCCATCTACTCGCAGGAACGCTGGTACGGCAAGGAGTCGCCGATATTCTACACCGATGTCAAAGATCAGAATCCTTTTCAGGTGAATTGTTCGCGAAAATGTCTACTACTTCCCGTCTATTTTTTTTTATTTTTTTTTTAAATTTATAAACGCGGTATGATATTCTTACATAAACATATATTTTTTGCATATTTTATTTCACGACACGCGAATTAAAATATTCGATAGAAAAAATATTATATTCTAATTCGCGAGAAAATAAAAATAGGAAGATCTTTTGAATCTTAATGAATTTATTTTTAAGATTTAAAGACAACGCCGTATATAAAATGTAGGATTGAAGAAAAGCTCTTTATTCCATTCGCCGATTATTTAAACGAATTATAACGCAATATAAAACGACGCGAAGAATACATTTCGAATTATTGCTAAGGTGAAGGAGAATCACTGGCCGACTAGTTTCGATTAAACGACTCGATGCCAGAAGGCTTAGTTGAACAAAGTTACCGCTATGCGGCGCATTCAGATACAAGTTTCTCGTATTGGAAATTCGTCGAACAGCAACTATTAGGATGTTGCGCGGCATGGAAGACATACTTACCTGGCGCAGAGGCTACCGTGATCA
Source organism: Polyergus mexicanus (assembly GCF_030449975.1). Classification (NCBI taxonomy): domain Eukaryota; kingdom Metazoa; phylum Arthropoda; class Insecta; order Hymenoptera; family Formicidae; genus Polyergus; species Polyergus mexicanus. The sequence goes on from NW_027223346.1 coordinate 1,439,195, forward strand.
ACAAGGCGGTTCCTCCAGGGCGAGGCTTTTCCATTGCACCACGGTTAAGGCTGACCCTTGCGAATACCCCTAAAGTGGATATCTCGGGCGTATAATTTTTGGTAGTCGGGACTGCGTTCGCGCTGTCCCCGGATGAGATCCATGTAAACATAACATTTTCTTGACAGCGTTATTACAAAAATACTGTGAACGGAACGTCCGCGAACAAGCTGCACAAAAGTTTTTCGTATTTTATCTTTCGTAAGAATCAATATAATCTCGTGTAATATACCGTATATATAATACTATAACTAATTGCGGGCATACATCTGTACAGAAGAGATAAATATTATTTATATGTAAAAATATATAATAACATGACAAAGTATAGAGTAATATATATGAGATCTCTATTAAAAAATGAACATCAGTGTGTAAATGTGCAGAAAGAAACGGATATTTTAGAATGATTTTTCCGACAAGAGATATTTTTAATAAAAATCTCTTGTGTCAACATATTGATTGTATCTGAAGATGCTTTATAAATTTTGTTTAATATAGCAAGAATAAGTTATAATTATTCAGAAATGTTTCTTTTAAAGTTTCCAAAAAATAGATTAGATTATTATTGTGCTCGCGCTTTGGACCCTTCAGTTTTAGTTTTATCATCGCTTTTTTTATGAGTCTATCCATTGTGCGGTAAGGAATCAGCGTTTAGAGACATGTGTACGCACAAAGCATGATAAACGAGTGGCAACGACGATTGGTTATGTCACCGCTGCACACGTGCACGCCGCACGTGCCAAATGTACGCATGAGCGAGCGACAAAGAGAGAGAGAGAGAGAGAGGAAGAACATTTTCCCCCGGCTTTTAGAGCTTCGTGACAGAAGCGGGTCGATTGACATCTTTGACATTCCGTGGAGCGTATCGGGGTATCGTTAAATCGCTCTCCATCGCGTGTCATTAAATGTGATTGTTTTTAATCAACGACGATTGAGAGAGTTGAACAGTCCTTAAATGAAGGTAAAGCTTGTTTTATCGTCGAATTACGTGGTAATTAATCTATTTGATCCTTTTATATTCTGTTTTTATTTTTTTTTTTTATATATAATTGTACGCGAGAATAATTATGTTTGTGAATAGAATTATTAAAAAACACGACACGCCTTATCGGATATTGATAATGATTAACGATAGGATTTTTTATACGGCGATATTTTTTTCACGTAGAAATATTTTCAATTGTATAAATATTAATATATTGAGTTTATACAAATTACACTGATTTAATCGCACGAAATATTATGCATATTTTATCTTGCATCTTGAATTATGACAATATTTTTTTATTTGTCTGTAAAAAATATTATTGGAGTTTGATTTTTGCCTTTGTATTTTTAATGAATATACAGGGTGTCCCATTTTAATCTCCTCAGCCAAATATCTCAAAAACCAAGCCTGGAAGAGAAAAATGTTTCAGACAAAAGTTGTTTGGTTTCGAGGGGGCCATAAGATGGTATCATTGGTTTGACCTTGGAAAATCATTTGAAGGTCATGTGAAGATCAACTTTAAAATCTTAAATGGGAACCCCCATTTTTTACTTAGTGTTCTTGTAGCTGACATCGAGAGTTTTCCAAAACACTATAATAAACTATTTTTTCATTAAGTACTTTTTGAGTTATTTTATATTTTAATCTGACATATTTTGATATAAAAAATAAAATATTTCGTAAAATATTCAGTTTTCGATAATTTTACCGTAATACTTCTATGTACAGAATAAAAAGACAAATTAATTAGTGCCAAAAAAAAACACAAATAATTGTTTAAAAAAATACATTGTAAACAATTTTCTTAAAAACAATTTTTTTTATACTAATTGATTTGTCTCATTATTCTGTACATAAAAGTATTACGGTAAGATTATCGAAAACTGAATATTTTACGAGATATTTAATTTTTTATATCAAAAGATGTCAGATTATAAAATATAAAATAACTCAAAAAGTACTTAATAAAAAAATACTTTATTATAGTGTTTTGGAAAGCTCTCGATGTCAGCTACAAGAATACTAAATAAAAAATGGGGGTTTCTATTTAAGATTTTAAAGTTGACCTTCACATGACCTTCAAATGATTTTCCAAGGTCAAATCATTGTTACCATCTTATGGTCCCCTCGAAACCAAACAACTTTTGTCTGAAATATTTTTTTCTTCCGGGCTTGGTTTTTGAGATATTTGCCTGAGGAGATTAAAATGGGACACCCTGTATATATCTCTTAGAACTCTTTAAGTGTACTATCGCGTTTGAAGAAGATCAAGCCAGCTCTCTTTCCTTTCATCTAGAAAATAAATATGATACCAGGATTACTGAATGGTCGCTCTCTAAGAATAAATTCGCAGGTGTGACGTGTGACTTTTTATTTTGAGCGTCTTTTAGTTTGTGTTATGCTTTCTAGGTAATTTTCTCGAGACTTCCGTCCGAACGCTTTAACGAAGATGAGAGAACGTGTTGGCCGAGCAGTGTTGAATTATCTCATCATTATTATAAACGAAGTATAAGAGTTAAAATTTTTGCAATATATAAAAATTAAAGTAAAATTACAAAAAATATTTTATAATTTAATGCATATTCTACGTATTTTTTTAATATATCATATATTTATCATCATATCATATTTTAATAAGATATAATTCTCGTATTACTTAATTTACTTATAACTATGAACGGAAAAAAAAAAAAAGATTTTTTAGAGATAAAATATCTTTTATAATAAAAAATAAAATAAAATATAACTTCCTACAATCAGGGATATGAAAGATGTGGTTGTCCTGGCATATCTGGCAGATTAATGGCTATCCAGAGAAATATATATTCATGGGATATTTGTGTCGTACCGAAAATTGTAGTCAACGGAAGAGAATTAAATATAGGCCAATATGAGCGGATGATTAATACGGGCGATAAATAAAGTACACGAATCTACGGTGAGAGAAATTATATTAGGCGTTTTGATTACTTCAAGTTTGTATGTCGGCGATTCATCGATCGTTCGCGACTTCGCCAACCCTTATTGGAGCTGACGTGACGGGAGCTCTCCGCGAGAGAAGAAGAAGAAGAAACAGCCGCCGTCTGGCGCGGCACCGACATAAAGAAACAAAACGGAACGGAAGTGGAAAACGTCTATCTATAGCCCGGCGTAAACCTCGTCGTTAGCGAGCCGCGCACCGTCGAGAGAGGCAGACAGCAAAAATTACGAAAGCGCATATAGTAAAGTTGACATTTCTCAAAACTGTATAATATGATCAGTTATTAATCAGCTATTATCTCTGCATCATTTGATGTTTTGGCGAATATGAAAAATTGAAGAAGCAAAGGGGATATTGTGGGAGTAATTTTTCTCTGATAATCTAGCAATATATATTATTATTTTGATTGCGAAGTTCTGCGAAGATCTTTCTTTCTCTTTGTTATTTATAATTATAATATATAATGTATCATATGTTATTTATAATATTATAATATATCTCTTTGTTATTTGTATTATATATATATATATAATGTTTTTTTACAAGGCTCAACAGTCACACATCTGTTCTTAACTATCGACTATCCAGAAATAAGAAATCGATAAAATATGAGAATAGGATTTGTGCGCGAAAGCCCTTTAGTTAAATAATTTTTTTCTGTTATTAGAAAAAGAATAATTCTCTTAATCGAATTTTCATTAAAGAAAAAGTTTTCAAATATAATATTGTCACATGTCTTTCGAATCAATTTTTCTTGCGTTTCTCAAGAATTTTTTTTTTTTTTAATTTCTTCTCACCTTTTTTACGACGTCATTTCTAAGACTTACGTTTCGCTTCATAAATTCGCATTCGCCTTTTAGCGTCGATCGTTCTCGTTACGTTTTTTTTTTTCTTCTTCTCTCTTTTCAGAGGGCCTATTCCCTGCCAGCGCGGACGCACACACCAACCTCGCAGAATCGCGTTAATCTACGTCGAAGTGTCAGAAACGAGCCGCCACCGCATCCGGCGCGTCTCGACAAACATCGCCGTGGCTGGACGCTACACCTGGCACGTCCCACGAAGGTATCCGGATGCTCCAGCGCGCTCGTACCCCTGCTGATCATCGTGCTGATCTTGCTAGGAGTCGCAGGAGTCGCGTTATACATCGTTTTCGGTGGGTGAACCCTTATTTATGTACGCTGCTTCACTCTTGATGCCCTTGATTCTCTTTTTCACTATTGTAACTAATAAACTCTTTAAATGAACTCTCGTTAAATTTTCCTAAAAAAAAAAAAAAAAAAAAAAAAAAAAAAAATGTTTTTTTATACAACCTGAACTGTTGAATATAAAAAAAAAAAAAATGCGTCTGCTATTACATTAATTTCCGAACTATAAATTATATATGATATTCTTTCGAGATCATATTTATTTATTAAATAAAAATTAGTTCAGATGAAGAATTATTGAAAATAAGAATATGAGGAGATCCTTCGCAACAAGATGCTTATCTTTTTTTTTTATTTTTTGCTCATCTATTAATTTATTTAAAATAGAGAATATATTGAATTATTTCATATATGTATATTTATGATCTATTTTATTGCGCTTGAAATAACAGCGATAGCAGCTCGATGAATATTTGACGAAGTGAGAAACGAGTTCACCGGCTACTACGATAGATACGTATTTTGTTTATCAGAATGAAATATTGTTCAGCCTGCGGAGATTAATCGATTGATCAAAACGTTTATCAAAAGTTGATTTATTACGGAAGCGTAATTCATTTTATGCTGACTGCAAATTGACTCGTCTTCCGTATTGCTAAATTAATTTGCGATATTGTAAAGTTTTATGGAGATAAAGAGACTGACTTTTTTTATAGCAAAAGTTTGATTTGAAATCATCATTTCATCGCAATTTTTTTGAACGCAAATTATTTCGTTATCAGCGTTTTTTTCCGTATTATAGTATCACGAATGGCAATCTTATGAAGTCATTACTCTCGATCTCGGGTTGGGAACGCTACTCTATAAAAGTAACGCGTTACCGTTACTGTTATTTTTTGTAAAAAGTAACGATTCGTTACTTTTCCGTTAGGTTTTTGTTTTTTTGTAATAAGCTAAAAATAAGCTATTAGATTATAAAATTATTTAATAATCAATATTAAATGTAATAATCTATGTTACAATTAAAAACTCTAAATTAGTCATTATATAGCAAGCGCTTTTTATATTAAACTCATTTAATGATTCTAATTTTTTATATTAATATCTTTACTTTTCAATATATTTATCTTTATAAGAATTTAAATTGTAATTTAGAAATTTCAATTTTGTTGAAAATTTTTATCAAACATTATTTTTAAATATTGATAAGAGAAATATTGATATTATTAAGAGTGTATCCCAATATTCATTATTCAGTATTGTAAAATCTATAATTTACGTTACTACAGATTTTCAGGTATTGGCAGTGACTTATCGGAATGCAGCCTATGATAGAAGGCTACAAAATATTTTTCAAAAAATACATCTATCGAATAGATATAAGATAATAAGGAGCCAAAAAATAACGATGAAAGTAACGGCTAATTCGTTACCGTTACTGTAAAAATGTAACGACGTTACCGTTATCGTTACAAACAGAAAAAAGTAACTGTAACGGTAACGCGTTACTTCCCAACCCTGCTCTCGATAAGATTTACAACTTTCATAAATTCTTCATCTTGCCCTATCAGGGATTGCGTGCTAGAACGCCCTATATTGGTGAGGAATAAACGATGCGCTATGTATATTCGCCGGTGCCGTCGCCTTATCGTTTCGGACAATTAAAAGTATCCGCGTCCAGCCGAGACCGAGGTTTAATTCGACGAAGCGTAGCAATTGCTGCTCGTCCAACGATGAGATGAATTTAACCGCGGGGGTCAACAGAACGTCTCCTTCGTCCGCGCGCGCGGTCCATCGAGTTGAAGCGCGGTCGCGCGTCGCGATGCGCGATGAAAAGCGACAAAAGCCAATGACCGTGCGACGCTATACGTCTATGAAATTCCTGTGGATTCGCGAAACACGTCTTCGATTCGTTTCTTCAGCCTTTCAATACACAAAATTCGGAACATAAAAGCGAAATTAACACTTTTTATTCTCCAAAATTTAAACAAAGAAAAAAATTAAAAAATTACATTTACGTTGATTTTGAGACAGAGCACAAGGAACTATTGTACTTTATTCACTTCTTTCGCATAATAATTGATCGTTGTTCGTTTAAGGAAAATAGAACGAAAAAATAAAAAAAAAAATAAAATAAAGAAAGCGTTATAGAAAACATGAGATTTGCTTCTATATAAATTATCTTTCTAATGAGAAAGTATATGCTGACTGTGATTATTAAAGTAATAATATAAAGCGTGATTAAGAGTCAGGTTTTTGCATAATCTGACAATATTATATTTGAAAACTTTGTCCTTAACGAAAATTTGATTAAGAAAACTATTATTTTTCCGATAAGAGAAAAGAAAATTGTTTAATCAAAGGCCTTTCACACATAAATCCTTTTCTTATATTTTATCGATTTCTTATTTCTGAATAATCGATAGTTAAGAACAGATATATCTGTTGAATCTCGTAAAAGCGTTGTTATATTTAGTCTGTACTTCCGTTTTCACAGCGGGATAATAAGTAACGAGTTCTTTCAATCGTGATGATCGATCCGATGCCTGTTACTCCTTTTCAGAGCCAGAGAAACTCCAGATCATTCAGCAGTACCTGAAATCGTCGACGGGCAAGTTGACGGAGCAGAACGTTACATCCGGCGAACCGATCATATCCGTGATTCCGAACGACGGGCCTGATCTGATCTCAACGACCGGGACGACGATGACGATGAGCGTCGACGCGTTTACCATAGCCGCCTTTTTAAACGGCGATGCGTCGTCATTTCCGGAGAGCGTTTCATTGTCGATGGGAGTGGAAACGGAAGCCGCGAGTCGGAACGCTAATGCAACGAGATATTGCGACGATTGCCTTGAAGGTGAGGAGGTATGCGTCGCCCTTGTCGACGAGGAGGTGCCAATATGTAGAAGCCCCTACGATCGAGAGGATCCCACCGGATGCGCCGGTTTTTGTATCATCAATAAGCAGAAGTGCCATCGTCTCGATATAGACGCCTTCAGGTTCGCGTCGATGTTTGTCTTTGAGAGATTAATATTATCTGTGCAATTATTTTCGTACAGATATGAGAATTTTTTTAATTTATAATATAATTAGTCGTTTGTTATTTTCAACGGATTATTTGTTAAAGATGTGTGGAGATCGAACACTATTGCCTAGACGATGAATGGACCTGTTCCAACACATTGTGCATCCCATTGAACAAGCGCTGCGATGGGCATATGAACTGTTACGATCATTCGGACGAGTATGATTGTGGTAAGTATAAATGAGATAAAAAGTGAAAGGATCCAAATCGCATTAATTTTTTTTAGAGATTTACAATAAACTTAACTAAATTTCAAAGTATTACGAACGGGTTTTGAATTTTGTTAAAAATATTGCAGATCTTTTAATTATCAGCTATTTTAAAAATATTTTAGTCTTTTTGGCAACAAACAAAAAGAAAAAAAAAAATGAAAAGTCTTGAAACAAATATTAGATTTTTCTTCAATTGACGTGAGTCGACTGTTATCTATTCGCCTCGATCATGAAGTAGATAGCTTCTCGCGAAGCGTTACAAGCCGCTATCCGCGTGCGACTTTGTCTCTCGTTAAAACACACCGCATTGCCCCAGTTTGGTATGACCTATAACTTTCTGTTTTATCGGCTTTTCTACTTTGCCATTATTTGCGAGGCTTCGGTTTACCAGTTTTTTTGATATTGCTTCCCAGACAGCACAAGGATGTCCTTAGGACGTCCAAAGGGCATCCAGGACATGCATGTAGGATATCCTCAGGATATCCCATTGTAATCCTCAGATCTCCTCTGGATGTCCTGAGGAAGAGTAAATGATAGCCGTATATTAACCTCTGGAGAATCCAGGGAGATCCTGTGGAACATCCTAAGGATTTTTATAGGATACGTTAGGGATATTTTTCGTATGTTTCAAGGAGCAAATTTAAAAATTTAAATATAAATTAAGATTGGGTTCTGTTATTTACTGCCAATACTAAAAATCTAATATTAAAAATAGTTCACGTTCTTTAATATTTGAGGCTTTCATGCTGTACATGAATATTTCAGGTTTGGCTCCTGGGTTTGAGTTGTGTAATATTTTCTAAACAATCCAATATCTGAATTCCCTATGTTGGGATTGCATTAGAAATTGAACTGATAGAAAATAATTACATTTGTAATTTCCTGTCAGTTGCTCTTTGCAAGCTTTATATAATTCTCATGATCAAATCTCAAATACGAGTTTGCGTGTCGCATAGTGGTAAACAAACGAACTAGCGGTTGAATACTATTGTTTGTAAAGTTTTTGGAATGTTGCGAACAGTAACATTTCTCATGAAATATTAAATAAATAATAATTTTGAATATATGAAAATGTGCGCACCAAATTCAATTATTAATATTAAACGAAATTATTGTTAACAATTAATAGCACATGTACAATATATGTCCTCTGGAAATCCAAAAGACATCCAATACAATAGACAGGGCAGATATATCCTACAGACATCCAGGGGTTATCCAGTGGACATTTATAGGACATTAATACTTATTATAATACTTAAGATTTCTAAATTATATTAAATAGCCGACACAACTAAAAATAATTATGTATGCATATTAAACTTTTATAAATATATTTAATAATATCTTAAAACATCCTACAAATGTCCTGAACCGTCCTGGACATATTCAGGATGATCCTGAAGATGTTTTGTGCTGTCTGGATTTGGTCACATACCTCGCACCAAAGCCGAAGCATAATCGCAAAATATGTATTAATAATCCGATTCCACTCGAAATAGAGAAGCTTAAAAAATGGTACATATATTATGAAATTTAGTAGTCAAGTTAAAATATTTTACATAAATCATAATATCTGTCAATTGTATAATCAATTATAACAAAAGTATTCTTTCCGAGAAGGATCTTATCGTGGCTTGATTCGTTTGCAGATATAATATAAGCACGTGCAGAATTACTTTTACAAAAGGATGATATTACACTGTTTCTTCGCACAATATTACATTTCGTTATACTACTGACTGATAAAATAAAAAAAAAAAAGTTCGACAAGATGATTTTATATCGTGGTCATTGTCTATTTTCAAGTTGTTATACTGAATTTCTCTTATCGATCAAATTTTTATTCCCACGAGAGATTTCGAGTGAGATATAAATTCTACATGCTTGTAACAAATCATATTATAGTGTTTATGAGAACACATGTAAGTACACATGTCCGGTCGAACAATTCACGCGTAATTGCTCGCTCGAATTAACAACGAGAACATTGCTCTTGCGATATTTAATATAGGCGTTCCCGAGCACACCGAGAGGCAAAGTACACGAAGCAAGTAGAATGCGATACTATCGGGTGGTACTACACGTTCTTTTTCAGTCTGCAATCTGGAGACGCATTTTCAGTGCGGTAACGAGACTTCCTGCCTTCCGTTGGAAAGGAGATGCGACGGAAAGATAGATTGCTGGGATGCAACCGACGAGATTAATTGCACGTTAGGTGAGCGTTTTTCTTTCTCTTCTTTTCGCGATAACGACGATGTTGAAATGTTTGACGAAACGAAAATATTATGTTGTAATAGGGTGGAGGACTATTGAGATTTTCGTAGAATATGTCTATACTGCACTGATTAATCGAATCGAGAAAACAAAAAAAGATCTGCTGAATTTTTACATAGTGGTCTGCAACTATCGAGCATTCCTTCTCGGTCATATTTATTTAGGTTCTATTACAATAAAAAATAATAGTAAAATGCCGCAAAAGTCATTTGTTTTCTTGACAATTTTCGAGTGTTTTCTGTAAGCTTTTTTTTTCCATGATATCTCTAAATATTTTATGTTTCATAAGATACGTGACATGAAAAAAAACTTGTAGAACATTTTGTGCAAAAGTTCAAGCAGAATTAAGCGAAAAATATATATTTTTGTAGTCTTGCTTTAGCTTGAGCCACAAAGATTTTTTTCTCATATCCTTTCTTTTTTCTTTCTTTCCGTAGGTCGTAATATCGGTCGGTGTGAGTACATTTGTATATATATTTAAAACGCACGAGTTTTTTTTGCACGCAAGTCTGCATGCCTACGCATTCTATCGAACTGTCGATAATGTATACGAGTTCCATATCAATGCTTAAAAAAATTTTTTTTTTCTTAGTGTATGTTAAACGTTTTGACATATTCAGAGACTCTAACCCAATTGTTATTACAAGAACGTTGCATGATTTATAACGATATATGTTCTTATATGATGTACATAAATCTGGACTCGAATATATTCCGGATACAATAATAATTCATAGATGAAAAGTGACTGATCAAATTTGTGTGACATCCTATATAAATGTAAGAGAAAAATACATATACACACAAACTTAATAATTACTTTTCAAATTTTCAACAAATGCAATCGAAATTTTTTGGAAGAGTAATTTTGAAAGTACAATATAAATGTATCATTAAGCGAAAATCACACATGATTAGAAACTCGTTGTCTCGAGTTATATCGAATATTCGGAAGCGCATCATTTTATATAAATATCTGCTTAAAGTCTATTAGTGATTTTCATTTTAGCTTGCCCCTTGGACAACGAATTTACTTGCAGTAATGGGGAATGCATATTAAAAACTCGTTTTTGCGACGGACTATCGGATTGTAGCGATGGATCGGATGAGCCTCACGGGTGCCAAGGACGATGCAATAAACACGAATTTACATGCCAGTAAGTCATTAACATACATCTCTCCGTATAAGAAATAATTAAGAAAAGAAAGATATACGTGATATGCTTTCTGAATCCTCTCTATCTTTTAAATCATACCTTTTAAATGCTTCTCGTATTCTTTTCTATTCTGAGCATATACTAAAATAAACTCTAGTGATAATATGGTAAATATTGAACACTTTAATTGAAAATTCTTTAGTTTATAATACATTTTAAATTTTGTCATGGAAAAAAATAAATTTTTTAATTCAGCATACATTGCGTCTCGATCTTCTATTCTCGAAAAGTAACGATGTTCTTTCATAAACAAGAATAGAAAAGAATTTGTGACATTTGTTGAAAACAATTATGTTATACAGAAATGGCAGATGTATTACGAAAGGAATGAAATGTAACGGGGTTGACGATTGCGGAGATGGCACGGATGAGAGACATTGTAAGGATCGGTTCACTTAGTATTCGCATGTGAAGGAATAAGATATTGCCAATCAGAAAAAATCAAATACAATATTTTATACAGAGATAAATATACGTAATGTGTATATAGTGTGTTATATAAATAAAAATATAACAATATATATATATATATATGTTGAAATAGTGCCCCATCCTTCTTTTTTATCCTTCTTCCTCTTTACAATTTCTTTAACAATCGTAAAAAATAATACGGCCAATTTTCAAAATCCTTTTTATTGTGTCATTATATAATTCTACATTTCACGTTCATACGTTTCATGAATGATAAGTATTAAGATTATGTAAATCAATTTTATACTTCTGCTTACATAAAACAAAAAAACATATTATGTAGAATAAGTTAATTTGTTCCTCCAGAGTGCATATTTTACTGCTAACATAAGAATATCTATATTCTTTTTAATTCAGAAACATTGTGAAATTCAAGTTATATATAAAATACATAATATAAGTTTCTTATTATGTTACTTCTAGATTGGATTTCGATTTTTTCTTTTTATTCAAAGCTTTTTTTTACGTGAAGAAAGTATGTTTCAATATTTCTTTTTTTTTTAAACATTCAATATTCATACACATTTTCTGTTTTAAAATTAAACGATCCATTTAATTTTCTTGAATTAAGAATTAATTATAGCAATTGTAAATATGTACACAGATACGCGCCAAACGTATACTGGTGTAAATGTTGTTTACAAAAGAAATATTGAAATTCCAAGTGCTTTTAAACGGTGCCCATATATTTGTATTCGATCAGTACTTCTTGTAGACATTGATCATCTTACAGGAATTCGTCCGGTTCTCGGGGTGCATCGAGATCTCGATAATGTATGACTGGTCGAAAGTCACTACCACCGCCACTGTAATGTTAAATTATTATTAGAATAATTAAAGGAATATTGATATATCAATATATTAGAATTTTTAATATTTATAATAATATTAAATTATATATTATTTACATTTTTGGTTACTTTGTTTGCTCATGTACGTAACATTTTTGCTTTTATATGTATCTTCCACATATCATCTATATTGAAATGAAAAAATTAATTTATATGCAGTTTGATTAATTGTTTAAGTTTGTAACTCTCAACAAAGCTTGCAAAAATATTATTATAATGCATTATTAAGAATGATAATTATGTTTTGTGCTACATATGTGATTGGATCATATCATATCAATTTTGTATAACATACGATCAACCGGACATAGGATTCAAGTGGAAATGGAATAAAATAAAATAACAAATATATTAGAATAATATACAAATAGGTTTATTTGTTATTCACAAATTTACAACATCAGCGAATCTTCAAACTCATTCTAGATAGCGTTATGTATGCAAAATTATATATAAAGTTATAGATTTTATTTATTTCTCTTGTTGTATGTTTCGAATTCGGTTATGAATATAATACTGAATCTCAATGCATAGTCTAAAAAAATTTAAGTCCTATTATAAACAATTTGAGTAAAAGATTGTGCTGATTTTGTAATGCAATGATTATTAATTTGACGTTTTTTATCTTTTTCTTAATGATGTATTACACATCATACATATATATGCATATGTTGGCAGAAAGATAATTTGCATAAATTTATTGGTTAACGCTTTTATGATTGTTTCGTTTTGTGAAAAATTATATTCGCGTAGATTTCGACAAAATTTAAAACATGTCCATGTCTGATTGTTCCAAATCATTATAACTAATAACAGATCTTGACGCAGAATCCGGAGCGACCCTGTAAAACATTGCATCACTACGTTCACTCTATTAATCCGATCAGACCAAGAATTTACTCGTCCTATGAATGTATCTTAAATCTTGTTTTAATTTCAGTACGAATTTAACAATGTGTCAAAAAAAAACTGACCTATGCCAACGCTGTAAATACTTTTTATAATTTTCATTTATAGACTATACGATATTTTAGTCGGGGCAAATTTTATTGATGCTTTGCATCGAAACGTAACAAAAGAAGTAGCTTACCGTCCTCGATTGAATCCGCCACGATTGGAACGCGGTGTGCCGAATCCACCACCGAATCCGCCACCGTAGCCGGAACCGTAATTGCCCCTGTTACCGCCGTATCCACCACCATAATTTCCGAATCTGGAAATACGGATGTTCATATTGAATATCTTAACGATATTTACTTTCATATTTTTGGTAGAATTTTAATAAATGCGTGTGTTTACATAAAATAATGCTTCTTTTATAATGTTACACATTACAATGATGATTGTATATACAAATGATCTGCTCTTTAATATTTTTAATTGCAAATGACTTTTGTACACTTACGAGCTGCAACCATACGGCGAAAAATTCTCGCGCGGTCCGTCCCTCAGTGGAGTTTTGTTACCAGGATGTTCGGGAAGCTGAGGCCTCTTTGGGTCTTTCAAATAGTTGTTGAAGTATTCAGCTTCCGCTTTCACTTCGGCGACCTTCTCGGAATGTTTGTTGAAGATATGCTTGCGGATAAAATCAGGTCCTTTAAATTTTTTTCCGCTAAGAGGACACAACCATTTATCCTTTGACAATTCCTGGGTGTTAGCTTGAACGAATTTTTCGACTTCACTGTTCATATATTAAGAAAATATTTCATATTATGAATTAATTGTCATTTTCAGGTTAACGTATCGAGTATTTGTACATTCCTTGAAACAAAAAAAGGATACGCTTCGGCATTCTTCGCGCCTAGCTTGTCGAATTCTTCAGTGGATAAGGTAGCGACTGGTTGCAGGAAAGCAGACATCTTGCTCTCGAAATTACGACAATACTCCGATAATTCAGCGCTGGAAATTTTGGCGTTGGGTGGCGATCCTCTCACGTGCATTATTCCACATCTATTTGGCATTTCGTCTTCGTTTGGATACTCACAATGATTGTAGTAGTCAACAGAATGAACGACTCGTAAGTACAACACTAATTTGTCTAATACCTGCAGGAATGAAGACACAATACATTTGTATAAAATATAAACACGTTATTTTCCATCATCAATCGCCATTTTGTACGAGTTTATTTAATTTACCTTGATTAAAACTGGATCTCTTTCAATAGAACTATCTCCGTCACCACCTAATTGACCTTCTTCTTGCTCGCCTGACATACCTAGCAATTCTTCCTCTTCGGCCGAAGCTTCCTCTATCAAATAGTCCGTTATATTTTTCAATATTGGATTTTTAGATGACAATCCAAAAGCCTAAAATGCAAAAAATTTGATACAATCGTGAACTACGTTTCTTAGATACAGAAGCACTTTTATAGAAACACAATCCAAAAATTTTGCTTACAGCTTGCTCGACCTCACTACTACTTGGTGCGGTCTTATTTTCTTTCTCTTCTTCTTGCTTCGATGCACTTTCATCTTTTTTATCTTCCTTCCATAACCCCACCCTATTATCCAAATTGTGAACAATTTTAGCACTGAGTTTAATATCATGTCGGACTATCTGTTTATGAGATGTTAAACCATTCACTGATCGAATACGTCGCGACAGATCTCTGTTTACTATAGCACCAAGCTCACAATCGCGTAGCTGTACAAAAAAAAGACAAAGAGTTTAAAGGTGTTCCTAATCTCTTCTTTTAATAACAGAACAAACGAATAAACTTACTCTGATGTTATTCAAATTCCAGCAGATTTCTTTGATATTCACTTGTCTCTCGAACGAAACCCAGCCACGGCGGAACCATCGTCTCTCTGGTTGCGGATCCGCTATAGCTACGCGTAAGAATCCAGGGAATCGCTTGCACATCTGTTTAATAATAATAAATATATTATTTCAAATATCAATAATTATATCATTAATGCAAAAGAACAGAGTTTGCAGTAAAGAAAATATGAGTTACTAACAAGTAAATCCTTTATAAGATTATTTAACAGATAATGTTTCAACTAACCGCTTCAACTTCTGCTTTGGTAATCGTGGGCGCTAAATTACGAAGGAAAATGCTGCTCGTTTTGTGCAGAGCTCTAGGTTCCTTATCCTTATCTTCACTGGCCAAATCAATCACTGCTGCTGGCTCAATTGTAGATTTTTTATTATTCGTAATTTCTACTTTTGTTTTAGTTTCTTGATTCTCTTTCTTAGCATCACCTTCGTCAGTTTCTTCGTTATTAGCCTCCATTTTTTCATTGGCAGCTGATGATAATTAAATATATGGTTTGAGTAAAATAAATATAATACAAAGATATACCTCATATGATGATAATTTCTGCAAAGAGATATCTATTTAGTTGTACTTACGAGTCTCCGTTTTCGGTGTGTCTGGTTTATTACTGTCACTGCCAGAAGAACTACTGCTACTGCTACTACTGCTGCTGCTATTGCTCTCGGTACGTTTACGTTTCCTTGATTTCTCTGATTTTTCTGCTATAATAAGAGAGATAATATTATGTGTAACGTTGCGTAGAGTGTGAAGATTGTCAAATGTTGAGATATACATACGAGGCTTATCATCATCAGCAGTTTCTTCCACATCTTTGCATTCATCGTCATTTTGTTTTATTTTATCAGATTCAGATACCGCATTTTCATCTTTTTCCGAATTTTCGACTTCTGTCATGGCATTCTCATCATTTTTGGAACTCTTCTCGCTACACTCGTCCATTTTGTTTTCATCGCTGAAATAAACCAAATACAGAAATAATTGCAGAATATATTATCAATTTGATTTCTTTATACCTTATGTATATCTTAATATCTAATATCATGTAATACCTATTCTCGGATTTTTTTTCTGTAGAAGATTTATTCTTATTATCTTCTTTTTCTTTCAAGACATCTTTAACTATTATAGGTTTAGGTGGCTTGATGTTTAGAACTTGTAAATCCTCTTCTGTTCCGCCTTCCAGTTTAATAACTACTGCATCTAAAAGATGTAGCAATGCATCTGCTTGATCGGCGTCGACAGACACTTTTTCTATCTCTCCCGAGTTCAGCAACTCCAGAAAAACATCCACGCGTTTCTGCAATATAATTCCAGTTAGATAAATATTCTAAAATCAGAAGATGATGTTTCATATATTTTAGCTTTGTATCTACCTTAAGCGCTGATACTTGTTCATCCTTTCTTTTCACTGATTCCTCAGGATGATATTTTATTTTGAACCTAATGATCAATAGAAAAAGCATAATAAGTGAATACTCACAAAGCAGTTCAATATAATAATACTATATGAATCTTATACGTCTTGAATAGGAACACACGTACGTATAATTCAGTGATGCAGCTAGTTCTGTAATTTAAAAGATGCAACGCGAATGAAAATCGGCACCTTTTTTCCGTATATTAATTGCGTATGCAGATATGAGGTATATAAAATGTTGCACAATATTTTTTTTATGTTCTACATAAGTAAAAGCGAAAGAGTCGGCATCTTGCTTCCTCATATTTTGCATGCGCATGCATATATTCGTAAAGTAAAAGTTTCTAAACAAGAATCTTGTATCAATGATAAACATAGTTGTACCTATGGTACAACTTTTGTTAAAAATATTATCACGATCAGTGGAATGTATAGAGGAAAGTAGACAGGTAGAAAAAATGAGAGAGACATTAGTAAGAAATATTCAAACCCGTTAACTATGTCGCCCTTTATAATAAATTAAAAATCGACGAAACGAAAATTTGTATGAGTTTTAATGAGTCGCGAATCCTTGTTCCTTGATTTATCCAAATTCGTATATATCGTAATTAAATATACCCGAAGCATGGCCGGTAATACCATGCATTGTCGGTTACAGAATGAAGCCTCACCTGCAGTCATATTTCTACTCGCATTCAGTTTTCTCGTCGATTCAGACAAGTACTTGTCTTATAGACAAGTATAGTACTCGAGCGTGACAAATAAATAGCGGGTTTAGAACGCGGCCTATACGCGAGCATGTTTTGGGCTTTG
This sequence comes from Polyergus mexicanus, assembly GCF_030449975.1. Lineage (NCBI taxonomy): Eukaryota > Metazoa > Arthropoda > Insecta > Hymenoptera > Formicidae > Polyergus > Polyergus mexicanus. Next base: position 1,456,479 of record NW_027223346.1, read on the forward strand.
CGCGCCCAGCTCGCAATTTATTTAGCTACCTAAACAGGCACCTTGTGTCTTCAGCGATGCGCGAAACGCGAAATTCATAAAATATCGTACGAGAAAATAAACGAGCGAGATGACCCAAGGTATAAGGCGATGACGGCGATACGCTGTAGGGATAGACAGAGCTGGTCATATTGTTTGAAATTAGAGCTATAGTATTATGTGTCTGCAATTTATCAAAGATTATATAAATTATCTACCTCCACCAGGCATGTGTACCGATATATGTACATGCGTGGACAGAGTTTTGTGTGATCTCCTACAATGGCCGCGTTATTTAAATGTATTCATATTTTTTAGTGTAAAGTTATGATTTCAATGATATCATTAACTATTTAGCTTGATAAATTCAGCAAAAATATTTCAGCTACTATAGAAATTGATTACACTTCATCGTACATAAACAATGCCGCGATAAAATTGTTCAATCCTCTATAATATGTAACAATGCAACCTCCTCAAGTGTGAAAAAGAAGAATATAAAAATTATAATATACCATTCTTCGTCCTTATGAGCAACAAAGAATTCATTGAGTTGCTGTCTCCTGAATTCCAATTTGTACTCGTTGTAGCGTTTAATAGCCTCCTCGTCAGTAATAGTATCTTCTTGAGTACCAAGGAATGCTTTGAATGACATCATAGGTGGCTGAGTTTCAACATTTGAATTACTGAAATTTCCAGCTACTTCCCGACTGAAAAAACAATATTATAAATATGCTAAAATAATTTCAATAAATATTATTAATTAATACAATATATACAAAATAGCATAAATAATATAACTGCCTGTCATAATACAATCAGTAAGTTTTAACGTATGCATAAGATGTATGATATTATGTACGTGTTTATTTAAAATATTTATTATTAAATGGCATTTATATTTTATCTCCATTTAAATGAAACAATTGAAATTTATATATATAAATAAATAATAATAATAATAGTAACTGCATCATACATATATATATATATATCTGTTCCAGTTTTTTAAAAGCAAGCTTTTAGTATTTTATAAATATGAGCACTACCTTAATTTAGCTAATAATCTTGGAGTCAAACGACTCCGTTTTGGCAGAATTCTCATAAATCCTGCTCTCCTCATTATTTACTATTCATCATAATCCAGCAAAACTCAAAAGAGAATGACTTTAACATAACAAAACAAACGAACCTGCTGCTATTACTGTGATTGCCATAGTGATGGTTGCCATGGTGAGGAGGGGGATAATGATCTGGACTCCACGAAGTTCCACCAGCGCCGCCAGCACCACCGCCACCACCACCACCACCACCACCACTGCTACCTCCACCATAATAATCGTGACCATATCTTGGTCTATCATCCCATTCAAATCGCATTCTCTTCAAAGGTGGTTGCATGTCTTGAGATCTTGCAGGACTGTAACGATCGCGTCCTCCACCTCCTCCACCTCGATACTCGCGATAATCTGGACGCTGTCTCGGACGACTTGACCAGTCTCTACTATAAAAAAGAAATAAGAAAAGATTTTCAGTAAATGAAATATATAAACATCAACAATAAAAGGAAAAGGGAAAATTAGAATTTTATTTATCATCATATATAAAACAGAATGTATATAATTAAAAATATGGAATATGTACCTATCAACCCAATCATCACGTCTACGGTCATCTCTGCGTTCCCGTGAATACGACTCTGTCCTTTCACCTCTGAATTTATCGCGTCTCTTTCTATCGTATTCATCATCCGAGTCTGCCATATTCTGCGGAGTGTTGAATGTCTGCACCTAAAAAAGAAATACAAAGAAATAAAAATATATATATAATTTTCTTTTGTAAGAATGTTTCCAGCTATATATAACGCTTTGAGTCATTTAGAGGTTATGTAAGCGAAATTACAAGTAGAGCACTGTGTTTCAATATACGATTCTCACTAAGTTTAACGTCGTAAATAAGGAGACCGCCAATGATCATGTGAAATAGTCTTCTCTACACAAGCAAGTAGCCAGTTCCCATCATTATTTATTAAAATGCCGGCAAAGATCGAATAGCTTCTCCTCGAAAAGGCGCGATACCACCACTATCATTGTATATAACCAATGTGTTTCATGCGATATTTTGCTGAAGTCGAGGAAGCACGAAGAAGAGTGGAGGATATAATTTAACAAGTTCACTCACCGCAGACGTGTCAGTCGACGAGAACCTAAGATCCTGAGAACGTATTCAGGTGAAATCCGAGAAATAACTAACCCTCTACGTCAGCCGATTTCCACTGCATTTACGTATGCAAATTATTGGGGCAAACCCGCGCATGAGCAGTAGCGCGAGCGTCGATGGGCCTCAACAATTGAACGCGTCAGCAGAACAAACCGTTTATAGTAATAATCCAAGGGCCGTGAATGGTCCTTATTTTTAGAGCCAACAAATCAACGTCGAATATTGACAAGACGACAGTTCAATAATTGTACTGCTGAACGCGGCTATTATATTTTGGGTACTTTCAAAAATTCTACCCGTGAAGTAAAGTGACGTTTAATTGACCAATCAGGAGAAAAAGAGTAAAGATTTCTTTGTCCTCTAATTGGTCAATTAGAAGCTTCTCTATTCCATGAATAGAATTTCCGAACGCACCTTAAGGGCTTAAGTACGAGCCTGCGATGATCAATCACGTGGGCAATGATATTACTTACGCATGCGCATAAAGAATTTACTCCACGTCTAGCCTAGCGCATGTCGGCGTCCTTATAATCCGTTATCGATTCTACACGTCATTCCACAGATACGAGAAATTTTAAATACATATAGGAAATCTACCGAATAAATATTTAAGAAGATTTGTTAAATTAGTTTTATTGATATCACTATTAGCTTATAACCTAATATATATCGAATATGTAACATCTGTAGAATCTTTTGGTATAATTTTATAAAATATCTATCTTTATATGTGACTGAAGGTCTGATAGACAAAGACATGGCATTCACGCTATGAACATATTTCTGTTGAAAAGAAGTTTCCCTTCATCTTGGCATAGATCGTTTTTACGGAAAATAATATTTTATATATGTAAAAAAGAGAAGAATAAAATTATAAAGGATTTTTGTTAGAGAAAAATTATTCACGTAAGTTTTACATATAACATTTAAAATAATGATTATACTTTTATGTCGATATTAGAATTTTTTAACATTAACACTTTTTACCATTTTTAGACGTGATGTAAATAAAAACTTTTACAAAGGAATCGAGAATGACAAAGAGAGCAGAGTATATATGTACCGTGCGATCATATTTTTATCTTCATTCAATAGATAAATTATTACGTCTCGTAAAAGATTTATTTGTATTCTGCAAGATATTATTTCTTCTGTATCCGGTATCGCGAATTTCGCAGATTGCATGATTAATTTTTTAAACGCGGATGCAGTGCGCGATAATGAGCCAATTGTAATCTTCGTTCCGAGATAACATCTGCATGCTTCTACATCGATAAGAGATTTGTGGCCGCGCATTTTTTTAATTATTATTATTATTATTTTTTTTTTTTTCATATATCTTGCGCTTTTCCCATTAGACGATCGTCGTACTTTACATCCAGGATATTGTATTTAGGAGGATGTACGATGTATTACAATACGTGTACGTTCTAAAAATACGCGCGATCATAGACGTATCGTTATTATTATACAATGGAGTCGTAGAGATTTCGCCTTGTAAAATGATGATACGCAAGTATACTACATGCGTAATGATCGCATAGTTCTGCGACATTTACATTGCGCGAGGAGTCCGCGGTGATGTATACAATGCGAGAAGAATCTCGGCATACACATTTTCCATGTAAATGATTCGCCGAAAAAAAAACCTGTCTTCTCTGTTGTCAAAACCAGTCTCTTTTGTTGTGATACTCTAATATGCGAGATCCCTGGAGTTTATGTATTAAGGATAGATACATAAAACTTTTATGAGATACAGTATCGATTTTACTCCAATCGAATCTTTTTAAATATGGATTATTATCTAGAGAAAAATGATTCGACAAACGAACATTAGCTAAATAAAACTAATTGTATTTGAAAGAATAATCAATTTAACGCAGTATATTTTAGGAGACCAATTGATTTTTTTATTGGAGAGAAGAGATTTGAAAATATATTTTTCTCAGTGATATTATTTTTACACACAATCATCTTAAATTAATTAAATTATTAAATTACAAATAGTCATCTTTTTTACTGTCGAGACATTCATTAAATAATATAAAGGATCAATACGTTCAATAATGGAAGCATTATGAAATTTTGGTATAATTTTTCAAAATTCAAGCAAAATCTGTATTTTTGTTAATATTAAGACTTTATATAGTAGAAATCTTACTGAAATTGATCACATTTGTTAAAGTATTATGCAAACAAATGGCTTTCTCTCTTTAAAAAGAAAAATAAATTTCATCATTAGCAAAATCACGTCAGTTTAATAATCTTTTGTCTTTATTGCTAACAGACAATTTAGTTAATTATTATCTCATTTTATTATCTCAAAATTATTATTTATATCTTGCAGTAAGGATAAGAATGACGCGATGAGACGAGCTTCTTATAACATGGGAATCAGCATTCGCTTGCCGCATACCTTGTACAGGATGTGTGAAAACGTGACGTGACGAGCATCGAAGTCTCTTCTTCGGGTAAACTCCTAAAGAACGATGACGCAGTCATCTCTACGCAGGATCGTCTCATCATACCAGTCGCGACGCTTCTATTATATTGCCGCACATTCGCTTTGGCGATGGCAACAATATAATTACTCATTGTTCGACAATGTGTGTTTGCTGCGCGAGGATGCTGCCTTTGCCGGATCGCCTCGCGGCGTCGGGATTCGCCTCGGCGATTCCCCTTCACGCACACACACACTCTGCTGGGGGTATCCTTATATATATATGTATGAGCCTTCGATCTTTCAAGATGCTCTTGGCAACCGGTGCTGCAGTGTACATGAAGCAACCGGTAAAGCAACATCTACGAACGAGCATCCACCGAGATGACTGAAATCCGGCCTGGCTGTTTAAAGTGTTCCTTGACGGTAGCCCTCGCCGTGTGCACATTTTTCATCGGATCAGGTAGTCTCGCGCACTTAAACGATTAATCGTCTCAAATCATATTTCTAAAAATCGTATAATTTCATATGAAAAGAATCGATCTTTATACTTGCCATCTTTTATTGAACGTCAAGTAATTTTTTTATTCATTTTTCTTTTGTTAAATATTAAAGAAAATGGATATACAAAAGTATTTTGATTCTAATAGATCTTAAAAATAGATTAGAAAATACAACTTTTTAGAACTGACGATGAGTAGCTTGTCTTTGATCTAGTTAAGGTATATTAATTAATTTTTTTTTTTTTTTCAAAATTGTCCATGTATTATTTCAAAGAAATTGATATTATTTCAAAAACACACTTGATATAATCAATGAATTAAAAAATTATATATATTTATAAATATATGGTATATATTTAGAAATACATATTTCGTATCTGATTGAATTTAATTAAGGATTTTAATTTATAGTTTGCGGATTGTAATTTTTCTCTGTGACAAATCTTATGTTGTTATGTGTTTTCAATTTCAGATGCACGCGCAGATGAAAGCAGTAGCGTCGCCTTTGGTATGTATATTAATCCTTTCTATATATATGTGCATGATAGTGAAATCATCTTTATAAATAATGTTAAAGATCCTTGTCACGAATACGACCGCATTATAATTTATGTATATATATATATATATATATTATTGTTATATCTATGAAGAAAAGAGCCATTTTTTTTCATTCACGTAAAATATTCTTTGAAAATTCCAAGATTGAATTTATTGTGAAATATTCTATCAATCTTGTGTTTCTGTGAATGTGAAGCAGATTTATTTCCCTACAAATTTTTTTCGCGTACTAAGTTATTCGTCGCAGCAACCCTAGGGTGTTCTATGTTTCGTATCAATGGATGAGAGCAGAGTATCAAACATGTATAAAAATTATAACCGCCGCTATTTATCTCGACGCGATTCCCATTTATAAGCTTCAAAATTAAAAGTAAAATAAAGAAAAGCAGAGAGTAAATAAAAAAACATATTTATACGTATATCATTATTAAAAATAGTATTTGTTTTTCACGCGGTGCAGCATCAGCCAGCGCTTACGCTGGAGCTGGTGCATCCGCATTAAGTGGCGCCAGTGCATTTGGAGGAGCGGGAGACTTTTCCGGAGCCTACGACGGACACAAAGAGATTCGCAGCTATGACAGCATCAGCTTCTCCCATGGTAATGACGCCAATCGCGATACGAAATCCTACGGCGTCGTTCCGGGGCATGGCGCCGGCGGTGACGGAATAAAAAGCTCAGATCATGGTTATAATAAGAACGATTGTTCTAAATGCAAATGGGAAAATGACGATTATTGGGAACAGGACGAGCCGGAGGAAGAGGGGGACGAGAATGACGGGGATGAATGCGACGATGGTCAATACAAGCCAGACGGAACGCGTCATCGTGGCGCGAGCGGACCCGATAGAGGACATAAATCGGGATCGCGTCCACCCGGCGTACACAAGACCGGACCCATAGATGCACATGTTGATGACGGAACTAAAGATGGTAGTAGACCCGCTGGTTCTTTTGGCGGTGTTAACTATCCAGTGCCGACTACTGGATACGTAGCCCCAACTGGTGGCTTTGCTACTGAAAGTACGCCGAAACCTGGATCAGGCTGGAACATTCCGTTCGTTTATACGACATTAAAGCCCGGATATGCTGGCGCAACCGCAGGTGCCTACGGCACAACATCAGACTCTTGGCCAAATTGGAACAGAGGAACAACGCCAGGTGGTTTTGCTTCCTCGTCGAAGCCTACTTGGGACAGCTCTGGACCCGCCGGAAATTTCGTAACAACGCCGAAATCTAGAAATTGGGATATCGGATCTGGTGCTTCAACTGGCGGACAGCCGTTTTCACAAAAACCTTGGAATACCGGACTTGATAATGCTCCTACTGCGAGCACATCGAGACCCGGACAAGGATGGAATAATGGATTTGATAATACTCCAACGACAGACTTTTCGCAGAAACCTGCACCAGATTGGAGCACCAGCCGCGGACCTACCGGAAACCTCGGCGTCATGCCGAAATCTGAACCGAACAGGAATTCTGGATTCGACAGTAGTTCAGCCGGAAGACTTCCGTTTTCGCGAAAACCTGGAGGGACTCCTTGGAATACTGGACACGACGGCACAAGCTTTGGCACAACGCCGAAACCTGGACAAAGCTGGAATGCTCCATCCGATGGTAAACCTGAACCGAGTTCGAATCCGAATTATGGAACCAAGCCCATCGGTACAACTGGTTGTCCTCGACCTGATTCAAGTTGCATTCAAGGTTAGTACGATAATCTCTTTATGAAAAAGCGCGATAATAAATTTTAATACGCTTTCTTTATTTTCAGTGGTTATCATAATAAAAAGTATCATCAGTTTATACATTTTTTATATATTCATATCTTGGAGTTTCGAAAATAAAAAATTTATATATCATAAATATGAAACACATATTGTTTTACGATAATGTGTCTGCAATCACAAGAATAATAATGTGTTACATTCTTTTTTTTATTTTTGCGCTACTAATATATTATACATTATAGTAATATTTTATTTTAATTTTCATAATATTTTTTATTATATTATTTTAATGCATAAATTTATGCAAATTAAAATAGAATTAAAACAAATATATACACATACATATAAACAAATATATGACAAAAAATAATAAAATTTGTATATTTTACAATATGTGTTAATTTGTTATATTAGGAATACAAGGCCCTGTCAAATTGGGCGCAACTCCTATCGATATTGACAGAACGAAAAGTGGTAAATCTCCAAGTGGTATTCCTTCTGCGGTATCACAAACAGGAAGTAGTATATCTTCTCCAAATAGTTATGGAAACCCAAAGGAAAATCAGAATTGGCCTTATGGTCAATCTGGAACAGCACAAAGTGCGTGTTTATGAGAATAACAATTTGTTATTTTATTAACAATAATATAATATTGGTTTCACATAAAAAAAATAAAAATATAATTTTAAATAATCTGTTTTTTATATGATATTTTGGAGATATTGAAATTTGCATTAATTTAGAATTTTTTAGAGAATCTAAACTTAATATTTTGTGTACACAGATACTAATGCTTACGCTGGAGCAAGCGTAACATCCGGCATTGGAAGCACTCCTCACGGAGGAACATCTAATTTTGGGAAGAAAGATCATCCATTTTTTAACAAACCAGTAGGCACTCAAACGCCGTACAGTGGAATAGATCAAGCACATCCTAACACTAGCGGTGGCACTTATAGTCCAGGAAGTGTTTCTGATTATAACAAACCTGGCCGCGAAAATACATGGCCATCGAATGTAGCAAATACTTTCGGAACTACAAAAAGACCGTTTGGAGGAATTAGTTCATCTAATACTGGAGTTCAAGGTAATACATTCAGTTCTAGAAAATTACCGGGATCTCCGATTGGAAGCGGCGTTTACGATTATCCGGGTGTCACTAAGCCGAGCTACGGAAGCGGAATCACTAGCCCCTCGTTAAGTACCGGTCAGCCTGCAAGCAGAAATAGTACCTGGCATAGTCCGGGAACCACAGCTTCTCATGGATTTCCTATCTCTATTACTGGATTTGACACTACCAAATCTCAGTTTGGTCATAAAAACATTCCAGGTCCCGCATCACTCGGCAGTTCATACAGCGGAACAGGTCTAAAGCAACCCGATTTTAATGGAGCAAGTAGTAGCGCAAGTGCAACCGCTGGCGCAAGCGCATTCGGGACATTTCCCGGTACGTACAGCACTCCTTATATAACTGAAACAACGCCAAGATACGAAGAAGCTTCGGGTTATCCCGGAATCAAGAGCTCTCCTGGAAGTACCGCATCTACTTATGGAATTGCTCCTCATGGCACACATTCTTATGCCGGAACTGGTACTTGGTCTGGCAAGCAACCTGGAAGTGGAAGTCAAACTTGGCCTGGTGAACAACCTGGAAGTGGTGCTATTCCTGGCGTGCATCCTGGAACTGTAAGTGATACCTGGCTCGGAAAACAACCTGGAGGCAGTAGCGGACCTTGGCCTAGCAAAAAGCCTGGGGGTGGAAGTAGTACCTGGCCTGGAGGACAGCCTGGAAGCGTTAGTGCAACTTGGCCTACCAGGCAACCAGATAGCGGAACCGGAAGTTGGCCTAGTGGAAGACCTAGAGACGAAAGTGGAGTTACGCCTGGCGGACACCATGGAACTAGTGATACCTGGCCCGGGAAACAGCCTGGAAGCAGTAGCGGACCTTGGCCTAGCAAAAAGCCTGGAGGTGGAAGTAGTACCTGGCCTGGAGGACAGCCTGGAAGCGTTAGTGCAACTTGGCCTACCAGGCAACCAGATAGCGGAACCAGAAGTTGGCCTAGTGGAAGACCTGGAGACGGAAGTGGAGTTACGCCTGGCGGACATCCTGGAACTAGTGATACCTGGCCCGGGAAATTGCCTGGAGGCAGTGGTGGACCTTGGCCTAGCAAAAAACCTGGAGATGGAAGTAGTACCTGGCCTGGAGGACAGCCTGGAAGCGTTAGTGCAACTTGGTCTACCAGGCAACCAAGTAGCGGAACCGGAAGTTGGCCTAGTGGAAGACCTGGAGACGGAAGTGGAGTTACATCCGGTAGTTATCCTGGAGTTGAAAGTGGAAGTGGACTTAGAAAGCAACCTTCAAGCGGTAATGAAGCTTGGCCTAGCAAGCAACCTGAAAACGGAAGTGGGACGTGGCCAGGCATATCTGGATGTTCGAGTGTAAACTGTGGAGGTAGTATCGATCCGTATAGAGGAAACAGCAACTGTGGAGGCGGGAAATATAATTGCGAGGGCAGTTGTACTGGAAAAGATAATAATGCACCAATGACACATGGACCATGCGGTGAAACAGTAAGCGGTCCCAGCGGCGTTAATAAAACATATTATCCTGCTGGAACCGGTGATGGCCATGTTCCAAACATCGGGAATATATATGGATTAGCTCCACCTTTTAATAGTGGCATCGGGGTTTATCCTGGAACCAATATAGGATGTAGAAGTGGAGACAATTCGTGTAATCAAGGTAACAAGTGATACTTAACTAAAGTACTTTGTGGCTATTAAACTATTATATAAATACTTCGATAATATGTAGTACGAGTTATTCGCACTCATATGTATACATACATAGGTTTAAATATAATTGAATAAAATTAAATTTTGATCTTAATTTTAATTGAAGGTGCAAATATAATACCTGAAGGTCCTGTGCAATGGAATTCCGCAAATCCATTCTTGTTTGGAACTGCAGGTATATATTTATGGTGTACACGAAAAATTTTTTAAAAATCTTATCTTTATTATTTATAAATTACATTTATCTTTAAACAAAAGAAGTAAAACTCCGTGAGATAAAATATTTCAAAATATGGAAATAATTTTTCAAAGTATTAAATTAATTTTTTGATATGAAAATACATATTAAATATATATTATAAAAAATATATATATTTTCCCCATTATTTAGGCGGTACTCCAAGCGATGTTTCACGTCCCTGGAAGAGCGAAACTACAATTAAACCGATTGGGAAGGGAAATCCATTCCTCGATCCCGATTGGAACGGACCTCCTAAACCTGAATATAGTAATGCAAATAATGATAAAAATGTGATTTCTCATGGTGAAGGAAATATAAAGCCTATCGGTCAAGGAAATCCTTTCCTGGATGACAAGAAGAAAAGAGGAAATATCGAAGTTAATCCTAACCAAGGTGTAATTTCGCTTGGAGGAAAGAAACCCGAAGGATACAATCCCTTTTTAGGAAGTGGAAACAGCGGCTTAGACGGTCCATCGTACACTGGTGGACAGCCTGACGGATATCCTACATTGGGAACGCCAGAAAGCGGTGGTGTAAAGGGTGGTTCTCGTGGTCAAATTTCGCCGCAGCAGGAAAATAGCGGCGGGGTTTATCCTACAAGTGGAAATTCTCGCGGAGTCGATCCATTACGATGTAAGTTGGGTATTTTCGGTTGCGGAACGCCCGGTAGCGGAAGCTACGAGACCAACAGCGGTAAGCATCCGGGAGGCGTGTTTGGAGAGATTAGTGGAGATGTCGGAACCGGTGATGGAAATTCAGGAAACGTCGGCAGTGTTCCTGGTGCATCCGGCAATACTGGAACTGGAATAACCGGCGGTCAATTCGCCGCAGGTCATCCCACATCGGCGGGAAGTAACTTGGCAGGATCTCTTAGTGGAACTTATGCTGGATCCTTTAGCAACGCACAAGCTTCCAACTTTCCCAGCGCTAAATCTTTACCTTTCTCCAATACAGCAGGTTTGTTCCTCGCAAAAGCGTATAAACGTAAATATTTTTATACATATATATATCATGTTTTTCTGATATAGAAAATCATATATCTAATGTACACATTGCATCCTTGGAACAATCTCAAGGTACGATTTGTTTACGAAAACAACATTACACTATTTTAAGAAAAAGGATGACATAATATTCTTAAAATTAAAAGAATATAACAATTTAGCAATATTAATACAATCTTTCCTACAATCGCTTGAAAATTACAACAAATGTTTCAAGATTTTTTTAGTCTTATAAGAACATTACTGCGTTAATTCTCAAAATTGCATGTAATAATATGGACAAGCGATAAAATTTATTGAAAATGATAACTCGACATTAATCGAATATACTGAGATAATCAATGTTGCGTTAACAAGTCGCAGAGTTATAGGTAGAGATCAAAACGTACGATTTGAGGGAGTGTATGATAATTATACATCAAATCAACGATGCGTTCATAATTTCTCGGCGTTTATATCTTCATCAAGTGGATCATATGAATGGATGTTCAAATTTTCCCGACTAATTTAACTTCTCTACTTAACGAAACATTTGTTGTGCACGTTTTTGAAACGAGGCATAAGTAAGAGATATAATAGAGTATATCTCTATCATAGTCGGAAATGCCTCAAGGCCTAGGTGCTTGCATATGAGAGATTGAAAATACACGTGCGATTGATACGATCTATTGTACAATGATGCATAAATCAAATAAGAAGGCAGCATTTGAATTAATAGTAAGCGCCAGATATCCGTTTCCGTTCTTCGACTACGAAAGCTATTATCATTACAATCCATTCCACCAGTAATTAATTTATCATATTTATCTGTGACAGTAATGAGATGTGCTTTTCACACAACGAAATGCTATTAATACATCGCATTTTAAAAAGATATTTGTACAATATTTTATAATATGTAAAATATTCTCAAACGTGGGATTTATAATTAATTCGTTTTAAGCCAAACTGCAATATATGTTTTAAAAATAAGATTCTGTTCGTATGTAGAGTCTGTAATCGATTTATCTGCGAAAATCGAATAAATAAATTCATTGTACAATTTATTTGTCTTCTCAGGATCCGGCGATGATTTTGGTCAAGCTCGTAGCAGAGGCTGGCCTTCCAGCGGCGCACAACATCAAGACGGATCTAATTCCTGGGCTTCCAGCAGTGCCTTTGCCAGTAGTAATTCCGGAAGTAAGTTTTAAGATTATTCTTCCAAACGTATATAAAGATATATTATAAGCATATATGTATATAAACTGTAATGTAATATTTTACCTGAAAGATAATAGTTATATATATATATATATGTAGAGAGAAAGAGAGAGAGAGAGAGAAAACAAATATTATATGTCATTACAGGCTGGTCAAGAAATTATCCTACCGATGTAAAGGGTTAATTCAATCAGAAGATGCAAAACGGAATAAATATGCAGATATGTTGATGACATAATTCTAAAATATAATATATATTTAATTAATGTCTTGCTACTTAATAAATATAAAATACTCCTGATTTTTTTTTTTCATATAAAGATTTTATATATACATATATATTTATATCCATTCGTCGTGATATAGGATGTAGATAGGATTTTTCCATTATATATACATCGTCTATTTGTATATGAATAAACAGACTTCGCAGAATCACGCGAATGATTATTTACGTCGCAAACGCTAATTACCCGTTATGTGAACGATAATTGACTGTACACATCGATTTAGTAGTATTCCATAATAACTCTATAGGATGACCCGTTAAAAAGAAATATTAATTTGCATTATTTTTACGATATAAATTTTGTTTTAAGCGAAATATATCGCAGTTGAATATATTATTCGATCAATATAAGATAAAGAATCTAATTCCATAGCATAGGCAATGATATCTCGCAAATTAAAATTCTGAAGATATGGATAATCAATTTATCGTCCACTGGATATGTATATAAAAAGACCGACCTATTATTGGCAAATATTCTTATAACGTAGAAGTAATTATAGGTCATTAAGAAATGTATAAAAAGATATGTTAAATGCGCATGGCATTAGTCGTTTTTGTTAAGACCTATCGTGAATTTGCCGGAATCCGGTGCTACAACCATCATGAAGATTATACTAATCTCAGCGATATTAGTATTACTAATTCAGCTGTGTAACGCGCAATTTGGTGAGTCTTGTTATTATATTTGTTATTACTTTTGTATTGATAACCATTGTGACATCCATTTTACAGTTTCGCGCGATTTGTTAAATAATAAAACCTTTGATAAATCTTCGTAGCTTTGTTCAAAATAAAACAGTTCGATCGGTTTGAAATCATTGGTATAGGTATATAAGTTACAATCGTATGTTGTATTTCCATCTTATCCCATATTTCAAGATGCCTGACTCATGTATTACAATCAACTAAGACTCGATCCAATTTCTTTCTCTTTAACGAATTACATCAAATTTTAATTTGTCTTATATCGTTTATTACGAATCCCTATAAATTGGATATTCTAACATAACAAATTGTAGATTTATTTATAACTTTTTAATATTATACAATTCATAGGTTCACAGATGTGGCCTATGGGCACGATGACTAATAGAGGCCAATTATTTAATCGCAGAGGAAACCAGGACCATGGTGGTTATCCCTACAGTGGTGAAAATAATGGTAGATACAATATGGGATCAGGATATGGATCTTTATTAGGTACATATATTAAAATATCCAGACGATTCGTTCATGCAATTTTTGCTCGATATAAGTAAAATGTTTCAAGAAGAAAAAATTCTTAATATTTAAGTTTCTGAGTATAATTGAACTTTTTATTGAAATGTTTGGAAGAAATGTTTTACTTATCAATGTTCACTTATAAGAATCGTAGTTTATGATATATGAAACAAAAAAATTTTCGCAAAAATATATATTAAAAATATTGCAATTGTTTTACAATTTGCTATCGATGTAATCATCTGATAATTCCATGCTCAATAACATTAATTGTTCCTCCGCTATTTTTAATTTAATAAGATCTATCTTATTTAAGAAAAAGAAATGATTTTTTATATATAAATGAAAAATATATTCATAAAATCATATAATAATTTCATTATGTGTATACGATATTATTTCAGGTATCAACTTATAATTCTTTCAACTTTACCAAGAAATATGAAAATCCACTTGTATCCCAACAAATATATACATTAATCTTTCCTCTTAAAATATGGATCAAATAAATGATATGCAATAATTTACTCATATCTATCTTCGACATTTTTTGTGTCCTTATCTTTTCCAATTTAATGAAATAATAATTATTTTTCAATATTATATAATACAGTCTATCGTACAAAAACTTCAGTTCGTTATTATTATTCAACATTTAATACATTGAATATCTATTCATTTTTAAAATATAATACTTTAAACATTCAAACTGATAATAATTTTATATCATATTAATAATCACAATTTTTGCATATTTTCAGATTGAAAAAGATCGAAATTTTCTCATATTTGATGTATCATGCTTTTTTAGTATTCATATAAATATCTTTTCGCATCATATTTTCATCTGTGTTTGGTTTGTATCTTATTTTTTCCTTTTTCTAGAAAAATAACTAAAATTTTCTATTTTTGGAAAAAAAATTAAATATTTGCATTTATAATATCAGTTTTTGGATTATATTTAATACATCGTAATGCACGAATTATAAATGTTCTAGAAGACTTCATTCATCTTTCAGGTAGGAGCGTGTATGTGACTGGTGATATTACTTAGAAATTAATTTTTATTATTTCTCCATACACAGGAAAAAATACGACTTTATCGGACCTATTGGCATATAAAACAGAGATACAGGTTGTAATCATGGAAATATGCTATACAACTACAAACATACGGTGCTCAATGTAAAGAAACAGAAAGCCGTAATAGACTAGATCTGTATAGTTAGGATATGTGATTCGTGGATAGGTGACTATTTAATGCTGCTTTATGAGCGAACTTTTTCATACAAATAAGACATTCGTGAGTTTTCTCGTTAACGTGCATCGACAAGTGCTTTTTCAACGCTGCTTTGTCTTTGAATATTTTTTGACAAGTACTACATTCGAAGGGTCTTTCACCGGCGTGAACCATAATGTGGCTGTTCAACGTAGTTTTCTGCGTGAAGGCCTTGTGACACACGTAGCACTCGTATGGTCTGTCGCCGGTGTGACTTAACATATGTTTTCTCAATGATGACTTCTCCTTAAACGTTTTCTGGCAAATATGACACGCGTGTCGCTTATCGCCCGTGTGTATGAGCATGTGCGAATTCAATCTCGTCTTCTCCCGAAACGCCATGTCGCACATATTGCACGCAAACGGCTTCTCGCCAGTATGTATCAGGGTATGTCTATTCAGATCCGACTTCCTCGTAAAGATCTTGTCGCAAACTTTGCAGTCGTACTGACCGCCGGTGTGCAACAGCATGTGACTGTTCAAATCCGATTTCCGCGCGCACGCCTTATGACAGATATGACACTCGTGTGGCTTCTCGCCCGTATGAACGAGCATGTGCGAATTTAATTTGGCTTTTTCGCGGAAGGTCATTAGGCATTCCTTGCACTCGTATGGTCTCTCGCCGGTATGTACCATGGTGTGCCTAATTAATTCCGATTTCCTCTTGTACGTTTTCTCGCAGATGTTACACGCGTGCGGCTTCTCGCCACTGTGCGCCAGCATGTGATTGCTGAGCGCCGTTTTCTGAGCAAAGGATCTGTGACAGAGCGTGCATTTGAAATGCTTGTTCGCAGCGTGAAGCGGCAAATGCATGTTCAATTTCGTCTTTTCCTTAAACGCCTCGAAACAGACTGTGCATTTGTAGGGCCTGTCTGCCGTGTGACTGGACATGTGTCGATTTAAATTAAGTTTCTCCTTGAACGTCATATGACATACGTCGCATTCGAAAAATCTCTCGTCCATCATTTGATCGTTTAAGCCCGCTCGCTTCATAAAAGCCTGCTGCAATGCGTCGCAATCGTACGGTTTATCCAATACATGCAATTGCATGTGATTTCTCAAGCTCCACTTATAAGCGAATATCTTTTGGCAGATGTGGCACTCTAACGGACTCATTCCAACGTGAGTTAACATGTGGGCGTGCAGGCTAGAGTTGTCAGTAAAACTCTGTTGGCAAACCTCGCATTGATTTCCGCTACAATGCATTCTCAGATGTGTCACCATGGAATCATTGTTCAAAAACCATTTCTTGCAAATTGAGCATTGTATTTTGTAAAATTTCGGTTGCTGACCGTTTTGACAGAATCCATGCTTGTCAGGATCCTGTGCTTGTATAAAATTTGTATTAGCCAAACATCGTTGCATCACAGCATCTTCCTTATCGCATAAATTTGCGCTTGCTATCTGTGCTGCCCAGTTTTGATGGCTGGTAGATTCTCCTTCCAATTCTAACTTTACCTGCAAGATAACAGAGTATTTAGAAAAGGATATAACATGATACGCGTAGCAGATATCTTCTCAAAAATAGAATACACAATGTGCAGATGTAACTCGTGAATAGATTAATGGTTCCAATTATATATTTACCATTTCATTGGAGAAATCCACCTCATTGTTTTCGATAGGCAAGAATAAAGTGCCCTTCTCGAAAGTGCCGGAGCAAATATCCTCCATGTAGTCGGGATCAAATCTGTCACCTGGTTCCTCCTTAAGCACGACGCTCACAATGTTCTCATCCTTAAAGTAATCGTTACGTTAGACTCTCTGGACAACGCCAGCGGTATGTCATATACCTGCTGCCGTTTCATACAAATGGTTTACCATAACCTGACTGTCTATGGCTAATGCATCCATCGGTTCATCTTTCACCTTAAAACCTTCCATTTGTTATACTTCACTCTGAAAGTGAAATCAATTTATTCGCTTACGTACATTACCACGATGTATGCGAAAGATCAAGACGTTATTTCAAAAAGAAAAAAACAAATCCCGGGCAAAAAGAGACAAGGAAAAAGCGTTGTACACGATGGGTGCAGCCAGAAATTTTACATAAAAAAAAAAAAAATATCCGTATCCTCTCACATAACCTCAAACGCGGTAACAGGTTCGAAACACGACGTGACCGGGTTCTCGGCGACGGACGGTCTGGGATATACCGGAACCGGTCCGGGGCCAAGTATCCCGTACGGTCGCGAACCTGTTGCCGCGCCGGGAAATCGGATGAGCCGATACGTTTGTCGATACTCACGACGTAGGTTACATGGCCCTTTCATGGAGGTACAAAAATATAGGTTGCGGCCTGTGCGTGCTGACGTTCCCCTTTCAACCTGTTTACGCGCGTGGACCCACTGTGGACGATATAATTTCTCGATCCCGCGTGCGAGCGAGTCGTTCCTTCCTGGATATCGGGAATACGAGATCGCGACTCGGATCGCGAACCCGCCAAGCGACGAAAATCAACGACGAGGATGCACTACGCGTTGGCGTATAGATACGGCGGATAATGTGTTGCACAAACGCGCGCGCTCGCGCGCGTGCGTGCGTGCGTGCGCATGCGTGTGTATACGTGTGCGGGCGCGCACGTATCATGGCGCCATGCGTCATGTGTGTATGTGCACGTGTATATGACGTACGTACGTACGGCATACGTCACGCGCGTCACGCACGCATACAAGAGCGCCGATAAGGGCGCTGTGCGCGCGCACACGCAATACGCGTTACATTTATATACGCGTGTAACAACACACCGATCGGATGCTCTGTCTTTATGTTTCTCGCGCGCGAAGTGCGAAGTAGGATCTTTGACGATTCGTCATCATCTTGACTTACATGAACGAGGACGGACTGTACGAGGTGCATAGGCGTCGCTGAAAATCGACATTCCTCTCAGGTAAGAGTGATAGAAACATGTATCAAGTTACTATAGTGATTTTAAAAATATTGGAAAGTGAGAGAAGCGTCACTGTGAATAGATCGAAACTTTTGATGCAGAAATTTCTCGAGTCGAGAAACGAATGAGCGAGCGTGTTTCCCGAAATTTATCTCATTGTCAGCTGATCAGAGATTTGTTTGAATTTTTTCTCTGTTCTCTTTAAAATTACAAATGTATTGTGCATATATTCTGATTCTTTTGTAATCTCACTCTTGTATCGAATATTAAATCCATAAATGAATGCATTTAATGGAATAATGGAAAAAATGATACTTCTCTTATCACATTTCATTAAATTTTCATTTTATTTTTCCAATTGATTATACATAGACGATTAATCTCTTATGCGGAATATAAAAAATTCTTGTCACGAGAAATACAAAATATTAGAAACGCAATTAATATTACGCATTGATAATTGTGAGATTTAAATTCTCATTGATCTTTTTTTCTTGTAATCCATCATGAAATGTAAAAGAACTTTTACCAACTCTATATCATATGTAAACACATTTATCTTATATACATATATAAAATATAAAATCTCTTTCCATTATTTCCTCATATGACGCAACTACGAATTACGACAGAAAGATATAATAAAATGTAATACAATTTAATCTTAGTTAAACGGAACATTCTTTTTTTTTTTTTTTATATAAGCAAGTATTTCGAAACTTTAACCCGGATGACAAATTCTTATAAGCTTGCAATCTAAATTGTATTTTAAGAAAAATGTTTATTTATTATATGTAACATTGTATGTAAGATAAAGTTTTTCGTGGATTTTTTTTTAATGATTCCGGAATTCTTCGCCCTTATTAAATTATACTACGAATTTTCCTTCTATTCGAACTCATTAAGTAAACGCATTAATGTAATTATAGACCGTCGTCTACATTAGTAAGCATATTACAACTTTGTAATGAAACCGAAACACGCGAGACTCACGCTAATGATTTATAATGGGAGAATTCCTATTTATAATACGTAGGATTATACATTCGTAATTTCGACAATGAAGAAAAAAAAAAAAAATTAAACGAATTATTCATCCGATATAAATTTATTTCTGGCGTAAATAAAAATCGATGATAATAGAAAAATTATTAAAACATTGAATACATTACATGTATTTATTAACATATCTGAAATACAAGTATTATATCGACATCAGCACAATACGTGCATATATTGATTGCGTTGTCGCGTATGAAACTAGCTTCAGTGAAAAAAAAAAAACGATTTAAAAGGCCGGGAATCGTATAAAAATTATGCAAAAATTACTCTTAGCGCAATATTTTTTGTTCTTTTGCAGCGTCTAAAAAAAAAGAAAGAAAGAAAGAAAGAAAACGATGGCGAACCCTACCTCTCTGGGTTTATTAATTATTTTAATATTGGACGTTACTAGTTATGGTAAGTGAGAACACGAACTTAATATCAATTTGCGGAGAAAAAAATGCGCGCGTATTTTTTTTAGTAGAAATATTCTTACAACAATATCTTATATATAATACAAAACATTGTGGAAACACAAAAATAAATAATCTTCAATTTCTCTAATAAAATACATGACACACAAACATGCGTATCATTTAGGAACAGATGCGCTTCGCGTACGACGTCTAATCGGCGGAGTAGTCGCCGCTGAAGCCGAGTTTCCTTATCAGGTATCGTTATGGTATTACAACGTGCACATCTGCAGCGGTATGCTTATTAATGACAGATACATCCTGAGCGCGGCGCATTGCGTGTGCGATTTGATAGACGAGCCCTCCGAGGAACTCAGCGTACGCACCGGAAGCGTTGATTTAAAAAAGGGTGAAACGCACACCGTCAAGAGTATCAAATGCCATCCTGATTACGTATATGGTCTTGACAACTCTTGGATAGCCGATATAGTCGTAATTATGGTGAGATTATTTTTTTGTATAAATCGGAATCCTAGATAAAAACCATACATTTTTAGTGTTGGTTTTGTTATTGATTTTTAATTATATTATAAATTACATTTCTAAAATTGTATGATTTAAGATTCTCTTGATATTTTATACATTATTAGGCACTATCTTGTTAGAAATTCTTGCTTAAGAATATCGCTAACATAAATTGCATTAATAACGTATACTTTTCCAGGAGTATATTATTTTTCATTTTGTGTTAATTTAATTTGTAACATAAAACTACTCTTTATTTCGTGTTAATTTGATTTACGATGTATTAGGTGTACAAATTTGCTTCCGCCGTTTTTTTCCCCGAAATTCGAGGCTTTATTGTAAAAGACTGGTTATACATTTTGAAATTGCTTGTTGAGTCACTCCCAATGATCGTGCCAATTCTTTTTGACTTTGACTCGAGTCTTCATTAAGTAATGCCTCCAATTCTGCATCTTCGAAAACCTTCTCCCTTCCACCGCTATGCCGGTCTTCGACGTGAAAATCACCGTTCTTCAAGCGTTGAAATCACTCACGACACGTTCTTTCACTAATAGCGGCTTCACCATAAGTATTTGAGAGCATTCGATGAGCCTCAGCCGCGGATTTCTTCATATTGAAGCAGAAAATTAAAACCTCCCGCAAATGACGAGAATTTGGCTCGTAAACTGACATTTTCAATCGAGAATAACTTTATGATGCAGACACAAATCGACTAATGTTTCTATAGGGTTATGTTGACAGATGCCCAAGTTTATCGCATGACGTCTACGATCTATTTATTTCGACCACTATTTACCGCTATAAAGCCATCTATAGGAAAACGGCGGAAGCAAAGTTGTACATCTAATAACAATATTACGTGACAATTTTCTTACAATATATGCATGGATTTTATTTCATGGATTGAATTATCCATTTAGAAAACCGGGGAATCGTTGATCATTTATTTTACAAAATTTTATGTTTATTTTTTCAATTTTAATTATAACAATTCTAATAAAATTTATTAATAATGATTAATAATAATTAAAAGTAATTTATTATTGATAAATTTCGATGCTATTATCTTAACGCAAATATGCATTTTTTTTGTAAATCTCTTTTCTAATTATGTGCAATTTTTATTATTTTCAATGAATCACAGCAATATATTTCAAAATTTCGCGATTGAGTTATATTGGAAATTTTATATACATATTTGCTGACGTATTATTTTATCGAGAAATATAGTTATCATAACAGTTTTATAAACAATTGACGCGAATAATAAAGTGCAGGATATCCAATAGAATAGGCGCGTTTAAAAGATTAAGCAATAAATAGTTTTTTCGTATATTATTGAGACACACACCACAATAAAATTAAAATTATCATTAATAAATATGTAGTAGGGCTGATAGAGAGATTCAAAAATTTTTATCAGGAATAAATAACGTTTTATTTTTATATTGTATAATATGACACAGACGCCTTAAGTAAAAGTATTGTATTTGTTTTTTATATAGTGATTCTTCCTCTTTTTATGCTTTAATTTAGTTTTAACTTGGCATTTTTTTCTACACATTTGCGATACTACATTAGTATATTGATGCTTCCAGCTTGCTAAGAAAGTTCACTCGATGTTTTCACATGTTGAACCAATTTCTTTGGCAACTTATAACACAACTATTGGAGAACGCGCCGTTATTAGCGGATGGGGCAGAACACGTCGATACAGTTGGTTGTCGCAAAACTTGCGAAAACTTTCGGTGCCAATTATCGATAATGAAGCGTGTCGGGAATATTACAAAAATATAACTATCCTTAACTCGCAAATTTGCACATTGGAGAGAAAAGGGATCGGCGCTTGTAAGGTAAATATGCGAAGAAATTAATTAATTTCGCTGAAACTATTGGACTATTACGCGAAAGTTGTTCTTTTTGTAGACACCGGAAACTCGATCGTTTTTACATCATTCACAAATTATTTTACTTTTAGAATCATTTATTAATAGTATTATTTTTAAACGCGCGAGTAATTTTAAGTTTTAAAATTTTTTATCTTCAATTTTGTTGCATTGAAAGATTAAAATATAATAATAAATGTGTATGTCGCTACCGTTCATGAATCATTTACAAATCTCAATAAAATGACATCTGAAAAATTTGATATAGATATTGTAAATTTTTAAATTAAGTTTATTAAAAAAAATAGTGTTCTTACATTTTTTTTTTTTTTGCGTAAATCTATTTTGATGAAAGTTTGATGCTAACAATTTTTTATGAATTAATTTTGAAATAAAAATTTGTTCTTTGTTATTAAATTGCGATATAATTTTTTTGTTGTTGTTGAAAGGAAATGTTATTTGTATTGTTTGCAGGGTGACAGTGGTAGTCCATTAGTATACAATAACACATTAATAGGCATATTCTCATGGACGAAACCATGCGCAATTGGTTTCCCTGATGTTTTTACTAGAATTAGTCACTTTGCCGATTTTATTACACAAACAATGCTAGACCTTGATCAATATAATCAAACAATAATAGATCAAAATAATTGTGTAAAGTAGTAAAATGTAATTAATTGATTATATATAATAAATATTTTTGAAAATGTTTTTTTTTTTTTTTTTTTTTTAAGGGAAAGACATTATTTTTCAGTACCACTGTTCTTTTACTTAGAATCATTTATTAATAGTATTATTTTTAAACGCGCGAGTAATTTTAAGTTTTAAAATTTTTTATCTTAAATATTGTTGCATTGAAAGATTAAAATATAATAAAGATGTGTATGTCGCTATCGTTCATGAATCATTTACAAATCTCAGTAAAATGACATCTGAAAAATTTGATATAGATATTGTAAGTTTTTAAATTAAATTTATTAAAAAAAATAGTGTTCTTACATTTTTTTTTTTTTTTTTTTTTGGCGTAAATCTATTTTGATGAAAGTTTGATGCTAACAAATTTTTATGAATTAATTTTGAAGTAAAAATTTGTTCTTTGTTATTAAATTGCGATATGTACATACCATATATGTGTACATGTATATACTTATTATCAATAATACTTAATCAATAATTTGTTCTTATATGTATATATGGTATATATATATATATATATATATGTATTTAAGTTTTTTATATTTTGTTCATTTAAAAGAAGCAAAATCAGAATTTTTGAGAGGCAGATTTCTACTTTCTAATAGGTTTAGAATACATTTGAAAAATACATGACAAAATTGCGTGAAAAATACAAATAATTATATCTATCTAAAATTTAATATTGTAGTTCTATTTTTTTGGTAATGAAGATAAGTGAAAACATTATACATTTCTGGACGAATCAAATAAAGGGCAAAAGTTATTGATGAATCTTGATATACGGTGAGAATTTTTAATTTCGAAAATAATGGAGTTATCGTTGAACTTGTTCGGTTATTTGTTATTGATATAAACAAAGAGTTTACGTGAAAAACAGACACTTTCTTTAGTTCTCGATCAATAGCGGTTGAACAATAAGCTGAGTAATAAGTTGAGCGATAAGTTCGATTGCTAGTGACATACAATATATAAGGATAATATAACGTTCATCACTGCCGTTAAATACAAATATATCGCGCATCACCGATAACATATGTTGCAATAAATTTGTTAATTACTAGTTTAATTTGCATTTATATATGATATACCATCTAATATTGTATAATAAGTAGTGATTTGCACAAACACTTTACGCAACATTTTCATTTTAGGAGAAAATATTGTAAATGACGAATTTTTACGATAAGAATAACTATCTATATAATAACTATATATATATTTTGATTTCTTGATATAATCTTATAAAATATATATATGTATATGTATATTTAATTACATTTCTTTTTCATATTCCATTAAATATATTATATGATAACTTTTTCTCGCAAACTCTGAAATTAGTTTTATGAACTTTGACTGGCAAGTAGAATTGATATATATCCGCCTGAAGTTTTTATTAACTGAAATTTACAAAATAATATATTTATTTTATAATGTAATGTACGATGTGTTTCTCGTCACATTGCGAGAGAACAAGAATATATAAATAAGTAGTTATAATTATAATATTTTTTTTCTAATTTATAGCAAAAATTTTTGACGGCGAATACTCCCTGAAATCAATTGCAAGAAATAAAAAAAAAAGAACGAATAATTTACAGAAAGAAAAAGATTTTGGGTTATTATAAATATTTTGCTACTATTTTTAGTAAATAACTATTAAACGAGCAAGTGAATTTAAATCAAGTTCTGCACAAATGTTTATTAAAATTTTATCAATACATGTGAAAATTTAGCTGATAATGTTTTTCTCCTCAAATTTCTTAATAAATGCTACAATATGCGATTTCCGATAAGAATAAATACAAACTTTAAACAAACAATTTCCAAACTTTTGAGAAAATTTTCCTGACGTTTTACATAGATGGAATAGAAGAACTTCAGAAGAAACAGTAGAACAGTTTACACGAAATTTTCATGCTTTTGATAATGTTCTGACATATGACACATACATCCTTCTAACAAAGTAATATCACTACTAAATTAAGGAAATATCTGGAGTGTAATGATGAATTTTTTTAGTATCTTTTGTAACATTAAATATACAAAAATTTTAATAAAAAAACAGATAAATAATTTTAATTTAGAGATGTCTTCTCGCAATTTTTATCAAATAGAGATTACATATTTAAATCTATCTGGTAAAATATTTTGTTTTCTACAAAAGAATTGTTTGCAAAATATACATAATCTATATTTCAATACAATGTGTGTGTGGGTGCGCGATAAATTATTTGCCAAAAGAGATTGACAGTCATCATTGTATACATGATTAAATAATAATAATAATAATAATAATAATAGATAATAGAGGCTTACGTCACAAAACATCGACAGTGTCATAGGAAATATTTTCCCAGCGCTAATATGCAGGGGCTTGTTGGTCCGTATCATTATCATGATCAGACTTTTCGCCTGTTTCGGCTCCAACGTGTACCATTTGTGATCATATGCTGCGTGATATACTCCTTCGCACTTTTTATAAATAATAATTCTTAAATAATTTAAGTGAATCACACATTTATCGCATTTATTCATCATCATCATTTGTTTTGTAATATATTTTTTCTTACTGTCATATTGACTTGATTACTTACTTGTGCTATCAGAATCTCGCTTACTACGCAATATAAGCACATATGGCCGCCAACGTTTAACACTATAGATATTAGGTATATCAATCGAATCATTGACATTTTCTTTCCTTCCGTGAGTACCTAGAATACGGTATTATTTTGACCAGAAATTTAGTTATTTATTGAATCGCTTTTCTCACTAAATATTAATATAATATTGATGTATTATTTCGAGCTTATAATTTCATATTTATATATGCATAATAAAAAATAGTTACTATAAAAATATTTCACAAGCATTATTAGTAAAAATAAAAAAATGATGAAATGTTGAATATATAATATTATTTTTAATGCGACTAAAACGAAATTGTGAAAAATCGCTCTTTCTGCGATTCTGCATTTTGCAACTTCTACGGAGTTTCGAGAATACAAATCCGCATTTTTTTTGTGTCCTAATTCATTATTCTATCTGAGAAAAATAGGCTAGGGTTTTTTTTTCTTGCGACTTACCGCGACGATCAAAAATCCATATAGACAGAATACGGTACCGAAATAAAGCAGCAATCCGAGTAGCAGTAGAGTAAATGTACTCTCAACAATGTTGAAATATCTAAAAGAAGAATGTAATTATAGAGCAATATTTGCAATCTAGCAAATATTTAAAATCATACGAAAGATATGTAAGGAGATGAACACTGAATTAAATTCCATAATTTTTATTGCTACCAAAATTGAACACGAAACTTGATTAGCCGTATGTGATCCTCGACGATGAAAGTAAGACAATCGCAAAAACTTTTATATTGCCTCATGTTTATCAACCGTTCTTTCAAATTTTCCATCTGGCCGCACAAGTGGAATACGAGTAATCCAAATAGATTATCGATGCCGACGTAACATATAGCTGCTATTATCATTATCAGAGCTTGCGCAATATATGTAAGTTCATAATACGGAGTTTGATCTTTATTATACAAGTAATATGTTTGTAGCGGCAGGATCTTGGCCGGATCGGTGATGTTCGTTATGTATCTCAGCGACATTCCGAAACAAGGTAGAAACACGGTTAAAAAATATGCTAAGATCATAAAGGCATACCCGAAGATGAGAATGATTCGCGCACTCCTTGCGTATTTTATCATTGTACCCTTCTCTTTCTCGCTCTTGGTCTTCAGCCAATCATCGGCGATCATGTTCAATGCAAGTGTAAGATCTTTAAAGAAATTACGAATTATATCTTAGTTTTGAAAACTTTATCAAAAAATCTCTTCAAGATGAACATCAACGGTATTATTTGCTCATATTTTTTTTTTTTTTTTTACGTTCTGTTATTTGTACAGTGTAATTAAAAATATTGGATGATTGCATAAGTTCGTGCCCGATTTTCATAGACGGTATTAAGTTACTGCATGGCGGAGTTCTATTGTTTTCGTGTGGTAACTGTTGCTTACACCGAATAGACGACGTTGTCTTATGTCAATTTAGCGTCAGACATTGTTCAGATAAGTCCATTTGTGCATAAGAGAAATCATTAAAAATGGAGAACGAAAAGGTGCATTTGCGGCATGTAACGCTATATGAATTTCGGAAAGGCGTGAGTGTTGGGATTGCACAAAAAAATATTCAAAGCGTTTATTTGGACCGCGCTCCTGCTCTCCGAACTGTCAAAAAGTGATTTGGCAGATTTCGAAATGGTGATTTCAACATGGAGGATAAACCCCGCTCTGGACGGCCTTCTGGCATTGATGATGACATTGTGCATGCCTTAGTGGAAAGAAACCCAAAAATTACAACTGAGGATATTGCTGAGAGGCTGAACATCGATAATTCAACCGCTTTTCGTCATTTAAAAAAGCTTGGATACATTTCCAAGCTTGATACGTGGGTGCCGCATCTCCTGACTGAAAGGAATAAGCTGCAGGAAAACTGCAGGAGTTGCAATGGGAAATTCTGCAGCACCCGCCATATTCTCCAGATATTGCGCCTTCAGATTTTTATCTGTTCCGGTCTTTGCAGAATAGTTTAAATGGCAAGAATCTCAATTCCGAGGAAGCTGTCGAAAACCACCTTACAAATTTTTTTCAAGAAAAACCAAGTTTTTTTCTTCAAAAATGGAATCGACAAGCTTATAGATTGTTGGAAAACCATTGTAGAAAAGAATGGAGACTATATAATTGATTAATAAAAGTGTTATCTCTAAAATATAATCTATTGAAGTTTATATTTAAATCGGGCACGAACTTATGCAATCACCCAATATATAGCGGCAGGGAAAATACGCAACGTTGATATGCTCTCTATTTTTGAAACTATCACGTCAATCGAATTCACGTATCGAGCTAATCGAATATAAGAATTGTTGTTGCATATAAGAATTGTTTTCGAAAATCGATTGCATCAACTAATTTGAAAAAAAAAAAAAAAAAAAATCATTACCAGTTCTTTTCCACCGTATGATCACCAGCTTTATTATCGTTATCGATATCGGCAAAGTGAATTGCAGATTGTCTATTATCGCGATCATGTCACCCCAGGTTCTCACTAGCGAGTGTATCGAAGGAATTATACTGAAGAAAATAATCAGGAGAAAGGAGAACGTCGTGCAGAAATCTGATAAAAATCTGTCATAGGTATTGTCATAGTTTCTTGGCCATAAACCGATGAGATTCAACGGGTAGCGATTCAGCTTAATTGCCCATTCGAAATCTATAGAGAACTTTATTTAATATTTCATTATGCTCGTGAATCACACAATAAATTTGTATACATATAAGGCAAATATATAATATCAGAAAATATTTTATATATATATATATATATATATATATATATATATATATATATATATATGTGTGTGTGATAATTGTTTTTAATTGTTTCATGTAGTTTATTGAGTAAAATAATATTCATGTTTAACAATTTTATAATTATTATTGATTTTATTATATTAACGAAATATTCGCATGTCTAGGAAATAATTTTTACTGATACACATATAATCTGAAAGTTATTATTTAACTTTTTTTTTAGTAACTTGTCGTGAAAATTTGAATGTTCTTTCTATATTTGTTTTAATCAAACAATTACAGAGAAAATGTCGAAATTTTTGTTTTAATATTTAAAAATACAAATATATATATATATATATATATATGTGTGTGTGTGTGTGTGTGTGTGTGTGTGTGTGTGTGTGTGTGTATTTCAATAATTTCAATACACGCAGGCATGTATTATAGCTTGCAATTTGTGACTGATGTTATTATTACAAAGACCTGCGTATCTTTTAGCCTTAATAGTATCCATATTAACAATAAGACACACAGGAACTAATGACATTTTATTTTTCCGTAAGAAAATGTATTCCATATAGACTTGAGGGAAGTAACTTCAAGAGTTTTGCATAAAAGTTTGTAAATTTCATATAGGCCGTTCTACAAGATGTAAAAAATTCGTAAATATTGCACGCGTCGTAATTGTCAGGTGCTACATTTTCATAGCAAGGCGAAAAAAGAGAGGCTGAACAAATGGCAACGTGTCATATTGCTATCGCAATATGACACGTGACAGGGCCGCAAGCGAATGAATATTGTTTACAATTTTGTTTGGTTTCGAGTTAAATAATATTTGTAATATTTATATTATTAATTGGTTTAAATTTATGAACATAATGAATAGAATCGATGTATTGTTACAACAAATTTGTTATATGTAAATTTAATTATATTAATTAATGAAATAAGATATTTTAGTTATAGACAAATATTTTTTTGACATCTCTTAATTGCATAATACTTATTTAAGTTTTCAAACTAATTGCCATTTTTAGATTTCTTAAAATATTAACGATATTATATTGGATATAATTATTTGAGAGTTCTCTCGATTCTTTTTCATTTTTAGAAATCAATGTACGTCCCTGTTCTTCGTGTATTTCTAGTTTACAAAGTTTTGAATTGTACCTCACACATGTAATATAGCTGTCGTATAATAAAAAAGTTTTTCGTTAGGGTGGCAGCTTTAAAACTTCGATGATAGTCTCTCTCCATACTCTCTACCATATCCCTTCTATTCGAACTATAACGAGTCATGCGCGTTTGACATATGCCATGCCTTCCAATTCAGTGCTTGGAGATCCTTCGACTTTTATGGGTGTAGTATAGACGATACTTTTGTAGAATAATACGTATTATAGCATATGTATAGATAATGATCTTTATTTTTAGGAGTGATATCACGTTTGTTGGATGAAGAGTGATAAAGAGGATAATATTGCAGTTCTATAATCTTTTTGATACAATGAAGATAAATGAAAACATTATACATTTCTGGACGAATCAAATAAAGGGGTAAAGTTAACGATGAATCCTGATATACGTGAGAACTTTTAATTTTGAAAATTAGCCTAGTTACCGTTGAACTTGTTCTGTTATTTGCTATCGATATAAACAAAGAATTCACGTGAAAAACAGATGACGCCTCCTTTGGTTATTGATCGAGCAGTTGAGCAATAGGCTGAGTAATAAGTTGAGCGATAAGTTCAATTAATGACACATATGAGCAAGATACAACGTTCACTACTGCCATTAAATATGTTAATGTCGGCATCATCGACAATATATGTTGCAATGAATTTGTTAATTGCTAGTTTAATTTGCATTTATATATGTTATTCCGGCAAATATTATGAGCAGCGGTTTGCAAGATTGTTACACAACGTTTCAATTTTAGGAGAAAATATTTTAAATGCTGAGTTTTTGCGATAAGAATAATATGTATATTTTCTAATTTTTTGTTATAATCTTATAAAATGTACATATTTTTACATTTCTTTTTTTCATCTTTTGTTAAATATATTATAATATAATAATATAATATTAACATAATATAATATTATAATATAATATAATACTTCTTTCTCTAACTTTGAAATTGGTTTTATGAACTTTGGCTGGCGAGTAGAACTGATACATAGCCGCCTGAAGTTTTTACTAACTGAAATTTACAAAATAATACAATATATTCATTTTATAATGTATGATGTGTGTCTTGACACATTGTAAGAATATACAAATAAATAGTTGTAATCAATATTTTTTCCAATTTGTGGCAAAAACTTCTGATCACGAATATGATCCCCTGAAATCAATTGCGAGGGGGGAAAAAAAAAACAAAAAAAAAACGAGTTATTTACAGAAAGACTGGGTTATAAATATTTTCCTACAGCTTTTAGTAAATAACTATTAAACGAGTAAGTGAATGTAAATCAAGTTTTGCACAAATGTTTATTAAAGTTTTGTCAATACATGTGAAAATTTATATTTCGCTGACATTGTTTTTTTCTCAAATTTCTCAATAAATCCTGCACATTATACGCGATTTTCCATAAGAATCAATACAAACTTTAAACAAACGATTTCCAAATTTTTAAGAGAATTTTGCCGAGATACACGGAAGAAATAGTAAAAGAGTTTACGCGAAATTTTCATGATTTTGACAACGTTTCGACATGTGACACATACACATCTAACGAAGTAATATTAATACTAAATTAAGGAAATATCTGGAGTGATAAACCTTATTAATATCTTTTTTTAATACATTAAATATACAAAAAGTTTAATAAAAGAACAAATCAATATCTTTTTATTTAGAAATTTCTTCTCGCTTTTTTTTTTTTTTTTTAAATGCAGATTATATATTTAAATTTATCTGGTAAGCTATTTCATATTTCTTACAAAAATATTGTTTGCAATGTTAAAATAGAATAATGTATTGATTCTGAATGGAAAATTTTTTTAAATTATATTATAAATATATTATATAGATAATATTAAAAAAATTATATAAAAATATACGTAATCTATATTTTAGTACAATAGTGTACGTGTGCGCGTGTGTGTGCGATAAATTGTTTGCCGAAAAAGGTTTACGTTGTATACACGATTAAAATAATAACAAATAAGAGAAGCTTACGTCGCAAAACATCGACAGTGTCATAGGAAACATTTTCCCAGCTGTAATATGCAGAGGTTTGTTGGTTCGTATCATTATCAGGATCAGACTTTTCGCTTGTTTCGGCTCCAATGTGTACCATTCGTAATCATACGCTGCATGATATATTTTTTCGCACTTTTCATAAATAATACACATGATCACATACTTATCGCGTCTACTCATTATCATCTGTGTTTTTTTTTTTTTTTCTTACTGTTATATTAACTTGTTTACTTACTTGTGCTACCAAAATTTCGCCTACTACGCAATACAGACACATATGGCCGCCAACGTTTAACACTACAGATATTAGGTATATCAAACGCATCATTGACATTTCTCTTCCTTCCGTGAGTACCTAGAATAAGCAGTATTATCACAAATAATGGCACGAAATATGTCATTATAGTGACTAGAAATTTAATTATTTATTGTACCGCTCTTGTCATTAAACATTAATATAATATTCATGTATTATTTTCAGCCTATAATTTCATACTTATACATATATAGTAAAATAGTTAATATAAAAATATTTCACAAGCATTAAGATATTACTAAAAATAAACAGATGAAAAAACGTTGAATATATTATTTTATTTTTATTTCTATTTTTATTTTATTTTTATTTTATTTTTATTTTATTTTTATTAAAATAAAATTGTTAAAGATCTCTTTTTCTGCGATTTTGCGTTTTGCAACTTGTACGGAACTTTGAAAATACAAATTCGCTCTTTTTCGTCTTCAAATTTATTATACTATCTGAGAAAGAGAGGCTAGATTTTTCTTTCTTGCGATTTACCGCGACGATTAAAAATCCATATAAGCAGAATAGAATGTCGAAATAAAGCAGCAATCCGAGTAGCAGCATAGTAAATGTATTTTCAACAATGTCGAAATATCTGAAAGAAGAATATATTTGTATAGAGGGATTCCTAAAATCTAGAAACATCCGAAATTGCATAAAGAACATATAAGGAGATGAACATATTAAATTTCATAACTTCCGCCGCTACCAAAATTCAACACGAAACTTGATTAGCCGTATATGATCTTTGATGATGAAAGCGAGACGACTGCGAAAGGTTTTATGTCTCATGTTGATCAATCGTTCTTTCAAATTTTCCATTTGGCCACACAAATGGAATACCAGTAATCCAAGCAGATTGTCAACGCCGGTGTAACATACAGCTGCCATTACGAGTAGCAAAGCTTGTCCCGCGAACGTGAGCTCGTAATACGGACTCTGATCCTTGTCATAGAAGTAATACGTTGGTAACGGCAAAATCTTGACCGGATCGGTGATGTTCGTTACGTATCTTAGCGATGTCCCGAAGCAAGGTAGAAAGATGAGGAAACATAATGCTACGATCATGAGAACGTATGCAAAGATGAGAATAATTCGCGCTTTCTGGGCGTACTTTATCATCACGCGCTGCTCTTTCTCGCTCTTGACTTTCAACCAATCGTCGGCGATCATTTTTAACGCCATTGTGAGATCTTTAACAAAATAGTGAATTATATTGTTTTCATGTTTTATTGCAGTATAATTAAAAATATAGCAACAATATTGGCGAGAAATATTTTTGACACGAGGAACGTTCTTGCCGTTACCAGGTATATAAATATGAAACCGGAATTTTTGTATAGAAAATACACGTTTATTGTATGAAAATGATAAAAAATATTTTATTCCAAGTATTGCCCATTGCTAGCTATACATTTTTCCCATCTCTCTGACAATTTGTGGATGCCACGCCAAAAAAACTGTTGCTCCTTTGAGGCAAACTAGTCATCGAGCCATTTTCGTACATTTTCGTAAGAAGTGAAGCGCTGCTCGGCAAGTGCGTGTCCCATCGATGCAAATAAGTATTAATCGAATGGAACCAAGTCTGGTGAGTAAGCCGCATGTGAAAGTATTTCCCAACTAAACGCCTCAATCGTTTCCTTGACCGGTTTTGCTGTGTGCGATGGTGCATTATCATGAAGCAAAATCACTTTGCGTTGCCTTTTTTGATATTCTGATCGTTTTTCACGCAAAGCTTGATTCAAATCGATCATTTGTTGTCGGTAGCGTTCAGTATTAACGGTTTCGCCAGGTTTTAGTAGCTCATAATAGATCACACTCTTCTTCCACGTTCTTCGTTTCTCACGTCAAAATCGCCACTTTTGAATTTTTTAAACCACTCAAAGCACTGTGATTTACCAACAGCATGCTCACCGTAAGCTTCGACAAGCATTCGATGCGATTCTGCAGCAGTTTTCTTCAAATGGTAACAGAAAATCAATGCTGTCCGCAAATCGTAGTTTCCAGGCACAAAATTCGACATGTTCAACGTTATTAAAAACTATGCTGTTGTATGAAACTTGTATCGTTGTGAGTTGAAAATCTTTATCGGATGTCAAAACAAAAAAATGGCGCCAATGACGCGGTTTGACGGTAACTACATTGACAGCTAGGGCTATCTATGGGCAAATTCCGGTTTTATATTTATATACCTGGTATATTCCAGTTTTGGAGCTATTTCGCGTCACACAACGTCAATTGAATTCACGTATCGAGCTAATTGATATCGCGCATAAAAATTGTTTTACGATATCGATTGCGTTAATTAAATCTTTGAATAATCATTACCAGTTTTCCTCCATCGTATGATCACTAGCTTTATTATCGTCATCACTAACGGCAAAGTGAATTGGAGATTGTCTATTATCGCGATCATGTCACCCCACGTTCTCACAAGCGAATGTATCGTGGGAATCAAACCGATGAAAAGAAATAGGAAAAATGAAAATATCGTACGTAAATCCGATAAAAATCTATCGCGGACATTTTCGAAAACTTGTGGCCATAAGCCGAGCATGTTCAGTGCAAAGCGATTCAGCTTGATTGACCATTCGAAATTTACCTACGCAAACAACAAGATACTCTTTAAGAAACATTTTTATAGAAATATGTCTTGCTTTTATGAAACATCGAATCGATTTAAACAAATTGTGCAAATAAATTCGATTATCAGAGCGCATGTATAATTGATATTCTATTAATTTGTATTGCAGCCTTTATAATTCAGTGTTTTACCAAATGTAATTTATTACATTTGCGTACTCTGTCGCTTTGATAGGCATTCTCAGAAGTGTGGAATTATATCGGGACTTTTTATTCCTCCCGCGTGTAAACAATAGACTCATATGGATACTTTAACTGTGTTGCGCATCACTTTGATCAACAGTTCGCGCAAAATACGAAAGTGTCTTTAACGTGTAGAGATCCGTGAATATCACAATTGTCGTAATTGTTAGGTGTAACTCTCTCAGAGAGACTATAGAAAGGGTAAACGACTAGCGATAGGGCCGTAGTGATAAACGTTCGTCTATATTTATATTGTTTTACGAAATCTCTGAATAAAAAATAATTTCATCGAAAGATATCGGTCACAGTAACGAATAAAGCCATCAATATTGCGCGACACTAATTAATTTATTGTTGTGAAAAAAATCGAGTCGATCGATAACGAAAGGAAAGAGTTATTCCAACGATATACTTTATGATTCTTTTTTTTTTTTTTTTTTTATAATAATCACTTTTCTCTCTGAGAGCCTTAAAAAATGAGGGAGAGAGATTATGATCAAAATTGATTACAACGATTCGTAATTTGATCTTGAAAAAGGAATTGCAACCTTTTCTCTTGAGGATCGGAATACGAGGCGCGTCCCTGATCTTCATACATTCGAAGTTTATTTACGAAGTTGTCCTCCATAGAGGGAAAAAAAATTCTCTCCCGCCCACCGAGGACAGTTTAGAATTTTTATACAATATATACACACATATACACATATCGTATCCCTTCTATCCGATGTAACGTTGGAGCATGCGTATTCTGCGGGGGTTTAGCTTCGACCCTTGACACGATCGATACGCGTGGCAATGTTTCGCGCGCGTTGGCGATGAGAACATCGTCTCGTCGAGAGAATAAGATCATCGTCTCTCTGGAGTCGCATTGTAGCCGTTTGTAACGCGGAATTTCTCCGTGGCAATTGGCATTGCGTTCATTAAGCGACTTACAACTTCGCTCTAAAGTCGTATATTATATTAGCGTGTTAAAAGTGACATAAGGGATGATATCTAAATAACTGAATAGTGATGAGAGCAATTGCCTGACAATTGAAAGACTCGGGTGCGATTTCAAATTGAGCCGCTCGCATCTCGCATATTTTTGTTTCTAATCCACAAATATTATTTTCTAACAATCATTTGTTGGGCTGAAGAGGTGCGTAAATATTTTAGTGCCTTTGAATTGACGATCGCAACAAGTGTATCTATAGGCTTGTTTATTATATTTGGATTAGCAGTGAGTGCGACGTGCTGTCTTGTTATTTACATCTCTCACGTTGCGTCAGGTAAGTCTACTACTGTATTTCCACGTGCCCTTCTCCAAACAATGTGACACTTTTTTGAATAATGAGCAAAATAGTGAGATTATTGGAAATCGTTCCGTCAGTCGATCATCCGATCGCATGGAATCAAGATCAGTTTTAATGTCGTTTCGTACGCGAAAGTGACATATACTCGCGATTTAAATTATTTACAATATTATCTCTTTTGAATATTTATAAATATTCAAAAAAGAGCCCTTAAATTAAAATATTTGCCGTGTGTGATTATTATTGAGTGTTAAGGATATGGCAATACATGAAGAGGCTTGGTATTATTAAATAGTAAGTGACATCTTGTCATTAATCCAATGGAGGAAACTATAAACGTTGGTGTATACATCTGGGTAATTTCGGGCACTAGGTATTCCACGGGAGACCACACCAACGATCGTTCTGTCACTGTCGCGGACAACTCAGCTACCGCTGTCACCCTGTAACGAAATAAGCAAAGATCACTCTCTCTTTATTCCCTGTTATACGTAAAGTTAAAACGAAAGTGATAATAAAAAAAAAATATATATATATATTTTTTTTTAACACAAGAAAAAGAATAATTAATTTAATTAATTAATTAATTAATTTATTTATTTAATTAATTAATTTCAAATAATTTTTTTATATTGTTTTCGACCTCTAAAATGCTCCATCACGTCTTAGTTTTGAGAAATTTGCGATGGGAAAATTGCAAAAAGAACTATTTCAATGTAAGGAGCGTTTATATATGTACGACCCAACTGGCAATTTATTGTTCGATTGTTAACACAACGTTTCGACCATATGGTTTTCGTCCTTATCAAGTGAACTAAAATTACAATAAATAATGATAATCCCGTTACAAAAATGAAATAAACAAATTTATGTACCTGCATTAGTTAAAGTCGAAAGAGAAAAAAGTCGCTATGTCATAATGACACACTGTGTCAACCTCTCTATTTAAGATACCGAGAAAGACTAAACGACCTTTATTAATTTATCGTATATGTTATTTAAATTCTCTGTGTCCTTTTGAGAGTTAACAGTGTTGTCATATCTTTTAATAAAGAACATTTCAGCTATTTCTCTCTTTCTTACATGTTTTTCAGTATGCAGGATATCAGGCGTTGATCAATCGAAGTCACGATGAAATTCTAATTTGTGTTTAATACTTTCGATTCTACGGTTAACGCTGTTACTATAAAAAGAGATGTTTACTTTTAAATTCTGAATATGCGATGGAATTAAATCGTATCTTCTGCATCGAATTAAAAAAATTAATTGTTGATTCGCAGTACAGGTCCTCTTCTTGTCATTAATCCACGACTTCAACAAGATTTTGTAGTTATTGCCGAACCGCATTGAAATAATTTGGAAGAACTGATCATAATGTGTGAGCTCCATAAGGACCAAAACCATATGGTCGAAAGGTTGTGTTAACAATCGAACAATAAATTGCCAGTTGGGTCGTACATATATAAACACTCCTTTAATTTATCATATTATAACTAACTAGGATTAGTGTATTTAATTATAGGGTTTCACTTGACGTACTAGGTTTTGTTATAAATAAAATTTTCAATTCTTACAAAAAATTGTTGCGAAAAATATTTACAATTAATAAGATTCAATATATTTATGGTTATGTAATATATATATATATATAAAAATTCTGTTTTGAGATGCAAAGTAGAAAGCATTATCTTGACAAGAGGAGAATACTTAATAATTTAAGACGAATAATGTCCCGAAATTAATCGCGTATACAGAGTGATCCGTAATTCGTGGTACAATCGACAAAAGACTGATTCTTCA
The DNA here is from genome assembly GCF_030449975.1 of Polyergus mexicanus. Classification (NCBI taxonomy): domain Eukaryota; kingdom Metazoa; phylum Arthropoda; class Insecta; order Hymenoptera; family Formicidae; genus Polyergus; species Polyergus mexicanus. The sequence continues at coordinate 1,494,237 of NW_027223346.1, forward strand.
TGAAAAAATAATCAAGATTGCAGAATGAAATTTCAAAATTTCGTTTGTTTAATTTCAAAATTTTTTTGTAGGAAATTTTTCAAAGGAGATGTCATATGTCGCGTTTTAATTTACGTATCCTATATTAAAATACGCATTGGACACTGTAAACGCAAGAATAAATGGTGATCTGTATCGAGATTCTCAACAGCGTCTTAGTCAAGTGCACACGTATCCAATTAATATTTAAAGTCGATTTTATAAAAAAACGATGCTCCATATAAAAAAATTTTATTATGCAATTTTTGACTTATTTTTTCATGAAGAATCAGCTTCTTGCCGGTTGTATTACCAATTACAGACCACTCTGTATAAGCGCCATTACAACATATATCCCACAAGCAAAAAGTACCGAATCTCTAGAAATAAAGACAAATATTATAATAAAATCGTATATATAAATATCGAACATTTCTATATTATAAGAATATATTTACGTACGTTGCAAGCTTCAGTTTCTCTGGCGATGAGAGTACAGAATTCGTTGTTGTTAATGCGCATCTGCTTATGATATGTTTGACACTCATCCGGCAGCATGCACTCTCAGAAAGGATTTCTGATAACGAGACAAAAAATATTCTTGACATATTTAATCGTATCGCAACCTTATGCGGTATAAAAATAAAACAATTTTAAAATTAAATCAATAATTCCTTTTCTTCTCTCTCGAATTAAATAAGATTGTCTTACTATCTTGAGACAAGAGTAACATATACAAATCTAAGCTTATATATTCTTGCATTTAGAATAACTTGATGTTAGCGCCACAATAGTCGGCGCGAAACCGATACGCGGTGGCGTTACTAGGCATTTTATTCTAGATTTAAGAATTTTCCATTTAAGATTAAAATATTCCTTTTTCAATAATAAATATGAACGGTGATTTTCACGTCGAAGACCGGCATAGCGGTGGAAGAGAGAAGGTTTTCGAAGATGCAGAATTGGAGGCATTACTTAATGAAGACTCGAGTCAAAGTCAAAAAGAATTGGCACGATCATTGGGAGTGATACAACAAGCAATTTCAAAATGTATAATGTGTTTTTTACAATAAAGCCTCAAATTTCGGAAAAAAAACGACGGAAGCAAAGTTGTACACATAATAATAACAAATAAATTGCTTGTCATCTGTCATATAGTATAGAATAATTAAATCTCAGATATATAAATTTTTTATGTTTGAAAGAATTAAAAACGTTAATTTTAATTACTAGAAATTGGAATAAAAGAGAAATTTTAAAAATTTTCTATTTAGGAGAGTTTATATAAGAGAGTTGTTTATATCGTGTGCACTTTTACAAATACACTAGGTCTATTTCATTAAATAATGGCAAATTTAAAAGGACAATTATATTTTTTTATTATATTTTTATAGTATATATGTATTTGTTATAACTCGACAATAATCAATAATATAACGAAATTATAGAATCCATACTGATGGATTTATATAAAGATGCACATACAACAATGTAATATTTATCACAAATGTATAAATTATTAAATATTAAATGTGAATTACACGAACATACTATTCTTGTCCCATTGTTTCGAAATCAGAGATGTACAGAGTGATCTAAAAGTGTGGAAATCTTTTCTTATCGCAATATCTTTTTATATCGAATTCGAATTCGTAAGATTTGCATTAGTTCGCTTACGTTATAAAATATTGTTATAGAGACCAGCTTTTTCCCGTAGTAAGGTACAACATTATGTTGATATGAATCATTATGATCAGCAGCTTTCTTTGACCTTAATACCATCTGTACTCGCACTTGATGAACTCCTTTATACTTGACAAATAGAGCAGTCATGCGAAATAAAATTTAATGATAAATAGATTAAGATATTTAACGGGCGAGATAATATTAATTAGCAATACGATTCCACCGTAATAAGCCAACAACGAACCGTATTGTACTTATTTGCGCGACCAAAATTTCTCCTCAACAAGAGAAGCATTTATATACGTTAACAGATGCTGTTATAATGATAATTAAACGTGGCATAAAGAGAATCGCATCACAACCCTGAATTTAATATTTAAATGGATGAATGAATATTAATATATAAATAATTAATAAATTATATTGTGAATGAGAAGAGTACGTTGATCGCTTTATATATTATAATTATGAGTTTAAGATCTTGAAAATTGTATCTTCTCAAAGTTAATTATATTAATTATCTCATTTATATTATATTATAATTATTATTACACTATTTTCATATAATTTGATATAAGAGATATATTTATAAGAGTTATTATTTATTTATACAATGAATTAATATAATATTAAGGATAATATTTATAAAATTAAAATATATATGAATTTATATATATATATATATATATATATATATATATATATATATATGTATATTGTTTGATAATATATTGAAACAAAATTAAATATTAGAAATTGAAAATTAAATATTTATATATTTTCTTAAATTAAAAAAAAAAAAAATTAAAATTAAAAATGTAAGAGATACCAAAAAATATAAAAATTATTTTATTAAATGTAATATATAAAGAATTTCTCTCTTTCTCTTTCTTCTTCCTTTTAAAATAAAAAATTACACAGATCATGTTAAAAAAAAGAACACGTACAGTATCGAATAAGAGACTGTAAAAAACGAATGGTATACCAAAGTATGAGAGCGCCCCAAGTATTATCAGAGTGCATATGTATTATCATAATTATCTATCGCGATTTACAAGAGAAAGTCGTAAAGGAGAATGATATTAATGAGTATTTTAATTATCTAATTATATTATTTTTATAAAAATTTAAAAGAGAGGGATCTTATATTTATTATATTGAGTTTATCAGTACGCTCACGTGTCAACACGTGGCACAATATGAGACAGCCTTTCATATAACAAATAAAATTAAACGAAATCGACTGAGTCGACTTCAACAATGTCGCTTTGTACGCAGAAATGACATATACTCGTAATATATTTAGTTAAAAATTTACGTAAAATATTCTTCTTTAAACTTTGTTGAACTGTACGTAAACATTTACATGACGAGAAAGCTCTAATTAGTGTGTTTGCTGAATAATTTTTATTAAGTATTAAGGATATGACAATACATGGAGAGAATTGTTATTATTACAATGACAACTTTTGATTGATCCAAGGGACGAACTTCGCAACGTTAGTGTATACATCTGGGTAACCTAGTGCGCATGGTCTTCCACCGGAGACCAGACCGATAATCGTTCCATCGCGGTTGCGGACAACTCCGCTACCGCTGTCACCCTGTAACGAAATAAGCAAATATTGCTCTCTCTTCGTTTCTTGTTATATGTAATCAGAATTAATAATACAATTTAATAAAGAATAACTTTTTTCTCAAAAAGGAAAAAGAAAAAGAATAATACATTTTAATGCATTTTATGATATGGCCACGGTATTTGATATATTAAATAAGTTTTGTTGCAATTCAAGTTAAATGTTAGGGGACTTTCAACCTTGAAATTAAATTTGCTCTATTAATTATGATTAATAAAATATTTATGGTTAATAATGGAATCTCTTGCGAAAAGATTGTGAATATTAAATCATTGAGACTTGAATTAAAAAATTATTAGATGTACAACTTTGCTTCCGCCGTTTTCCTATAGATGGCTTTAGCGGTAAGTAGTGATGGAAATAAATAGATCATAGACGTCATGCGATAAACTTGGGCATCTGTCAACATAACCCCATAGAAACATTAGTCGATTTGTGTCCGCGTCATAAAGTTATTCTCGATTGAAAATGTCAGTTTACGAGCCAAATTCTCGTCATTTGCGGGAGGTCTTAATTTTCTGCTTCAATATGAAGAAATCTGCGGCTGAGGCTCATCGAATGCTCTCAAATATTTATGGTGAAGCCGCTATTAGCGAAAGAACGTGTCGCGAGTGGTTTCAACGCTTCAAGAAGGTGATTTTCACGTCGAAGACCGGCATAGCGGTGGAAGGGAGAAGGTTTTCGAAGATGCAGAATTGGAGGCATTACTTGACGAAGACTCGAGTCAAAATGAAAAAGAATTGGCACGATCATTGGGAGTGGACTTTGAATACTTTGAATCATAAATGTATAACCAGTTTTTTACAATAAAGCCTCGAATTTCGGGAAAAAAACGGCGGAAGCAAAGTTGTACACCTAATAATTATATATATATAAAAATTCTGTTTTAAAAAAGCAAAAGAGCAAATATTATCTTGAACAAAACGAAAATAGCATGTTAAGACGGCTAATATAATTCAGTGCGTATTGAAGAAGCAGGCATAATTACAAAATATATCCTACAAATAGAAAATATTAAATCTCTAAAAATAAAAATAACTAAATGTTAAAATAATATATAAAAATATCAGAGACGCGTCCCCGTATGTGTATTATAGGAATGTAATTACGTACATTACAAGTTCCAGTTCCGGTGCTGATGAGGGTACAGAATTCATTCGGGTGAACGGGCATGAAATTCTGATGATATCTCTGACACTCGTCCTGGAGCATGCATCTCGCGTTCAATTTTTGCAAATTATCGTGTACGCGTTGCTTGAAACCTGTAGAGCCCCAAGCTACGATCGTAACGGCTTCACCCCTCACCACATCCGACGTTGGAAGCCTGATTGGCTTTTGTCTGGCGTTGAAGACGATGGGCGCGGAGAGCTGAAAATATTTTTGAAATACAAATGAGCCGATCATTATCGATCAATATCGATCATTATTTCGTCATTATGTAGCAGTATCGGAATATATGCATCGTGAATGTTACAATGTAAATGAAGCGGAACAAGATTTGTATCTCAAGTTTATACCTGAAGCAAACCGATATCAAAACCGGCATCTCTTCCCGGAGCATTTGGATTGTACCTTTCATGATACCACATTCCCGACACTCCGTGAGCCTGTCCGCCCGAACTTAGGTAAGTTGTGCCAGTGACAACGGTTAAGACTTGCCTTTGGTTTTGGAGTAAAGGCACTATGCAATGCCCAGCTGTGAGAATGGCATTATTACTAATTATGCTACCGCCGCAGATGTGATTGTTGTTAAGCCTGATAGAAGCGGCATGCGGATATTCGTTGACGGAGGTGGGTATTCCGTTTACAAGTTTCTCCGGCTCATCCGCGAAGACTCCTAAAGAACAAAACGTTGGATCTCGCAGTTGTGTACAAATTCATTTTTCAACATCAATAATTGTCTCGAAGAAAATCTTAAAACAAAACATTAATTTGCGAATAAAATTATAATACGCAAGAATCTTATTATTGCTTAATTAATATTTTTCAATAACATGTCATTCTTATGCTCGAAAATCTCCTAGATAAATACATTTCAAATTCATGTAATCCCGTAGCTGCTTCGAGACACATATATATAGGAAAGGAATTAACTTTTATAGATTATGTCCATATATTTAGCATAAAGATAAAAATACTCTTTCTCTCTCTCTCTCTCTCTCTCTTTCTCTCTGAGCTTACTTCAATTAATTATTTAGAGATTATTAAGCAATTACATATGTGTTATTAAATATTTTATATTCGACTTACCAACGATCGTCAAGACGATCAGAATACATGCTAGATGCCTCATCGTGCGTATATATTTTTTACTCTTGATACCGCGCCTGGCAAAGCTTGGGAAGTACAGCAACGATCGATGTTACATGCGGTTTAATTTATATATATTTATATATATGTCAGAATATGTACACAGCTGCATAAATGGCATTAATTGTACCATTCAATCTTAATTTTTATGTTAATAATGAGATTATTTTGCGAAAATCGCGATTGCGTCAATGATAATATTATATCGCAAGTTATATAATACTGCAACGTTGAACAAAATGTGATGAATTCACGTGGAAACAATTTAAGTTATATATAAGTAAGATAATAATAAATAAAACGTGTTTTTTTTTATATTAAAATTTAATAATAGTGTTTTTATGTGCGAAAAAAATCAAACACATTTTATATACTACAAATATAGGAAATTTGGAAATATTTTATGTTGGAAAAATTTATACGTATAAGATATGGTTTGTGCAACACAATGTATGGACTAGAGCAATTCTATTAAATAATGTCAAATTTAAAAAGATCTGTACATACATACATACATACATAAATTAACACACATTTAAATTATATATATATATATATATACAGGGTGTCCCATCTTAAAGGATTCACTCAAATATCTCAGAAACACTGCGTTAAATCGAAAAATGTTTCAAACAAAAGTTGTGTGGCTTCAAGGGGGCCATAAGATGGTGACAATGATTTGACCTTGGAAAATCATTTGAAGGTCATGTAAAGGTCAACTTTAAAATCTTAAATACGAACTCCCATTTTTTATTTAGTATTCTTGTAGCTGACATCGAGAGCTTTCCAAAACGCTATAATAAAGTATTTTTTCTCATTAAGTACTTTTTGAGTTATTTTATATTTTAATCTGACATATTTTGATATAAAAAATAAAATATTCAGTTTTCGATAATTTTACCGTAATACTTCTATGTACAGAGTAATAAGACAAATTAATTCGTGCCAAAAAAAAACAAATAATTGTTTAAAAAAATACATTGTAAATAATTTTCTTAAAAACAATTTTTTTTTTATACTAATTGATTTGTCTCATTATTCTGTACATAGAAGTATTGCGGTAAGATTATCAAAAACTAAATATTTTACGAGATATTTAATTTTTTATATCAAAATATGTCAGATTAAAATATAAAATAACTGGAAAAAGTACTTAATAAAAAAATACTTTATTATAGCGTTTTGGAAAGCTTTCGATGTCAGCTACAAGAATACTAAATAAAAATGGGGATTTCCATTTAAGATTTTAAAGTTGACCTTCACATGACCTTCAAATAATTTTCCAAGGTCAAATAATTGTCACCATCTTATGGCCCCCTTGAAGCCACATAACTTTTGTTTGAAACCTTTTTCGATTTGACGCAGTGTTTCTGAGATATTTGAGTGGGTTCTTTAAAATGGGACACCCTGTACGTTGCATACATAATTCTACTGCACACTTACGATATAGCACTGATGTAAGCGTATACGATAATAAAGTACTGCAATAAAAACAGCAATGTTTCTAGTGATATTTATTTTGAAATTATGAAGTGAGTCTTGTAACGCGTTGCGCCTGTCCGTTATACCGGATTCGTAAGTAGCTGATTATTTTCAATTCTAATTTGAAAACTAAGCTTTAAATAAAATTTTATAAAAAGAAAAATCGCTTCAGAATTCACTCGAGAATATGACATTTCAAGGACATCAGGTTATTTTGAGGTCATCTTGTATATATATTTATAGTACAATATACATATATCTGCTTGCTATAAATCAACGAGTTTACTAACTTGAGAAATAAATTAATGATGAGTCCATCATATGTATATTCTATATCTATAATAAAAAAAAAGGAAAAACTATCAATATATCTATAAATCATAAATGATACAACATTAGACTGCACACTGATGAATTTATAAATATGCATGTTATAACTAATATTTATTATAAATGTGAATATCGAATACATAAATATATAACTATTGTCATGTCTTCTAGTTTCTTCTCGTTTTTATTCCCGATATGCCAACAAGAACGATATATAACCGCCCGATGTTTTCAACAACTGGAACACATATAATATTTATGACAAATATTAAAAGTATATTTTTTAATCAATAATAATAATAAATTTTATTTCTGTTTTTATGTATTTTTGAAGATAGATCAGCCCCCCCCCAATAATTAAATGTTTATTATTTAATGTTTCTTATATTTTTAACGCTAATTTATATAATATTAATATATACAATTTATTTTAATTGTACTATTCTTTAAACATTATCTTGTACGTATTTAGAATTTTAAGAAAATAACAATTGGATTGTTATGGACTCATTCGCATTTGGTCGAAGAGAATATTGAATTGGTAATACTTTTATCTTTATTGCGATATCTTTTTATACCAAGTTAGATACGTATAAAGTTGTTTTAGCTCCCTTACATTACAAAGCGTAGCCATTGTCATAGGGAACAGCTTTCCCGCGGTAAGATACAGCGGTTTGTTGGCGAAAATCATTATAATTAATAGGTTTCTCGCTTTTTTCGGCTCCATTGTATACCACTTGCACTCGCACGCGGCCTCGTAAACTCCCTCACACTTAACAAACAAATCGATTATACGCCAAAAAATTGCGTGCTCGAAATCAATCGACATTCTATATCGGATGAAAAAAATCTTAATTACCTATAGAGCACAAAACATTATAGCAACATGGCAGTAACATTGGTGCAATGTTCTACGCTGTATGATTTAGCATCACGATTCGTCGTCTTGTGCTATGTTTGTAACAAGCTAACAACGAAACGTATCGTACTTACTTGCGCGACCATAATTTCTCCCACGGTGCAATAGAGGCATGTATGTGCGAACGTATTAATAAACACTATCATAATAAAAGTTAAACGTAATACAGAGACGTCGCCACGCTGAGTTATCATCTAAACAAATTAATAAAGATTGATATATGTAATTAATTTTTATTTTATTCCTAATGTGAAGAAGATTGCTCGCTTCATAATTATGAGTTTAAATTCTTAAAAGAATGTAACCTGCTCTATACTAATATGATGTTATATATATTTATTTATTTGAGCTTAGTCCTTGCCTTTCGGCTTAGGACGAACTTCCGGTTACACAATTTTCTTCATCCACTCTGCGCTTATATATAAATTTCAATTTAAATTTAAACTTAGATTTGCCTTTAATAAGAACTCGATTAAATCTAGAATTAAAACTAAAACTAAAATTAAAACTAAAATTAAAATTAAAATTAAAATTAAAATTAAAATTAAAATCAAAATTAAAACTAAAACTAAAACTAAAATTAAAACCAAAATCAAATTCATAATTCAAATTCCAATTGACGCTGGGGCTATATAAAATAGAATTGGATAAACTTTACAATAAAATAAAATAAAATAAAATAAAATCAAGAATCAAAAACACAATCAAAATCAAAATAATAAATATACAAATATGATGTTATATATATATATATATATATATAAATTATATTAATTATAATTTATGTTATATTATAGTATTATTATTATTAAAACATTTTTATATTAAAATAAGAAATATATATATAGTTAACGTATATTTATAAAATGAATTAATATAATATTGAGCGTAATATTTGAAATCTAAATTTATATGTATATTTTTTAATAATATATTCAAATAATATTAAATATATATTTAAACTTAAAAATTAATATTTATATTTATTCTTAAACTTCAAAAAATTAATGTTTAAAATTTTTTAGATAACAACAAAATATAAATATTATTTTCTTAAATTTAATGTTTAAAAACATATTTATCTCTCTCTCTCTCTCTCTCTCTCTCTCTCTCTCTCTCTCTCTCTCTCTCTCTTTATTTGAAAGTAAAAAGTTACATAAACCAAGTTAAGAAGGAATACTTACAGTACCAAATAGAAAACCGTAAAAAGCGAAGAGTATGCCAAAGTAAAAGAGCGCTGCAAGTAGCATCAAAGTAAATATATTATCAATGACATTGATTGATCTGTAAGAGAAAATTACTCATCTTATTATATCATTTTTTATAAATGTGAAAAATCTAGGGATTCTATAGAAGGATTTTTATAATAGTTACATTAAAAAAGGAAAATTGAAATTAATTAAATTTCATTATCTCATATAGGACATTTACAAAAGTAATTCATTAATTGTTTCAACTTTTTGTAGATTAACTCTATATAAGTCTACATATTCAATAGCTTCTACAATTTTGTAAAAGAAAAAACAAAAAAAAAAACAAAAAATTCTTTGATATTATCGATGCTTAAAACATTATGCATAACCTGATGAGACGCATATGATCCTGTATGCTATGAGATAGGACACTTTCGAAATTGTTAAATTTATCGAGACCGATGACGCGTGTCTTGAGATTTTCCAGTTGACCGCACACGTGAAAGACCAGCAGACTAAAAAAACAATCTGTACCGGTGTACGCAGCGGCAACCATAAATATGCCGATAGTTTGCAGAATGTATGTTATCTCATAAAACGGGCTCTTATCTCGATCATAAAAGTAATACGTCTGTAATGGCATCAATCTACCCGGATCCGTTTTATTCGTCAGATATCTCATTGAAAAACCGAAGACTGGAAGAGTCGTACCCAAAAAAAAGGACACGAACATTATAAAATATCCGAATATTGTGAGCATGCACGCGAGTCGCGCTCGTTTTATCATAACATTTCTCTCTTGCACAATTTTTGGCTTCAACCAGTCGTGCTTAATCATTTTTAGAAGCGGTAGAATATCTAGAAACAGTAAGTACGTATAGGAATATGTGCGTACTTATTCTCGAGATAAAGTAGATATCGAGAAAGAAACGTGTTTTTAGTGTAATAATTTACAGCGATATATATTGTACATACAGTGATATATGCATACCTCTTTTTCTCTGCCACATGATAAAAAACTTTATCATTGCTATAGTAAATGGTAACGTATATTGCAGATTATCGATCATTGACATTAAATCGCCCCATATTTTCAGTAGAGAGTGCACACTCGGAATCAAACAAAACCAGATTCCTATATTTAGCATAACGATTATGCGTACGTTTGTCGTTAATTTTTCCCATTTGGTTTCATTATCTTTCGGCCAAATACCCAAAATTCTCAAGCAAGTCCGATTTAACTTAATGGCCCATTCGTAATCTGCACTTATATTTGAAAAAAAAAAAAAAAAAAATGATAAGAAAGATCTATTTTATTAAAATGAAATCATTTTATTCGTCATATCAAACATTTTTTTTTTTTATGTACGATTCCTTTTATATATTTTTTTCTTTCCGGTAAAATTCTTTTTTCTCCAATAAATATTTATATTTGCTTTACGTATTCACATTGTCAGAGATTAGATACACATCGGATCTCGTTATGCCAAAGGATATACATAATTATAATACACCATATCCAATATAAAAAGATGGGATATATACAGGGTATCCCATTTTAAAGGACCCACTCAAATATCTTAGAAACACTGCGTTAAATGGAAAAATGTTTCAAACAAAAGTTGTGTGGCTTCAAGGGGGCCATAAGATGATGATAATGATTTGACCTTGGAAAATCATTTGAAGGTCGTGTGAAGGTCAACTTCAAAATCTTAAATGGAAATCCCCATTTTTTATTTAGTATTCTTGTAGCTGATATCGAGAGCTTTCTAAAACACTATAATAAACTATTTTTTTATTCAGTACTTTTTGAGTTATTTTATATTTTATAATCTGACATATTTTGATATAAAAAATTAAATATCTCATAAAATATTTAGTTTTTGATAATCTTACCGTAATACTTCTATGTACAGAATAATGAGACAAATCAATTAGTATAAAAAAAAAATTGTTTTTAAGAAAATTATTTACAATGTATTTTTTTAAACAATTATTTTTTTTTTGGCACTAATTAATTTGTCTTATTATTCTGTACATAGAAGTATTACGGTAAAATTATCGAAAACTGAAATATTTTATTTTTTATATCAAAATATGTCAGATTAAAATATAAAATAACTCAAAAAGTACTTAATAACAAAAATACTTTATTATATACTTATATATGTTTTGGAAAGCTCTCGATGTCAGCTACAAGAATGCTAAATAAAAAAATGGGGATTTCTATTTAAGATTTTAAAGTTGACCCTCACATGACCTTCAAGTGATTTTCCAAGGTCAAATCATTGTCACCATCTTATGGCCCCCTTGAAGCCACACAACTTTTGTTTGAAACATTTTTCGATTTAACGCAGTGTTTCTGAGATATTTGAATGGGTCCTTTAAAATGGGACATCCTGTGTATATAAATAAAAGAACATCATCATTCTATACAAAATTTAGAAAGATAAATATAGCTTATTGTTCTTCTAAAGATACGTTTTCACTTAATTGCAGCTTGCGTTTACAATAACCTTGCGTTATGGAAAATAACTTAAAATATGATATATCTGCTGTATAAGATGATGAATGGATCTAATCTAATTGGGTATTCGAGGAAGAATGAACACCTGCGTATGCCTGCTTTAATGTATCCATATCGGCGTCTTCGAAGGGACTGAGAGTTTCGTCACCCTCGTTTAGGGTGGCGGTAGATGATTGCGTGCGACCAAATTCGCTACGCTTAATACCGTATTCCACAGATGTACATATCGCACGTCAATAATGCAATACCCGTAACAAGAAGGCGATGTTTATTGCCATATAGTTGCCGTAATAAGAAAATTAATAGCACGAATGCAAAGTATAGACACAGCGAGAAGTATAGAGACAGGGCCGCGTGCGAAAATAAAACTTGTAAATTGAAAAATTATTATTGGGAAATAAGTTAAAAATTACGATTAAGTTGCGTACTATGTTATTATATATCGGTTATAAAAGATTGATTTTTAAAACATATATATAAGTATACATAATAAAATTATAAAAATTTAAAAGTTTAATTTTCTATATCGATAATTGTCTAGTTGCGCTCTACCATTTTATTTCGAATGTTGCTTGTGTCTGTGGAATAACCTTCTTTGATAAGGACGAGATCTCTTGTTTCCTTGCACTTTCGCTCATCTCTAACTAGAAATTTGTGAAACCGATTCTGCGCGCCCCTTGTTAATGATTCATTGAAACTTCGTGGCGCAACAAGGGATGTAAAAGTTTTCCGAGCTTATCCTTCTCCAACTTCTAGAAACAGTTGTTCTTTCATCATGTCTCGGCGAAATTGCACGTTTGACTATACACTACAGATTATAGACTATTCGACTATAATTGCGAATATGCACGCATTATCAATGCGCGTATGTCACCAGAGATGACTATACTATCATGGATTATTATCAGTGTGTGGGTCTTTCATCGGAGATGACTATATTATCATAGATTATATCCAGGGTTGGGAAGTAACGTCGTTATCGTTACAGTTACATTTTTTTTGGTAACGATCGTTAGTTTCTTCTGTTTGTAACGTTAACGGTAACGTCGTTACATTTTTACAGCAACGGTAACGAATTAGCCGTTACTTTCATCGTTATTTTTTGGCTCCTTATTATCTTATATCTATTCGATAGATGTATTTTTTGAAAAATATTTTGTAGCCTTCTATCATAGGCTGCATTCCGATAAGTCACTGCCAATACCTGAAAATCTGTAGTAACGTAAATTATAGATTTTACAATACTGAATAATGAATATTGGGATACACTCTTAATAATATCAATATTTCTCTTATCAATATTTAAAAATAATGTTTGATAAAAATTTTCAACAAATTTGAAATTTGTAAATTACAATTTAAATTCCTGTAAAGATAAGTGTATTAAAAAGTAAAGATATTAACATAAAAAATTAGAATCATTAAATAAATTTAATATAAAAAAAAACGCTCGCTATATAGAGACTAATTTAGAATTTTTAATTGTAACATAGATTATTACATTTAATATTGATTATTAAATAATTTTATAATCTAATTAGCTTATTTTAGCATTACGAAAAACAAAAACATAACGAAAAAGTAACGAATCGTTACTTCTTCCAAGTAGCGGTAACGGTAACGCGTTCCTTTCTTAAAATCAGTAACGAGTAACGGTAACGAGTTACTTTTTACAAAAAATAACGATAACGGTAACGCGTTACTTTTATAGAGTAACGTTCCCAACCCTGATTATATCCAGGGTTGGGAAGTATATATAACGCGTTACTTGTAACGCCGTTACCGTTACAGTTACTTTTTTTCGGTAACTGTAACGGTAATGGCGTTACAAATTTTATTTGTAACGGAAAAAGTAACTTCGTTACATTTTTCGGTAACGAGTAACGAATTTAACAGTTACTTTTATCGTTAGGTTAGGTTAGGTTAGGTTTTTTCAAATTTTTTGATTTATTTAAGATATTATTCTTGCTATTGTGCGTGATAAAATTTTTATCTTAACCGTAAAGCCGTAAGCAAATCGACCAATTAGCATTCTTATTATGTTGTAATCTCATTTACTACCAGTTCTAAGTACCTTGCAACGAAAATTAGAAAATCTCAATAAATCTGACCTTATAGATTGCCATTCATTAGTTGAAGCTATTCAGCAAGGTTTAAATAAAAGGTAACTTATTAATTTGATTAATACATATGTTATTTAATTTTAATTAAGGATTTAATTGAAAAATATTATTGTATTTTAAACTATTGATTCAAAAGTATTAATTTCAATAAAACAAACAATGTCGCTTAATTTACTATATTCGATTTTAGATTTCTTACAATATTTGAAACAAAAGAATTAATAATAGCAGCATGTTTACATCCAAAATTTAAGTTAAACTGGTTAACCGGAGAAAAAAGAAAACGTGCTGAAAATTACTTGGAGGATTTATTGGGAATCCGATCAACTGAAAATTCTTCAAAAGCTGGAAAATCTGACGATCACGATGATTTTTTCATTTTTGAGCAAAAAACGGTGCAAAATGAAACTGAACAAGAAGAATTGCAACGGTTTTTAAAATCAAATAATTGTAATATAGAAATGTTAAACGACTATCCAAAACTTAAAAAATTTTTTATTAAATATAATACAGCTCTACCAAGCAGTGCATCTGTAGAAAGAATGTTTAGCATCGGTGGCTCTGTATTAACACCACAAAGAGGGCATTTAAATGATGATATTATGGAGCAACAAATTTTATTAAAAATTAATAAAGAATTTCGATAAAATTTAATCATTTATTTTGTAATAAACCTTGAATGAAATCTTGCTTACAATTTTTTAAAAGTTTTTCTTATGCAAAATAATTTATTAGTTTGTATTGTAAAAAAGTAACGGAAATTGTAACGACTCGTTACTTTTTAGTAACTGTAACGGTAACGAGTTACTTTTTAAAATTGGTAACGAGTAACGGTAACGAGTTACTTTTTACAAAAAATAACGATAACGGTAACGCGTTACTTTTATACAGTAACGTTCCCAACCCTGATTATATCTAGCAATAAGTGTGAATATCACGTTTCGATTATTCCTCATACGGGCAAGTACCTTACGATATATCTGGTACATATCATAAATTAGAATTAAATAACGCGACAATTATACACAGTGTCTAAGAGAATACATTTAAATATTTCTCGTTTTTAAATATACGAGATTGTGAAAGACGAAGTTGTGGTTTGAAGAGACACGGTATGACAAACAGTAAAAGGAACTACCGATTTATTATTCTCGGTATTTCAAGATTCTCAAATTTCTTTTGTTTTTAGCGAGATAATAATATTCTTATATATAAAGATGATTAGTTAATTATTTTTATTATGTACGAAAAAGAGATATATGTCAGTTTCTTTTTCTTCTTTTTTTCCGGCGACGTATATGTTTGTATTGTGATATATGTGAGATAAAGATATTTATTGAACAAAACTTTATCACATGTCAAAACACTAGTAATACTTTCAGATATAGATAAGTAATTATAATATTATAATTATTATAATAATAACACAGACACACTAAGGCATTAACGTTGTATTAAAACTTTTCTGAAGATTTTTTGTTCACACACAGACACAAATATATGAGATACACCAATATAAATAATATATTACCGTCAATGTCTTCGACAATTTTAATAATATATTTATAGGAGAAAATGTACGACATGCTTATTAATGATTTAATAGTATAAATAAAATGGCTTCTTCTTTCGTTTATTATTATATTAATATTTTTTTAATGAAAATAAATAATATATATTCTTCATACGTAAACATTGATTTTATATGCGACGATAACTCATTTATTCAGCGTAAAATTTGAACAAATTACAGCACACGCACAGATACAGATATTCAGCGCCGAATTTATATTATAATATGTACATGTTAAATATATTTTTTCGGGCAATAATAAATCAGTCGATATACGGCTTTGGTGTTTGCGGTGTTTGTAAGCATATTAATGTTTACATCCAATTGTTGTTACAGAAGATATATGACCTTCTCTGCTTACAATACAATATTGTTATGCGCGCTCAACTTGCCGTCAGTCGTGCGGCGAAACTCGAATAAAGAAGGTTGAGGCTTTGTATATTGTTGGATTATACTTTTAGACTTGAAAAATAAAATACAAATAAAATAAAAAGCAGTAAAGGATGAAGTGGAAAAGAAGACGCAAAGAGATATCAAATTATTGCGGAGCAATGTTGAGGTGAGCAATTTATAATTAATTAAATTTATTATTCATTTCTCGAGATTAATTGCTTGTTTCTTTTTACTCTTGAGAAAGGCATGTTAAATCGATACCCGAATGTATGAAATGCCATTCTCCTTTCTGCCATATCAATTGATCCAATTCGAAGATAGTTAGTGACATTCGTCTTATTATTTTGTGCATAGAAATATCGAGGTATTAGATGTACAACTTTGCTTCCGCCGTTTTCCTATAGATGGCTTTAGCGGTAAGTAGTGGTCGAAATAAATAGATCGTAGACGTCATGCGATAAACTTGGGCATCTGTCAACATAACCCCATAGAAACATTAGTCGATTTGTGTCCGCGTCATAAAGTTATTCTCGATTGAAAATGTCAGTTTACGAGCCAAATTCTCGTCATTTGCGGGAGGTTTTAATTTTCTGCTTCAATATGAAGAAATCCGCGACTGAGGCTCATCGAATGCTCTCAAATACTTATGGTGAAGCCGCTATTAGCGAAAGAACGTGTCGTGAGTGGCTTCAACGCTTCAAGAACGGTGATTTTCACGTCGAAGACCGGCATAGCGGTGGAAGGGAGAAGGTTTTCGAAGATGCAGAATTGGAGGCATTACTTAATGAAGACTCGAGTCAAAGTCAAAAAGAATTGGCACGATCATTGGGAGTGACTCAACAAGCAATTTCAAAACGCCTCAAAGACGAGATATAACCAGTTTTTTACAATAAAGCCTCGAATTTCGGGAAAAAAACGGCGGAAGCAAAGTTGTACATCTAACAACATAATCGAAAAATGAATATTTTACAAGATATTTTTTAGTTTATATAAAATTATATCAAATTAAAGTAAAATATATTATAACTTCAGTTTAGTTGTTCTATCCTTATAATTTATTATGCCTAATATTGCAAGGAATCGACTTATAAAGAGTAGATATATCTGTTATAAATCACGACTTTATTTATTTGTGAAAAATAAATTAAAACGCGCTTATCATAAATATGTTTTATCAAAAAAGAAAAATAACTATTTTGTTTAAATCATAAATAATATAACGACATTAGAATGCATACTGATGAGTTTATAAAAAAAGTGTTCATACAATACTATCGATAAAAGTTACACTTGTCACAAATATATATATATTGATTACATAAGCATACTACCCTTGTCTCTTATGATACAATATTTCAAAATCAGACATTGTCGGAGTTTTTTATTCCCGATGTGCCAGCAAGACCGATATATAACTGCCCGATGTCTTTAACAACTGAAAAAACATGTAATGTATATGACAAATATTGGAAATATATTTTAATCAATAATGATAAATAATTTTATTTCTATTTTTTTGTGTATTTTTCAAAATGTATAATCTAACTTTCGATACTCATTTATATGACTAAATACTCATCATTTGATGTTTCCCATATTTTCAATGCTAATTTATACAGTATTTTAATTTTATTCGTATTCTTTGAATATTATCTAGTATGAATGCATAATTTTTAGAACGTAAAAATAAGATTCTTATAGGTTTATTCATATTTTGTCAAAAAGAAATATTAAATTTATATATTTTATTTTTGTTGCAATATTTCTTTTATAACAAGTTAGATAGATATAAAGTTGATTTAACTTGTTTACATTACAAAGAGTAGCCATTGTCATAGGGAACAATTTCCCAGCAGTAAGATATAGCGGTTTGTTGGCGCAAATCATTACAATCAATAGATTTCTCGCTTTTTTCGGCTTCAACGTGTACCACTTCAACTGGCATGCGGCTTCGTAAACTTTCCTGCACTTAACAAACAGAATGGTCATACGCGATAAAATTGCAAGTCAATCAAGACTGTTCGTCGAGCGAAAAAATTTTAATTAGCATTACAATTTGTATTTTTTCGCTGCATTTGCAATAAGCCGACAATAAATCATATCGTACTTACTTGCGCGACCAACATTTCACCTACGACGCAGTAGAAACACGTATGTGCAAATGTATTAACAAATGTCGTCACGATGAAAGTTAAACGTGGTGCAGAGATATTGCGATGCTGAGTTATCACCTAACAGATGAACGAAGATCAATATACAGGATGTTTCATAAAGTGTTACAAGGTGTTTCTTTTCCTCCGAAATTTAAAATAAAAATAAATCTTAAAAATTCATATTCAATATTTAACATTTAAAAGATAACAAAAAAATTAAAAAAATTATTTTCTCAAAAATAACTGAAAAAAATATGATTTATATACATATATAAATATTTGCAAATCAAGTTAGAGAAGAATACATACAGTACCGAATAAGAAACCATAAAATGCAAATAGAATGCCAAAGTAAAAGAGAGCTCCAAGCAACATCAGAGCAAATATATTATCGATGATATTGATCGATCTGTGAAAGAAAGTTATCAAGTAAAACAATATCAATGAGCGATTCGATCATTTCATTAGATTATTTTTATGAATGCGAAAAAGAGGGATTCTACAAAACAGTTTCTATATAACTGTTAAATTAAAAAAAGAATTTTATTATCTTATTCTCCTAACAAAGGGCATTAAAAAGAAATTCATTAATTGTTTCAATTTTTCGAAAATTAACTTTATATTTATTCTTTTATTTTGTATGGCACAAAAAAATTTAGTGACATTGAAACATTTCGAAATTGTACAATACTACGTTATGGGCAAAGTAAAGAAAACAAGAGAAAGTTCTTTCATATTATCGATGCTTAAGCATGATGAATAACCTGATAAGACGTATGTGATCCTGTACGCTGTAAGATAGAACGTTTTCGAAATTGTTAAATTTATCGAGCTCGATGACGCGCGCCTTGAGATTCTCCAGTTGACCGCACACGTGAAAGACTAGCACACTTAAGAAACAATCAGTACCAGTGTATACAGCGGCAAATATAGACATGCCGATAGTTTGCAGAACGTAAGTTATCTCATAAAGTGGACTTTTATCTCGATCATAAAAATAATACGTTTGTATCGGCACCAATCTACCCGGATCCGTTTTATTCGTCAGATATCTCATTGAAAAACCGAAGATAGGAAGAATCGTACACAAAAGAAAGGATATCAACATTATAAAATATCCAAATATCGTAAGTATGCACGCGAGTCGCGCTCGTTTTATCATAACGTTCCTTTCTTGCATAGTCTTTGGCTTTAACCAGTCATGCTTAATCATGTTTAAAAGCGGTAGAATATCTAGAAATAATATGTATGTAGGACTACATATGCGTCATAGTTGCGTGCTTATTTTTGAGACATAGATATCGAAAGAAATGTGTTTTTAGTGTACGTAATTTACAGAGTATATGCTCGCTTATACCTTTCTTTTTCTGCCACATAATGAAAAACTTTATCGTCGCCATCGTAAATGGTAAGGTGTATTGCAGATTATCGATCATCGACATTATATTGCCCCATATTCTGAGCAGAGAATACACACTCGGAATGGTACAGAACCAGAATCCTATATTCAGCATAACGATTACGCGTACGTTTGTCATTAATTTCTCCCATTTAGTTTCATTATTTTTTGGCCAAATGCCCAACATTTTCAAGCAAATCCGATTTAATTTTATGGCCCATTCGTAATCTACATTATATTTAAAAGAAATAAGATGAAAGAATTTCATTAAAATTAGTACATCTTATTTAACACATAAAAAATTTTTTTAAATATGATTTTTTTTATATATTTCTTTTCCTCCGATAAAGTTTTTTTTCCCCACAAATATTTATATCTGCTTTACGTATTCACATTGTCAGAAACTAGATATACATCGAATCTCGTTAGATCAGAGCATATATGTAACCATAAAACATCACATTAAATGTAAAAAAAATGACGTATATATATCGTTTAAATCAGATGTTATTAATAATCGTATGTATGTAAAGGAATAAAAGAACATCATTCTACACAAACTTTAGAAAGATAAATATAGCGGACCATTCTCCCAATGATCTCGCTTGATTTCGTTTAGAATAATTTTTCGTTATAACTCAAAGTATGCATATGTCTGTTGTATGAGAAGATGAGCTTGTCTAATTTAATCTAATGAATCGAGGAAGAAAGAATACCTGCGTATGCCGTGTATATTGATGTATCCATATTAGTGTCTGCGAAGGGACTGAGAGCTTTCGTCACCCTCGTTTAAGGAGGCGCTAGAACGTTGCGTGCGACAAAATTCGCTACGCTTAATACCATGTTCTACAGATGTACATGTCGCACATTAATAATGCAATGTCCGTAACAAGAAGAAGGGCGATGTTTATGAAGAAATTAATAGCGCGAATGCGAATGCGAAGTATAGATACAGGGCCGCACGCGAAAATAAAATTTCTAATCGCGTACTAAAAAATTATTACTGAAAAAAAAAAAAACTGGAAAATAAATTTAAAGTTATGCTAAATTGCGTACTATGTTTTTATTTATTATATATCATATTTTAGATCATAAAAGACTAATATTTAAATATATATATATATAAGTACAATATATATAATAGCATCATAAAAATTTAAATGTCTAATTTTTTGTATCGATAATTGTCTAATCGCGCTTTACTTTTATTTGGAACATTGCTTGTGTGGATGATATAACTTTCTTAGATAAGGATAAGATCACTCTTCTCTTCCTTGTACTTTTGCTCATCTTTAGCTAGAAACTTATGAAACCGGTCCTGTACGCCCCTTATTAACAATTCATTAAAATTGCGAGACGCAACACGGATGGAAGTTTTCCGAGCTGACCCTCCTCTAATTTCTATAAACTGTTGTTTTTTTATCACGTCTCGGTAAAATTGCACATTTGACTATAGACGAGTTGTGGATATGCACGATTACCAGTGCGTTTGTGTCGTAGATGACTATACTATTATAGATTATATTTAAATGTGAATATTACGCTTTGATCGTTTTTTATACGCGCAAGTATGTTTTGTGATATGTTTTGTATATATGTATATTATAAGTTAAAATTAAATAACGCGACATTTATACAACACACAATGAGATGTCTAAAAGAACGCATTTAAATGTTCCTAACGCTTTCAAAAAAGTATTAATGTAAATTAATGTATAATTATTACTTTATATCAACTTTTTATTTTTTAAGAGAAATAAAACTCATGGCGTTAATGGATTAAGAATTTTTTTTTCACTTTAATCGAACAACATAATGAAATTTATTTATGAAAAATGTAGCAATATATATTATATTTATAATTGTTATCTTACAAATGTGTAATAAGGATAAATTTTATTCTTCAATTTTGAATTAACGTTAAATTCATTAATTGTATAACTTTTTTATATTTTTATTGATCTTAGCAGCAAAGAGATATTTTTTTTTTTTTTATAAAAAAATGATCTTTTGCAAAAAATATGACATCTGCAGCTTTTTAGCAAGTCTTCGTATCTGTAAGTAAATATCCAACCAAAATTCTAGCATCTCTTGCATATACATATATATATATTTACACACATACACACATTTTTTTTGTGTAGTATATAGGTATCTGTTTGCTATAAATCAATGACTTAACTAATTTGTCAAAAATAAATTGCATCCACTATACATAAGTTCTATAAAAAAAGGAACTATTACGCTTAAATCATAAACACAATAACATTAAAATACAATAACAATAAAATTCATACTGATGAGTTTATAAAAATGCAAATATAATATTATAAGTAAAATTAATCTTTATTATAAATGTGAATACTGTTTACATAAACATATCTCTCTTGTCATGTTTTGTAATATCTCAAAATCAGATATTGTCGAAGCTTTTCCCGTTTTTAATTCTGATATGCCAGCAAGATTGATATATAACCGCCCGATGTCTTTAGCAACTAAAAAATATATAATATTTATGACAAATATTAAAAGCATATTTTAATTAATAATTATAATTAATTACAATCTGTGAAATTACATTTCTGTTTCTGTGTATATAATAATTTAGTTATTATATATATTAATATATTATATTTATATATTATTAACAGATTATTTATTTTTATATTTCAAATACTTTTGAAGATACAAAATTCAACGTTTAAATATTCATCATTCAATGTTTCTTATATTTTTAATGCTAATTTTATAATATTAGTATATGCAATTTATTTTATTTATTTTGTTCTATTCTTTAAATGATATCTATATACGTAATAGATAGATATTTACATTTATCCTTTGCCTTTTGTTTTAAGACTTTAAAGTGCTATACATATATATATATATATATATATATATATATATATATATATAACATTGTATATATAAAATATAAGTTTTAAATAACCATCTCTCTTAATCTTAATTATTTTTATGTAATAAACATGATTTGAAAACCATTTCATTAAAAACAAAATTTACATCAAATTTAAATAAATAATAATTTGTATTTACATCTTTACGGTATCATTTTGTCATCTTATGATTATAATATTGTTGAAATAATAATTTTAATATAATTTTACTCCGATATTAATTTTATGAAAACCTTAATAAAAACATTATTTATTCTAAATGTCGTTTGCGGAGGAAGTTGTTTTGATGATTTGATAGCTAAATTTTTTTTTTTTTTTTTTCTAATAGAAATGTTACTTTGTATGAATGTACAATTTTTAGAACGTAAGAATAAGATTGTATATTTTGTCGAGGAAAATATTAAAATACAATATATTTTATTTTTGTTGCAACATTTTTTTAATATTAAGTTAGATAGGTATAAAGATTTAGTTCGCTTACATTACAAAAAGTAGCCATTGTCATTGGGAACAGTTTTCCCGCGCTAAGATACAACGGTTTGTTGGCATAAATCATTACGATCAATAGTTCTCTAGCTTTTTTTGACTCCAACGTGTACCACTTGCACTCGCACGCGGCCTTATAAACTCCCTCGCACTTGACAAACAAAACGCCATTATACGCCATAAAAATCAATAGAGATTTTTAGTTCGGGCGAGAAAATCTTAACTACCCATACAGTATAGAACGTTGCAGCGGTACAGTGGTAATGTTGCGATGTTCTATGCTTATAGGTTAGCATCACAATTCGTTTTGCGCTATGTTTCTAAGAAGCCGACAATGAGACACTTCGTACTTACTTGAGCGACCAAAATTTCTCCTACGGTGCAGTAAAGACATGTGTGTGCAAATGTATTAATAAACACTGTCATAATAAAAATTAAACGTAGTTGAGAGACATCACCATGCTGAGTTATCATCTAAACGAACAATATATATGTAATTAATCTTTATTTTATTCTCTCAATGCGAAGAAGGTTGTTTACTTCACAATTAGGAGTTTAAATTCTTAAAGAAAGTACTATCTCTATACTAATATGACGTTATATATTAATTATATTAATTATAACTTATATTATGTTTTTATTATTGTTAAAACATTTTTATACGTATAATATTGAAATAAGAAATGTATACATAGTTATTGTTTATTTATAAAATGGATTAATATAAAATTAAAAACAATATTAAAAATCAAAATTTATATATATTTACATATATATATATATATATATATATATATGTATATTTTTAAATAAAATATTAGAATAAAATTAAATATTAATGTTTACATTATTTTTGAATTTGTAAAAATTAATGTTTAAAAGACAAACTAAAAATATAAAACATATTTTTTCGAATATAACTTTTTAAAACGCGTCTGTAAAAGATATGATTTATTATATATTTAAAAATGTCATTATGTAAAACATACAAGAATCTTTTTCTCTTTCACCCTCTTTCCTCTCTCTCTCTCTCTCTCTCTCTTTCTTTCTTTTAGCAAAGAGCAAATAAAAAAACACAAATCAAGTTAAAGAAGAATACTTACACTAACGATTAAAAAACCTTGAAAAGCAAATAATATGCCAAAGTAAAACAGCGCCCCAAGCAGCATCCAAGCAAATATATTGTCAATTATATTGATCGATCTATAAGAGAAAGTAGTCAAGCAAAATAATATTAATGACTATTTTAATTATATTATTATATTATTTTTATAAATGCGAGAGAGGAATTATATAAAAAGGTTTCGATAACTGTTAAATTTAAAAGAATTTCATTATTTTATTTTATTAATATAGGACATTAAAAAAAAAAAACAATTTACTAGTTGCTCCAATTTTTTGTAAACTAACTTTATACACACATATTATTTAATATTGTATGGCAAAAAAAAATTAAGTGATATTAAAACATTTACAGTTTACAAATTATACAAAACTACATTATAGGAAAAGAGTAAAAAAATTCTTTGATATTATCGATGCTTAAACATAATGAATAACCTGATGAGCCGTATATGATCCTGTACGCTGTAAGATAGAACGTTTTCGAAATTGTTAAATTTATCGAGATCGATGACGCGCGCCTTGAGATTCTCCAATTGACCGCACACGTGAAAGATCAGCAGACTTAAAAAACAATCTGTACCTGTGTACGCAGCGGCAACCATAAACATACCGATAGATTGCAGAATGTATGTTATCTCATAAAACGGGCTCTTATCTCGATCATAAAAGTAATATGTTTGTAACGGCACCAATCTACCCGGATCCGTTATATTCGTCAGATATCTTATTGAAAAGTCGAAGATAGGAAAAATAGTAGCCAAAAAAAAGGATATCAACATTATAAAATATCCAAATATCGTAAGTATGCACGCGAGTCGCGCTCGTTTTATCATAACGTTCCTTTCTTGCACAGTCTTTGGCTTTAACCAGTCATGCTTAATCATGTTTAAAAGCGGTAGAATATCTAGAAATAATATGTATGTAGGACTACATATGCGTCATAGTTGCATGCTTATTTTTGAGACATAGATATCGAGAGAAATATGTTTTTAGTGTACGTAATTTACAGAGTATATGCTCGCTTATACCTTTCTTTTTCTGCCACATAATGAAAAACTTTATCGTCGCCATCGTAAGTGGTAAGGTGTATTGCAGATTATCGATCATCGACATTATATTGCCCCATATTCTGAGCAGAGAATACACACTCGGAATGGTACAGAACCAGAATCCTATATTCAGCATAACGATTACGCGTACGTTTGTCATTAATTTCTCCCATTTAGTTTCATTATTTTTTGGCCAAATGCCCAACATTTTCAAGCAAATCCGATTTAATTTTATGGCCCATTCGTAATCTACATTATATTTAAAAGAAATAAGTTGAAAGAATTTTATTAAAATTAGAACATCTTATTTAACACATAAAAAATTTTGTTAAATATGATTTTTTTTATATATTTCTTTTCCTCCGATAAAGTTTTTTTTTCCCCACAAATATTTATATCTGCTTTACGTATTCACATTGTCAGAAACTAGATATACATCGAATCTCGTTAGATCAGAGCATGTATGTAATCATAAAACATCACATTAAATGTAAAAAAAATGACGTATATATATCGTTTAAATCAGATGTTATTAATAATCGTATGTATGTAAAGGAATAAAAGAACATCATTCTATACAAACTTTAGAAAGATAAATATAGCGGACCATTCTCCCAATGATCTCGCTTGATATCGTTTAGAATAATTTTTCGTTATAACTCAAAGTATGCATATGTCTGTTGTATGAGAAGATGAGCTTGTCTAATTTGATCTAATGAATCGAGGAAGAAAGAATACCTGCGTATGCCGTGTATATTGATGTATCCATATTAGTGTCTGTGAAGGGACTGAGAGCTTTCTCACCCTCGTTTAAGGAGGCGCTAGAACGTTGCGTGCGACAAAATTCGCTACGCTTGATACCATGTTCTACAGATGTACATGTCGCACATCAATAATGCAATGTCCGTAACAAGAAGAAGGGCGATGTTTATGAAGAAATTAATAGCGCGAATGCTAATGCGAAGTATAGATACAGGGCCGCAGGCGAAAATAAAATTTCTAATCGCGTACTAAAAAATTATTACTGAAAAAAAAAACTGGAAAATAAATTTCAAGTTATGCTAAATTGCGTACTATGTTTTTATTTATTATATATCATATTTTAGATCATAAAAGACTAATATTTAAAGATATATATATAAGTACAATATATATAATAGCATCATAAAAATTTAAATGTCTAATTTTTTGTATCGATAATTGTCTAATTTCGCTTTAGCGTAATTTTATTTTGAACATTGCTTGTGTGCATGGTATAACTTTCTTAGATAAGGATAAGATCACTTTTCTCTTTCTTGTACTTTCGCTCATCTCTAGCTAGAAATTTATGAAACCGGTCCTGCTATGTGCCCCTTGTTAATGATTCATTGAAACTGCGTGGCGCAACAAGGGATATGAAAGTTTTTCTAGCTAATCCTTTTTCAATTTCTAACAATTATTCTTTCATTGTACATTCGACTATAGACTGTAGACTATAGACTCCAC
Source organism: Polyergus mexicanus (assembly GCF_030449975.1). NCBI lineage: Eukaryota > Metazoa > Arthropoda > Insecta > Hymenoptera > Formicidae > Polyergus > Polyergus mexicanus. The sequence continues at coordinate 1,521,043 of NW_027223346.1, forward strand.
CATAGCTGTGAATATGCACGATTACCAGTGCGTGTGTCACCAGAGATGACTAGAATATAGAATATTACCAGTGCGTGGGTCTTTCTTCGGAGATGACTATACTATCATAGATTATACGTATATCTAAGTGTGAATATCATATTTCGATTATTCCTTATATGGGCAAGTATAAGAAATTTCGATATCTCATACATACCATAAGTTAGAATTAAATAACACGACAATTATACACAGTAAGACAGGGGTCTGCAATACATTCAAATATTTCTATCGTTTTTGAATTTACAGTGGGAGTATTGTTAAGGAGATTGGTTCGAAGAAGCATGGTATGATAAACAGTAGAAAAAAACTACATTATTTAGACCTATATAACACAATATAAATATACATATTTTATGATTGTAGTAAAAAATGTCAACCATATTATTTTTTGCCATAAATATACATGACTCTTGTTGTAAAAAAATTTTGACATATTAGAAGATTAAATATAGAATTAATTTATAATACAATATATAATGAAGTATACATAGTGTTTTAAGTGTAACAAGTATAGTAAAAGCTTTACTCTCATTATATAATTTTTATTTGTATCTATAATAACACAATGATGTCTTATTGGATTTCTAGATGAACGTTTCTAATTCAAGTACGATGGGCCAGTAAGACCGAGATATAACTGCCCGATGTTTTTAATAACTAAAATATAACATATTTATATAAATATGAGGTATAATATTTATGCGTAGAAATATTTTACAAATTTAATCTTACAAATTATTATGTTCTATTTCCTCTCCCCATTCGCATTATTAATTATTTATTAAGATAATTGATCTCCAAAGTATAGATATCGATGTGTGTAATACATGCAACGAAATACAATTTTGATATGCGTAATTTTTATCACACAACTTATTTTATATATTATCATAGAATGCTTGTTATTTTATATTATTATTTAGGTTTCGTATTGTGAGTATAGAATTTTAAAACTTTATTATATAGAAAATTTTTTTATATTTTATGATAAAAAAAATTTTATATTATTTGTTTAGTTGTGATATATAATTTTAAATATCTGCATGATATCTTTAATATTATTGGGTGATTGCATAAGTTTGGGCCCGATTTAAATATAAACATCAATAGATTATATTTTAGAGATAACACTTTTATTAATCAATTATATAGTCTCCATTCTTTTCTGCAATGGTTTTCCAACGATCTATAAGCTTGTCGATTCCATTTTTGAAGAAAGAACTTGGTTTTTCTTGAAAACAGTTTGTAAGATGGTTTTCGACAGCTTCCTCGGAATTGAGATTCTTGCCATTTAAACTATTCTGCAAAGACCGGAACAGATAAAAATCTGAAGGCGCAATATCTGGAGAATATGGCGGGTGCTGCAGAATTTCCCATTGCAACTCCTGCAGTTTTCCTGCAGCTTATTCCTTTCAGTCAGGAGATGCGGCACCCACGTATCAAGCTTGGGAATGTATCCAAGCTTTTTTAAATGACGAAAAGAGGTTGAATTATCGATGTTCAGCCTCTCAGCAATATCCTCAGTTGTAATCCTTGGGTTTCTTTCCACTAAGGCATGCACAATGTCATCATTGATGCCAGAAGGCCGTCCAGAGCGGGGTTGATCCTCCATGTTGAAATCACCATTTCGAAATCTGCCAAACCACTTTTTGACTGTTCGGAGAGCAGGAGCGCGGTCCAAATAAACGCTTTGAATATTTTTTTGTGCAATCCCAACACTCACGCCTTTCCGAAATTCATACAGCATTACATGCCGCAAATGCACCTTTTCGTTCTCCATTTTTAATGATTTCTCTTATGCACAAATGGACTTATCTGAACAATATCTGACGCTAAATTGACATAAGACAACGTCATCTATTCGATGTAAGCAACAATTACCACTCGAAAACAATAGAACTCCGCCATGCAGTAACTTAATGCCATCTATGAAAATCGGGCACGAACTTATGCAATCATCCAACACATTTTTTACGCGGGATATTAATGGGGAGAATTTTTTTATGACGTTTAGAGTTTAGAGCTGATCTTACACTGCAAAATGTAGCCATTGTCATAGGAAAGAGCTTTCCTGCGGTGAGATACAGCGGTCTCTTGGCCTGAATCATCATAATCAATAGATTTCTCGCCTGTCTCGGCTGTACGTTGTACCACTTGTATTGGCAAACAGCCTCGTAAATCCCATTGCACTTGATGAACAGTGAAAACAATCAAAGAATATGTTTAAGTATAAGGGTAAGTTTATGAAATATTCAAATAAATATTACACAAAATTAGATAATTTTATACTCTTCACAGAGTATAAGAAGAAAATAATAATAAAAATACTTACTTGGATAACTAAAAATTCGCCTACTACGCAATGAAGGCACATATGCGTGAACGTATTGATAAACGACGTCATGATATAAATTAATCGGGCGATGGAGAGATTGCGACCTTGTGTCATTATCTATGCGATTTAATCAAGATGAATGCGTAATTAGAATTTTCAGATAAATGTCTCTTAAAAGACAAAAATTGATTTAATCAGATCGATGAAGTTGAAATAAAAATTTAACAAGTATTGTATTTCTGTTCGAAAAGCAAAGGCTTCTTTTCAAGACGAAGTTTAATTTATCGAAATAAAATAAATGGCAACAATTTGGTGAAGATTTTTCTTTTTCTATATATCTTTCATAATTTTCTTGAAAAGGTAAATTATATTTACTTTTTATTATTTAAGATAAATTTATAATGGAAATTTAATATACACAGAGTATGAGTCAACTTTCTTAAATGGTATAATAAAAAAAAAAAAAGAAACATATTTATACAATTCTAATCGTAAATTTCAGTTTCTTGCGGATAGAAAAATGCATAAATATTACAGAAACAATACTTGCGGTAACAAATAAAAATCCGTATAGAGCAAAGAGTATGCCGAAATAAACCAGCAACCCAAGCAGCATTAAAGTAAACGTATCGTCAATAATTTTGATAGATCTGTAAGAAAAAGATAATAAACATAATAACATCAATAAATATTACATTTCGATTTTTACTTATCCTTTATTTGTTCTTGGAAATATAAACAGATAAAACTACACAAACAAATTTGTAATTATTGAATGAAAATGGCAGAAAAATTTTCAAAAATCTAGTTTTATATCAATTATTTATATAATCAATAAATTAAATCGTCACTGCTCGAAATTGTTTTAGAAATTACAAATGTGTCGATTAAATTTGTTAAATTGCGCCAACGTGAAATCTTGTGTCAGTAACGAATTTACGAATTTATTTCAATGTGACACGAGTTCTTAGATTAAACAACAAAAAGGAAGATATGTGTGATGCGTTGGAAAAGATTCTATAATTTTATAGTAAATTAATTCATTTCGCCCTTTCTCGACAACTATGTACAAAACCTGATGAGACGTATATGTTCCCGTATGTTGGACGATAGAGAGTCCTCCAAGCAATTAAATTTCAGATCGAGAATACGCGCCCTGAGGTTCTCGAGCTGGCCGCACACGTGGAAGATGAGAAATCCCATGAAGGTGTCCGTACCGGTGTATATGGTTGCGGCTACCATCAAGCTGAAGCCTTGCAGAAGGAAGATTATCTCGTAAAACGGACTGTCATTTACGTTGTACATGTAATACGACTGCAGAGGCATTAATCTATCCGGATCGGTAATATTTGTCAAGTATCTCAACGACACGCCGAAGCTGGGAAAGATTACGACCAGAATAAACGAGACGAACATCACGAAGTATCCCCATATCATTATCAAGCGTGCAGTTTGCGCACGTCTTACCATAATCGTTCGTTCTTTTCCCGTCTTTAATTTCGTCCAGTCCTCTTCAACCATTTCCAAAAACGGTATAAGAACTATCGGAAATAAATTGGAATTGTGATGTTATAAAATAATGAATATTGAAAATGATGACGATTAATGATTAAAAAAAAAAAAAAAAAACGGAACAAAGGATACAATACCGATACAATTTAAGAAAATATAGATACTAAAGAATTTTATAAAGTATTGCGAATAAACGGTAATTTTAATTCTTCGCTTTTTTCCCTAAAATTTGAATTAACAGAATAAAAAGAAGAAGAATTGAAAGAATATTCTTTTGTTTCTTTTCTTCCTTTCTAATTTAAAATGTTGTAAAAATGTTGTATATTTAAGGCTTTTTGTTAAAGAATTACCTTTCCTCTTTTGCCACATTACAACGAGTTTTATTACTGATATCAGAAGCGGCAAGCTATACTGCAAGTTATCAATCATGGACGATATATCGCCCCATATTCTGATGAGAGAATGAAAAGTCGGAATGGCACTGCTCCAGATAATTATGGTTAATATAATAATCACATACGCATCCGTCATCCATTTCTTTCGTCTATCTTTCTCCGGCCAGATCCCCAATAGTCTCAAGCAGACTCGATTTAACGTAATGAACCATTCGTAGTCTGTTAAATTCCAAAAATAAACACGATATATTAAAAATTTTAATAAAATTCAAACGAGATTCATTAATCTATATATTTTACTGAGATTAATTTATGTTTTATTATCTAGAGAGAAACAGCGTATGTGTATTGCGCACATATTTATTTTTTTATCTACCATATATAAGGACGTATTCTTCCACACATAATCATTATATTTTTCAGCTTTTATTTAGGAATATTATTTGAAAATTCATTATTCATGCTCAAAAGAGAAATGTGTGCTACCGTATGAAAACTATCCCGGAAAAAAGTACCTGCGTGTCCCGAATGATCCGAGACATCCATACTAGCGTACATAAGGCGACTAATTTCTTTTTTCTCGGTGCGATTGTATTCTCGACGATCCGTACAACGGAGTGCGAACTGTCGCGTATACGGAAAGTTTCGAGACTTAACGACGTTCTACAGGTGGATACAGGTAGCTATTAATAATGCAAATGTCTATAAGCGCAAAAGATGCTTGTAGATGCTCGATTATTCACCCCAAGGGGGGTTGAATTGCCGCGGGATGATCAATTGTCCCTCTGCGAACTATCAGCATCGATGCAAGGGGCCGCATTTACTTATGCATCAAATATATGTTTCTCTCAGAAATCGGAAAATTATGTAACAAGTTTTAGGATTCACTCGAAGCACGCGTTCACGTTTTGCACGTTGTGTATGTGAGTATGTGTTAAGTAATTAAATTTCTAAAAAAATATAATTAACGGTTGTGTATAAAATATATAATAAAAAATGTATAATATAAATATAATATACGAGGATTAAATTGAATTTAACGATTAGTTTAACAACTCATAATTGTGTAAAGTTAATCCTTTGAGAAAAGCTTTTCATGTCTCTCTTTTTATTACTCGATCACCCTAGCAGTTTTTAAAACCGACTCTGTATAGAGTAATTATTGATTAACCAGAAGGCGTACAAGTTTTTACAGTTGAAGCGTTGAGAGAAATATCGAAACTTCAACTTTTGTTTTTGCTTTCCCTAAATACTTACTTTTTACAACGGTCTGATTAAAGTTTTGCAAGCAAATTATATACCGGCCAAGTCACATACACAGCTGTGAGCACGCAGCACAAATACACTCACCATTATCCAACTTGTATCTATCACCGGAACTAGACTATTGTATTTTAATTTCTAATTGTTATATCAGCAGTATCATTTCGAACTACTTGCTGCTTGTTCATTAAATCTGCAATTGTAAATTTCCGAGAGACAATGGGAAATATATAATCTAATGAAAGAGAATATATTTTTATAATATTATGTGATATTAATTTTATATATATATATATAAAATAGTTTGTGTGTGTAAAAATTGTGTGTGGTAAAATAGATGTGACAAGTATCCAGCATTTCACAATTTTTATAAATTATTATATTAGGTGTACAGCTTTGCTTCCGCCGTTTTCCTATAGATGGCTTTAGCGGTAAGTAGTGGTCGAAATAAATAGATCGTAGACGTCATGCGATAAACTTGGGCATCTGTCAACATAACCCCATAGAAACATTAGTCGATTTGCGTCCGCGTCATAAAGTTATTCTCGATTGAAAATGTCAGTTTACGAGCCAAATTCTCGTCATTTGCGGGAGGTTTTAATTTTCTGCTTCAATATGAAGAAATCCGCGGCTGAGGCTCATCGAATGCTCTCAAATACTTATGGTGAAGCCGCTATTAGCGAAAGAACGTGTCGCGAGTGATTTCAACGCTTCAAGAACGGTGATTTTCACGTCGAAGACCGGCATAGCGGTGGAAGGGAGAAGGTTTTCGAAGATGCAGAATTGGAGGCATTACTTAACGAAGACTCGAGTCAAAGTCAAAAAGAATTGGCACGATCATTGGGAGTGGACAATACTTTGAATCATAAATGTATAACCAGTTTTTTTACAATAAAGCCTCGAATTTCGGGAAAAAAACGGCGGAAGCAAAGTTGTACACCTAATATATTCAAATAAAAAAATTAAACATTTTAATAGCACAGAGATAGTCTTTATTTAACTTTGCAAGTATTTACATAACGTAATTTGCATGATTGTTTATTCAAAATTAAGATAAAATAAACAAAAATAAAGTATGATCATATATGTTACGTAATTATGTCGATCTTGTAATCTTATGAGTACATATTTAAATAGACAATATTTGATATATAATTTATTGTACAATTTTATTTTTATAAAATATATTTTTGAATATATATATAAATTTTATCGTAAATTAATTTTTATCAATATTTTTAATATAAATTTAATATTTTAATATAATATTAGAAATTATTATCGTACATATACAAACGTAATGTACTATAGCTTTGTTTTTTGTAATCAATCATTTCTCTCTTAATATCGTTCGCGATTATCAGTCATTTTCAAAACTCCGTATTTAAAATAAAAATTAATAACGGTGTAAAAACGATGGAAAATCTTTACCCTTTTAGAATTTCACGCAGATATTCGCGATTATTTTCGTCTATGCTGGTGTGAACATCCGGAATCGGAGTTTTACTGCATGAAATACCGTAAGTAGCCACACCGACGAGTTTGTCTTCGTAAATTAAAGGACTGCCACTAAAACCCTAGATAATAGTATTAATGTTAAATATTAATATTATTTAATTTTGATATTCCTATTCCGCTAAACTTTCGCATACACATACATATACATACGTTCGCACACTTTGAATTTGTGCATACATGGCTATTACAACATTATGATTCTTATTTACACACCTTAATCGAATTCTCTTTTATAATTAATATAATTTATTATTTCATTAACATAAATTATTATTTATTATTTTTATTTAGTATTAATTATTATTATAAACATTAATTAATATAAATTTAGTTCATTAAAGAAAGAGAGAAAAATTTGTATTAGAAATGCTGTGTGAAAAGCTTTTTTTTTTTTTTTTTAATCTATACACGATTACCCGATCTTTATCGATATTGACAAAACATGTATATTTGAACGATATATTTACAAGACATAATTAAATTTTTGTAAAATGAAAATGTAAGATATATGTATAAAGATTTTCGATTTCACGCTCGACGATATATTATTATTTTGCGTTACAATGGCTTACCTTGCAAAATTTGCCTTCGAGTTCCGGCCGAGTGCAGAATTCAGACTCGCTGAGTTTCTTCTTGTGGAACGGCTGGCATTCTTGAGATTCTATAGTATTTAACGTGACTTTCTTGAGATGTGCCGTCTTGTTCCCCTGACGATCGGACACCATCCATCCAACCATTTGTAGTTTCGCGTTGAACGGTACTTCCGTTTCGGATAGTTGAATCGGCTGCGCGTTCTCTCCAAACTGGAGTGGCTCTAGGAGCTGCAAAAGATAATTCATTCAATTATTATTATAATCTGTGATAAAATCGCAAAAGGTATATAAGATTTCTCGGAACCAACAAAGATAATAAAAATTTTTTAAATCTACAAGCGGATGTAGAAGAACGAAATTTTTTTTTACATTTCAATGTTTCATACATCTGAGCGACCAAATGTCACAAAGATGGGTCAACTAATAATTTTTAGTATTTTATTCGAAAAGAAAGAGAGAGAGAGAGAGAGAGAGAGAGAGAGAGAGAAGAAAGAAAGAAAGAATATTTTTATATAACTTATTTAAATATTAAAAATTTTATAAGTACTTGCGGCACATTTAATTATATATTATATATTGAAACACAAATAACGATAATATGTGTAAAAATCAATTAAAATCTACAACTATATATTTTAATTAAAACACACCTATATACAAATAAATGTAAACTAATTAAAGCATAAATGTGTACCTTAAGCACACCGAGGCCGGCCGTAACGGGATTCTCGTTCGGATTAATAAAATGATTTTGCGAGAACATTTCCTTTACGAAGATACTTTTGCCGCTGGGTTTGAGGCTGCTCGTACCGCACGTCACGTATATAGAATTCATAACGTTCCAAACATGTTCGAACGGCGGCACGCATCGATCTGACGTGAGGATGTGATGCTCGTCTAGTATCACGCCGCAACAAACTGGTCTACCGTTCCTTTTAATCAACGCGAGATACGGATATTTGCTGATATCAACATCGCCATCATTTTCTTCAACTTCCTCAGCATTGATACCTGGCACGAGTATCGATTAGCCATTTCTTCTCTCGTCAAGATGAAGATTATTGTCTCTTATTGTTAGATAAAAAGAGAGAGAGAGAGAGAGAGAGAGAGAATGAAAACAATTTTATTTTACTTTATATGCGATGTAAAGAAAAAAAATTCAATTTTCAAGTGCGTGCAATTTTTTTTTTTTTTTATTATTATATGTAATATATTATATACTGACATAAAATATTACTTACCGTTAGCGGCGACGAAAATCAAAATCCATGTGAGTCGTAACATTGCGAGCGTCCCGTATGGGAACGTGGCCTGGACAGAATTTGAAAGGTCCGACGCCACGCTTTCGCCACTGTTTATATATACGATCGCAGTGTGTTTACGCAGTTGCGATTATTAATGATTAATTATTTGCACAATTTGAGAAATCCAATACGTACGTCATTAAGAGCACAAATGATAACGTGACATTTTTTTTCTTTCTTTTCGATTTCTGAGATGATTCATGAGAGAGATGTCCCCTCTTGAGCGATATAAGATCATAAATTACAAATGTGTCTTTGGAATCACATGCATTATATTTTGGCTACGAGATACGCTCCCAAAAGTAAGAAAAGCCGCCGTTTCTCTTATATTATATATTTATAAAAAAGAGAGTTGAAAAAAGATCATAAGTATTCTCGGGAATTCGACATATGTACCATAAAGTCATGGGACCAAAAAGTCAGTTCAATTATAATATAAAAGTGTTAGAAAGAGAGAATGATATATATGAAAAATAATAATAATCTATATATCTATAATAATAGATATCTATCATTTTAAACTAAGACTATCATATAATAATGTTTACTTATATATCTTAATTTACATATATTTTTCATTTGTTCTAGTCATTATGAAAGGATTGGCGAGATAACGCAGTATTTGTGTAAATGTTGGTAACTTATGGAATAACACCGTTGGATTCTTGAGTGACTGATGTGGCTGACATATCAATACGCAAATACACTAATTGCAATATGATCGATACGAAATTCGATAAGCCGTATACGATTCGTGACATTGATTCTTAGTGGTAAAGTCTTCGGTTACGTGCAGCCGCGATACAAACGGTTCTCCAGCCGTTCGCGGACAAACGCCACAATTTTTTTTATCACTATATCTTTATTATATTAGTGATTAGAACAAATGTAAAATACGTAAGAAATGAACAATTTAAGAAAATTGTTGATATTTGTGTAAAAAAAGCTGTTATGTTTAATTTCTCATTGACAGTTTCTTTCAGACAGAGATTAATAAAGTTCTAGCTAAGAAAGGTATGCATTAAAAGAGATGCGATGGACGCGGAGTTTTATTTTATGTACATTGCTATGATATTAGGTGTACAACTTTGCTTCCGCCGTTTTTTTTCCGAAATTCGAGGCTTTATTGTAAAAAACTGGTTATACGTTTATGATTCAAAGTATTGTCCACTCCCAATGATCGTGCCAATTCTTTTTGACTTTGACTCGAGTCTTCGTTAAGTAATGCCACCAATTCTGCATCTTCGAAAACCTTCTCTCTTCCACCGCTATGCCGGTCTTCGACGTGAAAATCATCGTTCTTGAAGCGTTGAAACCACTCGCGACACGTTCTTTCGCTAATAGCGGCTTCACCATAAGTATTTGAGAGCATTCGATGAGCCTCAGCCGCAGATTTCTTCATATTGAAGCAGGAAATTAAAACCTCCCGCAAATGACGAGAATTTGGCTCGTAAACTGACATTTTCAATCGAGAATAATTTTATGACGCAGACACAAATCGACTAATGTTTCTATGAGGTTATGTTGACAGATGCCCAAGTTTATCGCATGACGTCTAATGATCTATTTATTTCGACCACTACTTACCGCTAAAGCCATCTATAGGAAAACGGCGGAAACAAAGTTGTACATCTAATATATACAGTATTATATCATTATACATTTGTGTTTAGGCATTTAATTATTCTATCATCTGTAGCTTTATTCCGCATAGTGCGGAAGAAGACATTTTTATATTTCAACAGGACGATATACAATATTTGTATACTTGCATCTTATAAGGTTTTTTTTCATACACATTAATAATGTTATCAATATACATTTAAAACAATATTTAGGAAATTCTATATATAATATCTATATTTTTATGTTTATATTTATTTTTTTAAAGATCCAACACTTTACATAAGAAGACTAATAGAATTTTTTTTATATAAGGGGACTTGTTCTATTATGTTTTTGAATTAATATCTCGTTGTGAGCAAGACGGATATGTAACCAGCTGATGTTTTTATCAACTGAAAAGTGTTTATTTAGAATAATATAAAAAAATGCAAATATAAACGTAAAAAACATGAGAAAGTAAAATATATGGCATAAAAATACCATATATAAGTGTGACTCATATGAAAAATAACTGTGATAAAATTAATTTATATAATGATTATAAAAACATGTAATTTATAATGGTAGGATTAATAATGTTAAGAGGATGCCGGAGCGACGGCCGAACTCCGACGAGTTAGCGCCCTCATCTAAGCGTAACTAAAATTATCGATAATACCGACCGAAATTATCGATAATATCAATAATTTTAGTTCCGCTGTTACCAATATTAATATTTCTGCATGTTTTATGCATATTTGAAAGAGAATTGTGTTCAATATGTTGAAATCGGACATCGTGTATTTCTACTGCTCTATTGCCTCGCACGCATATCTAAGCGTATCTAAGCGTATAGATAACAGTATAACATATACACGTGTCTGCCTTTATTGCATATTTGAACACAATTGCACACATTACTTATATGGACTTATATATATATATATATATATATATATATATATATATATATATATATATATGTACGTGTGTGTGTGTGCCTTTCCATATATCTTTCCAAGAGGAATAATATTTGGCCATGTGTATGTGTGTGTGTGCATGTATTGTTATATATATATGTGTGCCTTTTATGTATATATATATATACATACATCATAGATACATACATACATACATACAATAGCACAATACATATATATGTATTATAATATATAATAACGGTTATATTGCTAATCTTACATAACTATTAAATCGCATCCGGTTCAAAATATTGTAAAGCAACCAGCACACGTAAATCGCCTCTGGAATATTTTTTACAATAACCAGCACACGTAAATCGTCTCTGGAATATTTTTTACAATAACCAGCACACGTAAATCACCTCTGGGATATTTTTTACAATAACCAGCACACGTAAATCGCCTCTGGGATATTTTTTACAATACCCAGCACACGTAAATCGCCTCTGGGATATTTTTTACAATAACCAGCACACGTAAATCGCCTCTGGGATATTTTTTACAATACCCAGCACACGTAAATCGCCTCTGGGATATATTTTTAACCAGAACGCTCATGCAAACCGCATCTGGTATGAAATATTTACAACCAGTTCACGAAAAGATCGCTTCTGGGATCAAATATTTCGGCAATATTTAGCGCGCACATGCAAACCGCATCTGGTATGAAATATTTACAACCAGTTCACGAAAAGATCGCTTCTGGGATCAAATATTTCGGCAATATTTAGAGCGCACATGCAAACCGCATCTGGTATGAAATATTTACAACCAGTTCACGAAAAGATCGCTTCTGGGATCAAATATTTCGGCAATATTTAGAGCGCACATGCAAACCGCATCTGGTATGAAATATTTTCAACCAGTTCACGAAAAGATCGCATATAGATAATATATAACATACATAGTATGCTCGGATCAGAAAGAGACGGACAGAGAAGAATGGGCAAAGAGAAAGAGGATATAGTGTAAGTGAGCAAGTGTCCATACAAGTGCCAAAAGTAAGAAAAAAAAGGAAATAGTTGGATCTTTCTCCGTAGCAATACTTTATGCTCACTAATATTTAGCGACTGATGTGAATTATTAATCGATATATCGTTGTACAGCCATTCTCTCGCTTACTCATTCCTATTCTCTCTCTCTCTCTCTCTCTCTCTCTCTCTCTCTCTCTCTCTCTCTCTCTCTTTCTTTTTTTGCCCATGTCTGTCTATTTCTTTATAACAAAAATACTATATGAGTACTAAATACTATATGCATCATATATATATAATGTGTATGTTCATGTATTGTAGTAATTCTAAATTCTATTTAAAGATTAATTTTATGTTACAATTTTTTTATACAAAGGTCTTTATGTTGTTTTCTATTTAGGAATTGCTTTAAAGATATAATCAAAAAATAAAAAAAAAACTTGAAATATTACATTTTTATATAATATTACATTATCATACTTATATTTTTGTGTAAACTGCACGGAAAAAAAATTCAATTATATCTAGCGACATATTAGTATATACTATACATTAAAACAATTCCTTCTAGAATTATGGTATATAAATATACTAACCTTTTGACCCTTATTCTTTTTAAAGAAAGTCTGCGGGCAAAGCGAGGCAAGCGTTTTTCATTACATTTTCGCCCTATTATATGAACACACTATGACTACACAAACACAACACTCGTTTTTTAAATTCGATGCGTTATAACGCGTTATAACGGTTGAGCACATTTTTGCGGTTATCTCTCGTTACGCGTATGTACACAACACGCGCGACTGAGACTGAGACTGAGTACTGCCGCGCACTGATATTATCGGATGTGCCTGGCTGTGTGCGTGTGAATAGTACAGTCGCCTTATTCCCCGATACGTACACACATACTTAGATACATGCATGCTACAAATATCGCGTAATAATATAAACAAATGCGCATCTTTATAAACGAATATTCTGTAACCGAATAAAAAATTATTTTCATATTGATTAAAATTAATTCGATACATAAAAACATTATTTATTAATATTTTACGACATGTCATTTTAATCACAATAATGTAATTAATGCATTTAAATTATTTTCGGATATATAAAATGCGAAATACAGACATTTGATTTTCTATAGTAACATGACATATATATACAGGGTGTCCGGCGTCAACCGCATCACCGGTCATGTGCAGGTAGAGCAGGTGAAACCGAGAAGAAAAGTCCTGTACCAATTTTTTATATAATACTTAATAAAAGAGTTATTATTGAGTAAAGTCTGGCCAATCAGCGCCAATCTTTAGCCGGGCGCATGTCGGTGAACCGCGCGCTTGATAGTGTACGCCGCTGCACACTTCACAGCGCGCGGCTCACTGACGTGCGCCCGGCTAAAGGTCGGCGCTGATTGGCCAGACTTTACTCAATAATAACTCTTTTATTAAGTGTTATAGAAAAAAAAGGTAAAGGACTTTTCTTCTCGATTTCATCTGCTCTACCTGCACACGACCGGTGATGCGATTGACGCCGGACACCCTGTATATATATATATAAATTTTATAATAATTTATATATATTAATCTAACGTGAAAGATTGTAGATAAAGGGAGCCTCACAAGCGAGACTTCGGAACTCTTCGATATTTGTCGTCTGGCTTGCTCCTTCATTCTTTCTCGCTATTGCTTTTGTCGACTCTTCAGCATCGCGCGGGGATCTTTCCTTATATAAACATCTTATAAAATAAAAACTGAAACTTTCATATTGTATTTTATTAGTATAAAAATAATTATAATGGATTAATGAGATTTTTGCGATTAAAATAACACCAAATATGACATAAATCGGATAATTTTAAATGAAATAAGTAATAATTTTAATAACATAATTGATTAAAAATAATCCGATATTATGTCATGTTTCGTGTCATTTTAATCGCAAGAATCTCATTAATCCATTATAATTATTTTTATACAGATGAAATGGAAAATACAAGTTTCACCTTTTATATAGAAGATGTTTATATTTTGTAGATAAGGAAAGATCCCCGACGCTGAAGAGTCGACAAAAGCGAGAGCGAGAAAGAATGAAGGAGTAAGTGAGATGACAAACATGAAAGAGTTCCGAAGCCTCGCTCGCGTGACTCCTTTTATCTGTAATCTTTCACGTATATATGTCATCTTACTATAGAAAATAAAACTTTCGTATTTCGCATTTTATATATCTGAAAATAATTGTAATGGATTAATTACATTTTTGCGATTAAAATGACACCAAATACGATATAAATCCGATTATTTTAAATGAAATAAGTAATCATAATTTTAATAACATAACTGATTAAAAATTATCTGATTTATGTCATGTTTAGTATTATTTTAATCGCAAGAATCTCATTAATCTATTAAAATTATTTTGATATCGATAAAATACGAAAAACAGAAATTTTACGAACGATATGTAACCCGAGATATTATAGATAAAGAGAGCCTCGCGAACGAGACTTCGGAACTGTTTGATGTTTGTCATCTCGCTTGCTCCTCGTTCTTTATTGTATTCTTTCATCCCCATTATTATATTCTTTTATTTCTTCGACTTTTATTCTTTCTATATTCTCGTCTTCCTACATAATAATACATTAATTTATTCGTCTTTATTTTATACAACATAAATGAGATATTGTGTATGTCATAAATAGAAAAAGTATTTAATTATGTGCATTTTTGTATGTACATGTGTTGTATTTAACTATAATTAAATAGAAAAAGAAAATAACTTGTGTATCTCATTTATGATGTATCAAATAAACATAAATAAATAAATTTATTTATTTTCATGTAGGGACACGAGAATAGAAAGAATAAAAATTAAGCAAATAAAAGAATATAATAATGGCAATAAAAGAATACAATATACAATAATGAACGAGCAGAATGAAAGAGAGAGAGAGAGAGAGAGAGAGAGAGAGAGAGAGAGAGAGAGAGGCGCGAGTGAACGCGTAAGTGAATATGCGAGGAGCATGAAGCTAAGCGATACGTAGTACATAGCGAGCGAGCGATTAGAAAAAGACAGAGCGTATGATCGAGAGAAAAAAGATACTGCAATAATGTTAGTGCGTATATATATATTACTCTCCACGCATGAAAGAGACAAAGGTAGTACGATTATGTCTGTCCTTGTCATGTAAGATTGCAGCTCCGTCTATCGCGACATCACGCAACTAATCTACTGCTCTGTTTTACTCTTGAGTCTCTATCTCGCACACACACATATACACGAAAGTGTAGCATCGTAAAATCTTTTTTATAAAGCTTCTAAATTCACTTCTCTAAGTTCACTTATACTCTTTGATGAAATGCCGAGTGCGGAGTTCACTGATTAGGCACGTACAGATTACAAATTTGTTATATTAAGTAAATGTTGACGGCAGAAGCCGATAACAAAACTGTAATTTTCACATTTTTTTCAACTTTTCATATGAAATGTTAAACTCCGCACTCCGTTATTATGTGTACCTTAATTGTGGAAAAGGATTTGTTGATATCTATAATCAACAAAAAGATTTTGCAATCCTACTAATATTCGCATTCTGTCGGTAATCCGGCATCCTCTTAATGTTATAAAATTGTGTTTTAGGATCACTTACGTTGCAAAATGTAGCCATTGTCATAGGAAACACTTTACCAGCGGTAAGATAGAGAGGCTCACTGGTTTTGATCATTAGAAAAATTATATCCCGCGCATCTTTTGGCTCCAGAGTATACCATTTATTAGAATATGCAGCATAATGAATTCGATTACACTTGAATTCATTAAAAATGTATTGAAGTATTAAGAATTATTTCACACAAATACATCTAGTACTTTAACATTTACAAAATTTATCCATGTACATGTTAATACAATATAATACAATATTGTGTATGTGCGTGTCGTATGTATGCGTGCACGCGTTGAATGTATGTACGCATGCCGCCGTCCCATACGTATATATGTGTGCGTGGATTATATATAATATTAATTATCTAAATTATTAGAAATTTTTATATTTAAACTTTAAATATTAAATATAAAAATACTGAGATTCGTCTGTAAAATTTCTTACATACACATACACACACGTATAAATTTAAAATAAAATAAAAATAAATTTTTTGTTCTGTGAATATCCATCATTTATAGTTAAAATGTTTCCTTAAACAATACAATAATAATTGTAGAAGAAAAGTATATGGATTATGAGAAATTAAAAGATTTGAAACTCTTTTACCTGCGATACTAAAATTTCGCCTACTGCACAATAAGCGCACATGTGACCAAACGTATTGATGACCATTGTTACGAGATATGCTAAGCGAGAAATCGATAAGTAATTCCCATCTTCTAAAAGCTACATATTTACACATATGTTTGGAGGAATATATATTATAGGAAAATATTATTATAATAAACATAAAATACTTTTATTATATTAAAAAGTATTCACTTTCTAATATTATATACAATATATAATATATATATATATACTGGGTGGCCCATTTTAATCCATCCAGTCGAATATCTCAAAAACCAAGCCCGGAAGAGAAAAATGTTTCAAACAAAAGTTGTTTGGTTTCAAGGGGGCCATAAGATGATACCATTGGTTTGACCTTGGAAAATCATTTGAAGGTCATGTGAAGGTCAACTTTAAAATCTTAAATAGAAATCCCCATATTTTATTTAGTATTCTTATAGCTGATATCGAGAGCTTTCCAAAACACTATAATAAACTATTTTTTTATTTAGTACTTTTTGAGTTATTTTATATTTTAATCTGACATCTTTTGATATAAAAAATTAAATATCTCATAAAATAGTTAGTTTTTGATAATCTTACCGTAATACTTTTATGTACAGAATAATGAGACAAATCAATTAGTGCAAAAAAAAAAAAAAACAAATAATTGTTTAAAAAAATACATCGTAAATAATTTTTTTAAAAACTATTATTTTTTTATACTAATTGATTTGTATCATTATTCTGTACATAAAAGTATTACGGTAAGATTATCAAAAACTAACTATTTTATGAGATATTTAATTTTTTATATCAAAAAATGTCGATTAAAATATAAAATAACTCAAAAAGTACTGAATAAAAAAATACTTTATTATAGTGTTTTGGAAAGCTCTCGAGGCAAGCTACAAGAATACTAAATAAAAAATGGGAGTTTCTATTTAAGATTTTAAAGTTGACCTTCACATGACATTCAAATGATTTTCCAAGGTCAAACCAATGGTACCATCTTATGGCCCCTTCGAAACCAAACAACTTTTGTCTGAAACATTTTTCTCTTTCGAGCTTGGTTTTTGAGATATTCGACTGGATGGATTAAAATGGGTATATACATATATATATATAAACATTATTGACAATGATTATTTGATAATGATTCATCGTTATTACTTTCGTAGTCGTATAAAACTTTATTTTATAGAATTTCGATCTAACATTTTCTTTTACACCGTATTATTAGCAAAACAAAAAAATTACTATTTAGTACTATAAAATTTCAAAGATAATTTGACAAAATCTTTCAAGTTCTTATTTTAAAAAAAATTAGTATATTAGTACAAATTTTATCATTTTTAGATTATATCCAAAGGCTTCAATATTATTGATAAAATAAAAAACTTTTTGATGTACACGAACTGCTTGCAATAATATAAGTGCAAATGGAATTATTTTTATACGTGTAGAAAAAAAACGTAATACAATATTTTGTATGCCGATGATTTTCATGAATGTTTTACTTACACTAAGAATTAAAAATCCGTAAAAAGCGAAAAGAGTACCGAAATACAGAAATAATGCAAGCAGCATTAGATTGAAAGTGTCTTCTATAACAGCGATAGCTCTATAGATTAATGATTTATGTATTATATAATTGTGTTATATTTTATATCACTTTGTGTCTATAGTATATAACATATAATCATTTTCATGTTATTACACAGTTTTATATTTTCGTATTTATATAATAAATAAAAATTTATCTATAACATATGATAGAAGCATGATTACCTGATTAGTCGCGTGTGGTCCATCACGCAGCTCTTTAAAGTGTTAGCGTAATTCGTGAATTTATCTAGATGCATGATATGTTTTTTTAGAATGTCCAGTTGGCCGCAGATATGAAATACTAACAAACTAAGAAAATTATCTATGCCCGTGTAAGGTAAAACCCCTAAGATCATGGAGATAGCTTGAGAAATGAATGTTAATTCGTATTGCGGACTTCTAGTTGTATCATATACATAATACGTCTGTAATGGCAATGGTTTGCCTGGATCAGTAATGTTCGTTAAATATCTCATCGAAAAACCGCATGCAGGCATAAATATAGCAATGGAAAAGCATATTCCCATCATGCCGTACATAAACATGGTGATTGTACGCGCAGTTTGCGCCCTTGTAATCATTATAAGTCTTTCCCAAGAGGCTTTCGGTTTTACCCAATCGTTCGCAATCATATCCATTAAAGATGACATAGCTTTAACAGGATAATATGGATAAAGAAAATCACAAATGTTATTATAAAAGAAAATAAGAAAGAGAGAAAGAGAAAAGGAGAAAATATTAATATATATGGAGAAAAATTTTATCGATAAATTTATTAAAAATTAAATCAGAGATAAGACTTTTAATATATGAAAAATTTGAATCATAAAAATGTAATTTTTACACAAGATTTAAATAAATATGATATACAGGGTGTTCCATTTTAAAGGACCCACTCAAATATCTTAGAAACACTGCGTTAAATCGAAAAATGTTTCAAACAAAAGTTGTGTGGCTTCAAGGGGGCCATAAGATGGTGACAATGATTTGACCTTGGAAAATCATTTGAAGGTCATGTAAAGGTCAACTTTAAAATCTTAAGTGAAAATCCGCATTTTTTATTTAGTATTCTTGTAGCTGACATCGAGAGCTTTCCAAACACTATAATAAACTATTTTTTTATTCAGTACTTTTTGAGTTATTTTATATTTTAATCCGACATCTTTTGATATAAAAAATTAAATATCTCATAAAATAGTTAGTTTTCGATAAGCTTACCGTAATACTTCTATGTACAGAATAATGAGACAAATCAATTAGTATAAAAAAAATTGTTTTAAAGAAAATTATTTACAATGTATTTTTTTAAACAATTATTTGTTTTTTTTTTGGCACTAATTAATTTGTCTTATTATTCTGTACATAGAAGTATTACGGTAAAATTATCGAAAACTGAATATTTTATGAGATATTTAATTTTTTATATCAAAAGATGTCAGATTAAAATGGTATAAAATAACTCAAAAAGTACTTAATAAAAAAATACTTTATCATAGTGTTTTGGAAAGCTCTCGATGTCAGCTATAAGAATACTAAATAAAAAATGGGGGTTCCCATTTAAGATTTTAAAGTTGACCTTCACATGACCTTCAAATGATTTTCCAATGTCAAATTATTGTCACCATCTTATGACCCCCTTGAAGCCACACAACTTTTGTTTGAAACATTTTTCGATTTAACGCAGTGTTTCTGAGATATTTGAGTGGGTCCTTTAAAATGGGACACCCTGTATACTTAAAATTAGTATGCGTTGGCGAATTGAATTATAATTATAATAATGGAGAGAGAGAGAGAGAGAGAGAGAAACTAAAAAAAATTACAAGTATTTTGTAAAGTCAAGTATTATATAAAATATAAAATACTATATAAAATACTATATAAAATACTATAATACTTTATATAAAATACTATGTCAAGTATTTTATTATATCGCCTGCTATCTATTTTTTTAAGTTCAGCATAGACGATTAAATTGTAATTTTCATTTAAAATCTTGTAAAAAAACTAACCATCTTTTTTCCACCAAAAAATTACAACTCTGAGCATAGCGGTGAAGACTGGTAAAGTAAATTGTAAATTGTCTATCATTAGCATAACATCTCCACGAATTCTTATCAAAGAATGTATGGCAGGAATCAAAATACCAATCAACAATGACATGACAACGACAAGCGCGCGTAAATTGCACATACACCTTTGCCACGTAGTCTGCTTAGTCTCGGGCCAAAGCCCGATCAGTTTCAAAGTACATCGATTCAACTTTACTGCCCATTCGAAATCTACCTATTTCAAGAAAATTCCATGAGCTAAATTATTCCTAATTTCGAAGAAAGATTATTAAAATTTAAAAATTATATCGTAAAACAAGAATTCAAAAAAAATAAATGTTTCTTTGACCATATTTTTCTTCAAATTATACACAAAGAGAATGATTATAAAAAATGATACTTGAGATAACAAACTTGAAATTCTAAAATACCACTTCTCCTCTTATTTGTTCTTATTGTCTTTCTGCACAAATATATTATTATCATTCTTTGCAAGAACTGAATTACTTCCAATCAAACAATTTAAAAATGAAAGAAAATTCATATTTATTGATAGCGATACACGTCGATTGTTTGTTCGATTTATTCTAAAATTGTAGGTCGCGTATATATTTTAAGCTAGAATGTATTTTCTCGTCGAGACTAATTTCCAGTATAACTTCAACGATAAGAGAACGGCACCTTCATATTCCATATTCTTTGAAGTTCTCATGTTGCGCGTTATCTAGAGACTGGCCTCTGTCTCTTTATCATGAAACAAAGTCACCTCCTATTCGGCAACGCGCATGCACGCATCTTTTTTACACGTCCGGATCTATACCTATTTTTTTATTATCCAGTGAATGACCAGACCACTTACCATAAGCTCCTTTAAATATTCCAAACATCTCTCGTTTATGTCTCTTCGGCGGGAAACGATGTATCGAGTATACATGAAGAAATACTTGGATATAATAACAGGTGGGTGATCGCGGCGGAAAATGACGTACTAAGTATGTGTGCGAAAAAAAAAAACGTGGGTATAATAACAGGTGGGTGATCGTCCGGATCGTAGGGGCGAGTACAACACACGTACACAATACACGTAAACGACGTATGTACACCCGTTATGTTCTCACGCACGCTCTCGGACATACTGTACATTCTCGATTTTGCAGAGGAAATTATTTCGAAATTATATAAATTATATATTACCGTAGCATTCTTCCTTACTAAAGCAATGGAAATCGTGTTATTGGCACAATTTCTGGAGAGATCTCGCTTATATTACATACATCGCTATACATCTGTGTTTATACAGGGTGTCCCATTTTAAAGGACCCACTCAAATATCTCAGAAACACTGCGTTAAATCGAAAAATGTTTCAAACAAAAGTTGTGTGGCTTCAAGGAGGCCATAAGATGGTGACAATGATTTGACCTTGGAAAATCATTTGAAGGTCATGTAAAGGTCAACTTTAAAATCTTAAATGGAAACCCCCATTTTTTATTTAGTATTCTTGTAGCTGACATCGAGAGCTTTCTAAAATACTATAATAAAGTATTTTTTTATTCAGTACTTTTTCAGTTATTTTATATTTTAAACTGACATATTTTGATATAAAAAATTAAATATCTCGTAAAATCTTTAGTTTTCGATAATCTTACCGTAATACTTCTATGTACAGAATAATGAGACAAATCAATTAGTATAAAAAAAAATTGTTTTTAAGAAAATTATTTACAATGTATTTTTTTAAACAATTATTTGTTTTTTTTTGGCACTTAATGAAAAAATACTTTATTATAGTGTTTTGAAAAGCTCTCGAGGTAAGCTACAAGAATATGTAATGAAAAATAGGGGATTCCATTTAAGATTTTAAAGTTGACCTTCACATGACCTTCAAATGATTTTCCAAGGTCAAATCATTGTCACCATCTTATGGCCCCCTTGAAGCCACACAACTTTTGTTTGAAACATTTTTCGATTTAACGCAGTGTTTCTGAGATATTTGAATGGGTCCTTTAACATGGGACACCCTGTATATATCTGTATATTTAATTATACTATTGTCTGTAGATTTATTGCGCATAATGCGGGAGAAGACATTTTCATATTTCAACGAGGCGATATGTTTGAAAATTTGCATGTAATAAGGTGTTTTTCATACATATTAATATCATCAATATGTAGGTATACATATATATTAAAATTTCTACATTTTTAATAAACTATATATATATGTAACATCTCTATCCTTCTTTTGTCTATCTTGATTGAAGTAGCAGCTCAATGTAATTATAGCAACTAACTATAACACTATTACACGTTCTATTTGTATAAATAATATAAATATGCTTTCAATATATTTTCAAGATATACGTTAAATGTTTTCAATAATTTCAAGATATAAAAATTCAATGATTTTAAGATGTACGTAAAATAAACAATTATTATTGAATTTATCATCGAAACGAATATTCTCTTATGAGTCTAGTATTGTAAAATATAAAATTAAAATTTAAACTTATAAGTTTATATCAATAAATTGAGTATTTAATTCTCCGTTTGCTAAGTTCATTCTTCTGCTTAGTTAGTTTTTTTCATTTCTTTCTAATGTTCGGCGTCTGTAAGTACATTTTAAAAGTTGTCATATAATGTTAACTAATATAGTCTTTTAAACTAACTATTATTTCATACCGAGAGATATAATGTATTAATTTGCACGTAATATCAAAACGGGAATATATACAATTCGGATTTATTTCAAGATTTCGATTGATTTCTCGTTGTAAGCAAAACGGATATATAACCGGCTGATGTTTTTATTAGCTAAAAGAGATATATACATATATTGGTAACAATGTGAAATGAGATATGTGCAAGCATAAGGAAACATCAAGAAATAAAAAAAAAAAAAAATGGCTAACGAAATATCATGGGCGAGTCTTGTAAAAAGCTCCCGCTCGCATACCGAAATTATAAAATTGAGATTTAAGGTAACTTACATTGCAAAATGTAGCCATTGTCAAGGGAAATACTTTACCAACGTTAAGATAAAACGGTTTATCGGTCTTTGCCATTAGTAGAATCAAATTACGCGCATATTTTGAATCCAGAGTATACCATTTATTGCAATATGCAGCGTAATGGATTCGGTCGCACTCAAAATCGTAAAAGATATACGTACAAGTCAATAATGGTTTAAATTGTATCTAATACAATTTATAAAATTTATCAAATTATAAACATAACATATATATATATATAACATCTGATTGAATTATAAAGGGCTTGCATTTAATATTAAGTATAAACAAAATATTTTTTCTAGATAATTTATGTATAAAAATTATGCCCAAATTTATTTATGTTAATATAATGTAATTTAATGTTTTTAAAATTAAAGCTAAATTTATTTGAAAGAAAATATATACAACAACTGTATGTGTATATACGTGTATGTACAAAAAAAAAAAAAATGCTGTTGTTTCAATTAAAGTCTACGTCACGGGCTGTCAACAAACATACATAGTTCATTCGATGATATTTTTATTGCACCGAATATATTTGGATTATTAAAACAAATATCCAGATGTTTAGTCCAATAAAAATATAATCGAACGAACTATGTATGTTTGTGGCAGCCCGTGACGTTGACTTTAATTGAAGCAACAGCATTTTTTTTTTACGTGATATATGTATAGGAATTAAAAGATATTAAATTTACCTGTGCTGCTAACAGTTCACCGACAGCGCAATACAAGCACATGTGACCGAACGTGTTGACAATTACAGATATAATATATGCCAAGTAAGAGACCGATAAGCGACATCCGTCTGCGAGCATCTAGTCATTTCACAACATAAAAATATATTATATATATATATATATATTTAGGTATATATATATATATATATATATTGGACATATGTAAGTATATATATAATATATTATATTGATATACAGGGTGTCCCATTTTAAAGGATCCACTCAAATATCTTAGAAACACTGCGTTAAATCGAAAAATGTTTCAAACAAAACTTATGTGGCTTTAAGGGGGCCATAAGATGCTGACAATGATTTGACCTTGGAAAATCATTTGAAGGTCATGTGAAGGTCAACTTTAAAATCTTAAAAGGAAACCCCCATTTTTTATTTAGTATTCTTGTAGCTGACATCGAGAGCTTTCCAAAACACTATAATAAAGTATTTTTTTATTAAGTACTTTTTCAGTTATTTTATATTTTAATCTGATATCTTTTGATGTAAAAAATTAAATATCTCATAAAATATTCAGTTTTCGATAATCTTACCGTAATACTTTTATGTACAGAATAATGAGACAAATCAATTAGTGCAAAAAAAAACAAATAATTGTTTAAAAAGATACATCGTAAATAATTTTTTTTAAAACTATTATTTTTTTATACTAATTTATTTGTATCATTATTCTGTACATAAAAGTATTACGGTAAGATTATCAAAAACTAACTATTTTATGAGATATTTAATTTTGTATATCAAAAGATGTCAGATTAAAATGGTATAAAATAACTCAAAAAGTACTGAATAAAAAAATACTTTATCATAGTGTTTTGGAAAGCTCTCGATGTCAGCTATAAGAATACTAAATAAAAAATGGGGGTTTCCATTTAAGATTTTAAAGTTGACCTTCACATGACCTTCAAATGATTTTCCAATGTCAAATTATTGTCACCATCTTATGACCCCCTTGAAGCCACACAACTTTTGTTTGAAACATTTTTCGATTTAACGCAGTGTTTCTGAGATATTTGAGTGGGTCCTTTAAAATGGGACACTCTGTATATGTATATTAAGAATGGTTTACACATTCTAATATTATATAGAGTTTTTTTAAAAATCATCAGACATGTACTTTTAATAATAGATCCTCTGATTAATTTGGAGTTAATTTTTCCTTAGTGAAATTTATATATCAATAATCATGAGACGATTAGCTTTAATTTTTGTGAAAATAAATTTTTTTTTTTGCATATCGAAATTGCATAGTGCATTAAACTGTATAATAAAAACTTTTTTATATTTCCAACTTACACTCATCATTACAAATCCGTAGCAAGCAAAGAGAGTACCAAAGTACAGAAATAACATGAGCAGTATTGCATTAAATGTATCTTCTACGACGGCGATGGTTCTATAAAATAATGCGTGTGTCATATATTAATTTACATTAGAGAACAAACATTAAAAGTTGAAATTTAATAAACTGAAAAAACTTTTAAATGCTAATCTCGTACAAATATATCTTTGTAGCAGACTCCGAAGCTCTTTCTTTTTATTATTGGAATATATTTCTACTTTAAAGAGAGAAAGAGATATTTTATAATTACATTTGCCGAAAAGAAACATGCTTCTGTCTACTGCTACAATTTATTACATTAAAATAAAGACAAGCATATAATAGGCCAAATATTAATTATGTGACTTGTTTTATGATATATATATATATATATATATATATATATATATATATATATATATTAATTTATATTAATTATAATTAATTTTCCAAATAAGATTTGTTTTTATGTTTTATATATTATATTTGAAAGTCCACATCTTTTCCTATAAGAATATGACTAACATATTTAAAAAAATGTACCTAAGTAACCGCGTATGATCCATCACGCAATTTCTTAGAATGTCATAATTCGCGATATTATTCAGACGCATGAGACGTTTGTTCACAATGTCCAGTTGACCAGAAATATGGAATATTAAAAGGCTAAGGAAATTATCTATGCCTGTATAAGGCATGATGCATAGAAACATGGCGATGGCTTGAAAAGTGAATGTTATCTCGTATTGCGGACTTTTGGTCACGTCGTAAATGTAATATGTCTGTACTGGCAACGGTCTTCCCGGATCGGTGATATTCGTCAAATATCTCACCGAATAACCGAGCATTGGTAAAATAACCGTAACGATCCAACCCGACATCATGAAGCCGTATCCAAATGTGATAATTATGCGTGCGGTTTGCGCTCTTGCGATCATCATCATCTTCTCCTGAGATTTTCTTGTCTTCATCCAGTCCTTTGCGATCATATCTATTATCGGTGCAACTGCTTTAAAAACATTAAAACTAATAAAAATGAGAAAAGCTTACAACTAATAATTATATATATATGTAATATAAATTTTGATAATATTACATATTTATATATATATATGTATATATACATAATAATAATAATAAATAAACTGAATTAGATTTCAATACAATTTACATAAAATCAATTTCAATAAAATTAAAAAAAAAAAATCAGATATCAAGGAAACTTGGTACACACAGTGTTCCGTAATATATATATAGAACTCATTTCAAAAAGGATTTAGCTTGATATAAAATAATAAAAATGTTTATATATATATATATTTATAAACATAAGCTTCCATAAATTCGTATGTTAAATCCATTCTGAAACGGGTTCCATATATTACGGAGTATCTTATATATTTATAATTAATTTATTGACAAATATGATCGTAAAGAGAATAAACATAAGAATATAAAATATTGCGATTAATATTGTTACATTGTATAAAGCCAATATCATTTTATTATACTTTTTAAAATTTGATATAAATGAGTAAGTGTTTATTTCCATTAAAAATTTTGAATTTTGCACTATAAATAAAAATTTGTTATTATAGCGTATAAGAGACATATACACACGCACGGACGCACGCGCGCATACATACACACACACACACATTGTATATATATATATATATATATATATATAGATACATTACGTAAAATATTTAATTTTATTTGATAAGAGCAAACTTGTGTAATTATACCTACACTCTTTCTTCCACCAAAAAATCACGATTTTTATCATGCAGGTAGTAATCGGTAGAGTGAACTGTAGATTGTCTATAACCAGCATGATGTCTGAACGAATCCTCATCAGAGAATGTAGAGCGGGAATCACAATAACCGTTGATACCGTTAGGAAAACGAGAAGGGTGCGTAAATTACACATGCGTTTCTCCCATGTAGTTTGCACGCAGTTAGGCCAAAGCCCGATTAATTCTAGACTAAATCGATTCAGCCTCACTGCCCATTCGGAATCTATCTGTTACGGAAGTTTCAGTAAATCGCATTGAAAATTTACAAGTAAAGACGATCAATTGTAAGCTTCGTATTAATTGATTTATCGATTAAACAAATTTATCGTTTTTTTAATGCATGTTAATATAATAAAAAATTAGAATATTAAAAATATAAATAATACACAAATATATGCGAGTAATTATTTGCACTTACATATAAATAAAATCATATATTATAATAAATTATTAAAAAATATTTTTGAAAATACTTTTATTATGCATCAACATATACAGGGTATCCCATTTTAAAGGACCCATCCAAATATCTCAGAAACACTGCGTTAAATCGAAAAATGTTTCAAACAAAAGTTGTGTGGCTTCAAGGGGGCCATAAGATGGTGACAATAATTTGACCTTGGAAAATCATTTGAAGGTCATGTGAAGGTCAACTTTAAAATCTTAAATAGAAACCCCCATTTTTTATTTAGTATTCTTGTAGCTTGCCTCGAGAGCTTTCCAAAACACTATAATAAACTATTTTTTTATTCAGTACTTTTTGAGTTATTTTATATTTTAATCTGTCATCTTTTGATATAAAAAATTAAATATCTCATAAAATAGTTAGTTTTTGATAATCTTACCGTAATACTTTTATGTATAGAATAATGATACAAATCAATTAGTATAAAAAAAATTGTTTTTAAGAAAATTATTTACAATGTATTTTTTTAAACAATTATTTGTTTTTTTTGGCACTTAATGAAAAAATACTTTATTATAGTGTTTTGAAAAGCTCTTAAGGTAAGCTACAAGAATATGTAATGAAAAATAGGGGGTTCCATTTAAAATTTTAAAGTTGACCTTCACATGACCTTCAAATGATTTTCCAAGGTCAAATCATTGTCACCATCTTATGGCCCCCTTGAAGCCACACAACTTTTGTCTGAAACATATTTCGATTTAACGCAGTGTTTCTGAGATATTTGAGTGGGTCCTTTAAAATGGGACATCCTGTATGTGATAAAAATATTTTATTTTTTATTTTATTCGATAAAGTATGGCTTTTATCTAATTTTAACTTGACAATATAAACTTAATTATGATATATATTTATAATGAGAAGCACCTTGGTACGCGGAATATTTTGAAGCTTTCATGTTGAACGTAGTCTATGGACTGACATTTATCTCCCCATCGTGAAACGATATTGTTAACTTCTATTCAGCAAGAGATAACTGTGTATGTATAAAAACAAAACCTTTTAAAGTGTGAGCACGATCAATGTGCATAAAGACGGATTTTAGAGATACCAAACACCCCTTGCTGTGTTCGCCAAGTTTTCCCATGTAACAACGTTGAAAGTATCGATAAATAAAAAATGACATAATAACTGGTTTTAAATACCTTACTTGCAGACCCCTTGCGTAGTTGCACTACTTACGATCTCACGCATTCGTAATCGATGAGCATTGTGTGTAGTCTTAACTATAGATACTTTATAATTCTTGAGAGCGCGATACCAATCGACGCACACAACGGAGGGTTTTAAAAATTCTAAAACGCTCTTTTTATCGTGTCCCTCGTGCGACAAAAATCGAATTGAATAAAGTAATAGTTTCAGAGAAAATAAATACCTACGCGCTCACGCAATGCACACTTGTTGCATTCTCATGCATACGATAATAATCGATTTTTAGTGATGTGTCTTACCATAGGCTCAACTTATAGTAACGAGCGATGAACTGTGTGTAGAATATCGCTTTCAGCGCGACAAGTAGAACAAATCGGTATAATTGCGACGAGAATAGACCTTCCTACTACTCCCTACTGCATATAATACAATTGATGTATAGTTATTACTCTTTAATCAGTGTATAATAAATATCATATAAACAATGTAAGCACGTATTGATTTTATATTAATTAATGCATTTATTTTGTCTAAATCTATCGATAAAATGTCAAATCTTTTTGAAATATTACTAATCTTTTTTATTGCAGATGAAAAAATTCGTACTCTTCTTCGATATTTTCTAAATACACATATATATATATACAAAGTGTATTAAATCGATATTTTTGTCGCTTCAAATTCGTTTCGTATAAATATGAAAAATTAAATATCTCATAAAATATTCAGTTTTCGATAATCTTACCGTTATACTTTTATGTACAGAATAATGAGACAAATCAATTAGTGCAAAAAAAAAATCAAATAATTGTTTTAAAAAATACATCGTAAATAATTTTTTTAAAAACTATTTTTTTATCGAAATAGCGAGACAGGCTCTGATCAGCTAACTTTAACATCATATAACAACGAAAAGAAAGCTTAGATAAAAAAATGGTTCGGTACTTTTTAATTTGAATTATTGTTCTGTATCTGTTCCATATATGTTTCTTCATTTACACCCTGTATAGATATCTCATTATTCCCCAACCCGTACCTCTTGTCAGAGGATGGCGATCCCTTTACATATATCCGAATGACATATACCCATATTCATAGTCCGTCCTTGAGGAATAAGGATTCCTTGTTCCTCGTTCCACGTTTCATAAACTTTCCTTGACCGAGCAAGGAATCTTATTGGCTCCCTTATCTCAAGGAAAGTCACGAACTTCCTTGAGGAGTGGATGCGACCTTTTTAGCAGACGATACGCAGAATATAACCAAATATAAGCTCCAAAAGTTAGTTTTGTTACATTTCAATCTGTGGTTTTGTGATTATTTGTCGTCGCGCTCTCAAACTGAAAGTGTATAAAGGAAAAAGGGATAATGGACAATGAATTTTTAATTGATTCTGACGATGGATTTGAAGACGAAAATCCAGAGAATCGGATTCTGTGGCGGATTCCGAAAAGATACATTCGCGATTGGGAAAATTCCGTGGAATTTTTTGAACATACGAAAAAGTTTTCATATGTATTATATGAAATTAGTTGCAGGCAGCATGAAACGGTGCTGCCACCAGTCGGTTACTAAAAATCCCTAAAATATTTCTTCCTTCTGAAAGGGAGACTCGACGAGGTCCATCTATGAAACAAGGTGGCCTTGCAGATTCAAGGAATCCTTCACGGAGGCTTCCTCCGTCCTTAAAATAAGGAAGGACTATGAATACGGGTAATAGATTAAAGAGGTTTTCTTGGCAAGATACTCTCGGTGGTTTGCCATTGCCTTCCGAGAGGTAGCGATCGAATATATTCGATGTTTTTGGCTGGATTTGAACTTGAGCCCTTCAGCACAAAGAGCAGACGCACAACTCTCTGTGCCACAATTGTATACATTTTATTATAACATTTGCTTATTACTAACAATAATTAATTTGATTCGGTTACAGGTTCGTAAAAAGTATGAGTATGAGCATTTTAATTCTAATTCCAGGCCTCTGTATTTCAAACCTCCTTGTACAATCCGTAGCATATTTCAAAGAAATCATACAATAAAATCTAAAATTTATTTATAAACAACATATTTAATAATTAAACAGTTTTCCAAAGCTATCGTATTCTGTTAGAAATTACATGAAAAATTATATTTATCTCATATTTTCATTAATTTCTCGTCGTATGCAAAACAGATATATAACCAGCTGATGTTTTTATTAGCTAAAAAGATATTTCTTAAATAATAATGCGATTAATCGCAAAGTTGAAGATTGTGCATAGGGGGATTTAAAAAAATTAATTTTGTAAACCTTTAAAATATTGTGATACAGAGATTATTATATAAGATATTTCAACGAGATTTTAGTGTCATTTAAATACTTTTACACAACAATAGTAGTCTAACATTAAAATATCTTACCCCACAAAATGTAGCCATTGTTATAGGAAACACTTTTCCAGCGGTGAGATAGATCGGTTTAGCGCTTCTGATCAATAATGGCAATAAATCCTTCGCATTTTTTGAATCCACCGAGTACCATTTGTTACTGTATGCCGCGTAATATATCTCATTACACTTAAAAAAGCATCAAAAGTATTTTTAGATACAATTTAATATAAGCACGTTGCTTCATAAGAAAATAAAAATCAACTATTCATCTTAAAAACATTTGTATAAATTAATATGTTTATATACAAATTACGAATGCAATTAGTTGATAATTTATATTTTCTTAAAAATTTGTTACACCTTAGATTATACAAATGTGCAAATACTTTACGATCATGAACATATTATTGTTGTAAAACAATCTATATTATTTTATTCGTAAAAAAGTTTACGTTAAATATATTTTCTAGGATATTTAATTTAATAAAAATTAAATAAAAAAAATTGCAAAAAAAAAAAGATTTTATATTCTACGTAAAACACAAAATTAAATTTTGTTATGTACATATAATGAATTTGACTATAATAGTACGTTAATCAAATCTTCCTCAGATTGAATAAAATCGATTACATATATAATTTGTTTGATTTTTATAATAAAAGAAAATGATATATTTATAATCTACCTGAGCCACCAAAATCTCCCCGAGAGCACAATATAAGCACATATGGGCAAAAATATTGAAAACATTGGATGTGAAATATACCAAGTGAGCGAGCGATACATCATTTCCTTCATCGAATAGCTAATCAATTCATCTCAATTAAAATTTAAAATTTAATTTAATTATATGAAGTTGCAAATTTATGACAACATATTATGTAAAAATAATTCTTTTTCACGTTTTCGGCGATATATTTTGAACGCGTTATTGATCTCTTTTATCGTTAGAGATCAATTCAAGCCATACATTTGGACACTTACGCTAATTATCCGGAAACCGTAAAAAGCAAAGAGTATCGCAAAGTACAGGAATAACGCGAGAAGCGTTATATTGTACGTATCTTCGATTACGTCGATGGCTCTATAAAAGAAAATATCATTTTGAGTGTGTGACAAAGTGAAGAATTGAAAGTGCATTTTTTTTTCTCCTTTTTTCTTTTATACAAATCCATCGGCATTTGCGGGTGTATAAAATAGCAAACCTGAGCAAGCGGACATGCTTCGCAACGCAGTTTTTCAGCATATCGCGTGAATTGGTACATTTATCCAAATGCGCCAAACGATTTGTGAGAATGTCCAATTGGCCACACATGTGAAATATCAATAGACCGAGAAAATTATCGATTCCGGTGTAGGACATGATGGCGAGGAGGATGTAGACGGCCTGACTGATAAATGTCAGCTCGTACTGCGGCCGCCTCGTCACGTCGTAAATGTAATGGGTTTGTAGCGGCATCGGTCTCCCTGGATCGGTAATGTTCGGCGTGAGTCTCATCGAAACGCCAAAACCTGGCAGAACGATAATGAAGATGCACGCTACTCCCATTATGCAATACGCGCATATGATAATAATGCGCGCGCTTCGCGCCCTCCTGATCATCATCCTTCTCTCTCGCGCGCTCTTGGATCTTACCCAATCCTCCGCGATCATGTCCATGATCGGTATGATAGCTTCAAAAGTGTCAATATATTAAACGATTCGAATTAAAGAGTACCGCTAAATTGAGACAGAGAGACTACGTTCAAGATTAATCTTAAATAAAATTGAAGAAAGTTTAAAAAAAAAAGAAACTGCGAAAAATAATATTTCTTGTTTCTCACATATTTGACAAAAAGGAATTTATACTGTATACATAATTTCTGCAATTTCTGAAATTCTTTCTGTGCGGCAAACATGTAATTTTTTTGATTTATTTTTATATTATTTGTATAAAAGAGGCCATCTTAATTCAACTTATATGTATATCGTTTATCGCATTTCATAGCATAAAATTACGGCAGATATAGTTGCGTCTCTACCTTCTTTCTTCCACCAAAAGATTACGATTCTTATCGAGCAGCTTACGGCTGGTAAAGTGAATTGTAAATTATCTATCATCAGCATGATGTCCCCGTGAATTCTTATCAGGGAATGCATAGAAGGGATTAGAACGCCAAGAGTTACCCCCAGAAAAACGACGAGCACTCGAATATCGCATAATAACTTCTGTCGCGGATTTTGGGCGGTTATAGGCCAGAGTCCGATCAAGTCGAGAGCGATACGATTTAGTTTCACCGCCCATTCAAAGTCTACCTGTAGAAATCCCAATAAGTCGAGGTTCGTGGAAATGATCGCGTAATGTCAAACATGTCACAAATAAATATATAATTAAATGCAAAATGCCACGAAATGCGTGAATTATCTGAAAGTCATATATAATATTTTCTGTTAATTATGCACATAAATTTAGTGTGATTAGTCAAAAATAATAATAATATTTATATTAATAATAAATAATAGCAATTTCAAATCGTCGTTATCACATATAATTTACGTCCCTTTACAATCGACGCTATGTAAGATACAACATTAAGTAAGAGGCGATGGATGAGAAGATTTGGTTAAAATTCGATATGAGAAAATAACAAAATGTTGCAGCATGAGTCTGAAAAATTTTTTCACCAGACTGTTCCTTTTTCCAATTACAGTGATTACCGTAACTTCCTCGGTATCCGGAGTATTTAGAACCATACATGTCAAATGTTGTCTGAAGACTGGCAGCCACTCCTTTTTCGCGAAACGACGTTACCTCCTGTATAGCAAGAGCGTGTCTCGCGCATGCTCTCAATAATGGAAGCTCTTAAATAACCTAGCAATAAATTCGCAAAAAAAAACACGTATTAAATATTTTTTTAATAATCGACCCTTGTGTTTGAAGTTTCAGCACTGTACGTATCGCGCAAAATATTCGTGCGAGCGAAAAATTTCGTAATAACAGACGAGAGGGAAAAAAAGCGGTCGTGTGTACACCTGTTATACTCTCACGCTTCTATAATCGATTATAATAGGCTGCAGCTTTGCTAAAGATAAACGATTATATTACATATATCCTTTACGCTTTTTTTCCGAGAAAAAGTGAATAAATTAAAAAAATTCTTATCTAAAGTTTTAAAAAGAATTCGTTCTTGTTGCGTAGAACATAAACGATTATTCTAACAGCAGATAAAAACTAAAAATCATTACATTCTTACATTCACAAGAGACTTCAAATTCTGTTTACACTTATGCACACTTCATTGAATGTATTCGTATGTAATGATGTAAAACGCAAGAAGATCTTTCATTCTAACAAACATTGCATTAAATCATCCACGAATACTTTATTTGATATATCTTTTATTATTCTATTTGCATATAATTATCTAATTGAAGTTATATTACACCTACTCATATCATACTGGAATAAATGCTACTCTAACATAATTTTTATTCTTTTATCCTCGTTTTGCCAACAAGAATGATACGTAGCCAGCTGACGTTTTTAATAGCTGAAACATATGCATATAAACATGTAAAAAGATATTATTTTTAATTAGCATATTTATGGTGTTTACAATTTAAAGATAGAATCAATTTCTTTCTGCAAAAGTAATTTTGAATATATGTATAATACATATATACATGTGTATGAATAATATTTATTATTTTTTGTAATTTTGTTCTAATAATTAATTCTTAATAATCTTTTTTTCAAAAAAAAAAAAAAAAAAATTATATAGGTTATTAATGTAAAGAAAAGTTTAAAATTTAAAAGAAACTTCCCTTTTTATATCCATCTAGGAAAGAAAAATTGCAATTGTAGATACATATATATTTTTCCGATGTAATGATAAATGGTTATTTGTATTTATATATTTGAGATTATCATTAGTTTATCACACGTAATAATCTTACGCTGCAGAATGTGGTCATCGTGAGAGGAAATATTTTTCCCGCTGTGATACGAAAGGATTGATTGGCTCGTTTCATTAATAAGATAAGATTTCTTGCCTCTCTCGGCTCGAGTTTGTACCATTCAAGATCGCACATAGCGCGATATACATCCTCGCACTTAACAATCAATGTACAGAATAATGTATCGAGATAACATGACATGTGATGTGATAGTATCATTATTATGTAACACATTTTTATACTCTACTTATAAATTTTTTTATAATATGTAATTACTCACTTGCATTGTTACAACCTCCCCGGCGCCACAATAAAGAAATGTATGCGTAAGCAAAATAGTAATACCAATTAACGGAAAACATAATCGCGAGAAGGAATAAGTTTCTTCGGTGATCACCTGGACAATATACCTTGCTAATTAATAAAAACAGATTAATGTAGAATCAGATCAATAATATGCGCATAAAAATGAATAAAATGGGAAAAAATATAGAAAATATTTTCTGCGAATATAAGTACGTGAAACGTGTTAAAATAAGAGTCTTGTTTAAAAGCTTACGGTAAGCAATAGAAATCCATGTAAACAAAATAAAATGCTGAAATAGATCACTAGACCCAACATCATTAACGTAAATGTATCTTCAATCATATTGGCAAATCTATAATAGTTTTATATATAAATAGATTATATATTTTTAACATATATATATATACATATATACGATACATATATATATATATATTAAAATACATTTCTTTTTTGAAAATAATTGTACAATTGTTTTTTCCACACAATCTTTTTAAAATAAATGCCAAAAATATTTGCAATATTTTTCCAATTATTATTATATTATTACATAATACTTATTATTATTAAGAATAACGTATATATTCTTTTGTCAATCTTTTAAGAGATATATAGGGGATAAGATTCGAACTTGGAATCTATCAATCAGCGATTTCTATATATCGCCCTATATTAGACTAATTATGAACAACTTAATAAAATATTAGGTGTACAATTTTGCTTCCGCCTTTTTCCTATAGATGGCTTTAGCGGTAAGTAGTGGTCGAAATAAATAGATCGTAGACGTCATGCGATAAACTTGGGCATCTGTCAACATAACCCCATAGAAACATTAGTCGATTTGTGTCCGCGTCATAAAGTTATTCTCGATTGAAAATGTCAGTTTACGAGCCAAATTCTCGTCATTTGCGGGAGGTTTTAATTTTCTGCTTCAATATGAAGAAATCTGCGACTGAGGCTCATCGAATGCTCTCAAATACTTATGGTGAAGCCGGTATTAGCGAAAGAACGTGTCGCGAGTGGTTTCAACGCTTCAAGAACGGTGATTTTCACGTCGAAGACCGGCATAGCGATGGAAGAGAGAAGGTTTTCGAAGATGCAGAATTGGAGGCATTACTTAACGAAGACTCGAGTCAAAGTCAAAAAGAATTGGCACGATCATTGGGAGTGGACAATACTTTGAATCATAAATGTATAACCAGTTTTTTACAATAAAGCCTCGAATTTCGGAAAAAAAACAGCGGAAGCAAAGTTGTACACCTAATAATATCTTTGAAAAAAAAACAAGACTTTCCCAGATTTTGTTTCTTCTAATTATATTATTAATTGACATTTGCAGATACCTTATGAGTCGCAGATGATTTACCACATTGTTTCTTAGAATACGGATGAAATTCTGGCACGAAGCCAAAATAGTTATGCGACCTTTGAAGTTCTCCAACTGGCCGCAGAAGTGAAGAATCGTGAGTCCAAGGAAAGCGTCCACCGACGTATAAGTAATAGCGGCCAGGAAGATAGTGATGGCTTGAATGACGTACGTCAGCTCGAATTGTGGACTCGGATCTGTATCGTAAAAGTAATAAGTCTGCAACGGCAACGGCTTGCCCGGATCCGTGAGATTCGTCAAGTGCCTCGTTAACAACAAGCCGAAATACGGAAGAACGGCAACTAGGACGAACGCCAATATCATCAGAATATATCCGCTAATGACAATCGCCCGAGCGGTCTGCGCTCTTCCTATCATCACGTCCCTTTCCTTTACCGTTTTTAATTCCGTCCAATCTTCAGCCATCATGTTCACGATGGATAAAATTGCTTTGCGTAAAATACAGTAATTATTTACAAAATTGTATTACGTTTTATTCCTCGTTTTATAAAACATTGAATAAGTGTATCATATTTTATGAACGTTTTTCATCATATATTTTTTCTAGTGGATACGAATTTAAAAAAAAAAAGGAATTCTGATATTATCGTAATATATTACGAAGTAATTCTGGCTGCACATACCTGTCCGTTTCCATCGCATGACGACAAGTTTCAACGAGACCACTAGTAAAGGTAAAGTAATTTGGATATTGTCTATCATAAGTATCATATCACCCCAGACTCGTATAAGAGAACATACGAGGGGAATACCGGAGATAAACGTCACTATAACGAAAATAATGGCCACGCGAAGATCGGAAGCGAGCTTATTGTTAGCAATTTCATCGCTTTTTGGCCATAAACCGATCAATTCCAAACCTAAACGATTTAATTTGACTGCCCATACAAAATCTGGTAATATTTTAATATTAAAAAATGAGTTTGAAAAATTAAGGAAAATTATATATCTTTAAATAGGCCGAAAATCGAGTGATTTTTAAAGATAAGTTTCAGTTTTTTTACACAAGATAACACTAATTCAACAAGTTTTTTTTTTTTAGAAATTGTGTTTATAGGATTTAATCAAACTATTATTATTTAAAAATATATACATATATTCATCAATAAAAACCGACGCAAAAATTATTTTAAAAAGATTAATATACATACTGTTAAATAAAAAAAAAAAAAAAAAAAAAATAAATTTAATTTAAAATATCATTGTTTTTGAAAAGAAATCCCCCAAAAATCTCTTGTTTTCGGCTTGTCTAAAAGTATACCATATCTTTCAAATTATAAAAATTGTAGGTATAAACTAAAATGTGTATATCTCTCTAAAAACTCTCTGAAAGATTTATAAAATGTAAAATTGAAAACTTGAAATTTTATATTTCACTAACAATATAATGGAAGCCGAAAAAATTTTCGCACGGCGAAGATATAACTCTCACTGTGAACAACCGAGAAAAAAAAAAAAAAAATACATAACAGACACTCGATACCTCTATAACCCGAATGTTCAGAGATGTCCATGTCGAAGACTGAAGTCCACTCCATGCGCCGCCGCATTATCATCGAAAACGATGATCATCACGCATGCTCGCGATACGAGTGCGACAACCTGACAGCCGCTTGACAGTCGAAGAATGCATTAAATATTACGAATGTTACGCCCAATTGATAACGGCCGTTCGTTTTGCGCGATAAAACTTTATGCCAGAATAAAAGGGTACGTCCGTAAAGAGCAACGATGTATCTAAAGCCACTAATAGAAAGGGAGTTATGTTGTCTTACAGATAAGTCCGTCAAATTTTTTCATTCTACAAGTTTCTTCGTACTTTATAAACGACAATTGCTTGTTCACTTCGCGTAACAAGAGATAATATATTACATATTGGATATTGCATATTTAATATCTATATAGAGAAGAGTTCCTTCATGGGGAAGAAGACATAGAAAAACTTCAATCATGCACAAAAAAAAAAAAATGCGGCAGTAAAGACGTACAATGTCCCGTAAGTATAAATTACAAGAATATCATGAACGTCTATCTTGAAGGCACATTTTTTTACAATAAATGTTAATAAATATGGTACTATCAAACATACTAACGCCATCACGGTACTAACAAACATAAATACAATATAATAGATACGTAAATTCTACAGATATCTCAAAAATAAGTGTGAATGTTGCCCTTCGATAAACATAAGAACATTACTATATTAAATTATTATATATACCTCGATGATTTTTTTTTAATTTGGACGCGTAAATTGTATTAATTATCATTAATTTATAATTATCATGTCTTTCATTATAATAATCTTAATATACGTAAAACATATCTTCTCGTCTCTGATATTATTGATTAGTTCCACTTGTGCGAAATAATAAAAAGAGATACAATATCTCACAATTAGCTTTTTGTGGGTGGAAATATTAAATACATATAAACATTTAGAAAATATTACTTTTATATTAATTTAATTTAAACGAATTAATTCTACATTCGCTTTCTCTCCCTCTCTCTCTCTCTCTCTCTCTCTTTCTCTCTCTAATCGACATAGTTATTAGTTTTTGGTCATAATTTTAACTCATCGAAAATATATTATTATTTATCCTCTCTCAATTTCTGAATAAATGATATAATTCTTTTCTCATGCTTCAATTTCGCGATTTGCTAATAGAAACGATATATAACCGGCCGACGTTTTTAATAGCTGAAAAACATACTTGTATATTTTTATCCGTATGAGATTTTTCGCTTAAAATTGCGAAAAGATATTTTAATTACAGACTATTAATTATCTTACACTGCAGAATGTGGTCATCGTTAATGGAAATACTTTTCCCGCGGTGATGCGAAAAGGTTCGCTGGCTCGTATCATTAGTAGAATCAGGGTTCTTTCCTCTTTTGGCTTCAATCTGTACCACTCGAGATTGCACATAGTACGGTATACTGCCTCGCACTTACGTTAGCACGTACATTACATAAAATATAGATATACATATCTCTGTGTTATTTCAATATATCGACGATTCTTCGATAAACACAAATTAAAATTAAAATTTAATTAAGCAAAGTTTTATATCTCTGTCTAGAGAGAAAAAAAAATATATATATAAAAAACAAATCAAAGCATGACAAATTTTTAAAAAATAGAATTTAAATTGAATAAATTAGTTTTATTTAATATGTCTATATTAAAACAATCGTATATAATAAATATTATAAGTATAAATGTTGTCTACAATGTACCTAAAAAATTGAACTCATTGATTAAACGCGGTAAGGATGTGCTGCCTATTAGTAATAGAACGGAAGTCGTTTATAGAATAAATTGCAAGAACTGTAGTGCTTCATATATTGGTCAAACGAAAAGACATTTAGCTACCCGCGTCAAGGAACATTTTAATAATATAAAAATGCACGCTAGTAATCTTTCGGTAATTAGTAAACACAAATTAGAATTTGATCATGACTTCGATTGGTCAACGCCTGATATCCTGCATACTGAAAAACATGTAAGAAAGAGAGGAATAGCTGAAATGTTCTTTATTAAAAAATATAACAACACTGTTAATTCTCAAAAGGACACAGAAAATTTAAATAACATATACGATAGATTAATAAAGGTCGTTTAGTCTTTCTCGGTATCTTAAATAGAGAGGTTGACACAGTGTGTCATTATGACATAGCGACTTTTTTCTCTTTCAACTTTAACTAATGCAGGTACATAAATTTGTTTATTTCATTTTTGTAACGGGATTATCATTATTTATTGTAATTTTAGATCACTTGATAAGGACGAAAACCATATGATCGAAACATTGTGTTAACAATCGAACAATAAATTGCCAGTTGGGTCGTACATATATAAACACTCCTTTAATTATAAGTATATATATAAAAACGTTTTTTAATAATTTAACATAAAACTAGATATACTGAATTGGCAAATAAGACTATATATACACACAACTTTCTTGTCAGCTCGAAAATATAGTTATTAAATTTGTTTTGTAATGCGTGATATATTTTTACACCGATTGCAACATATAACGCTAAATTTATATTTTTTTGTGAATGCATGTAAATATAACTTACTTGTTCCTTTACGATCTCCCCGGCGCTGCAATAAAGGAATGTGTGCGCCAATAAAGTAACAATACCGATCATCACAAAGCATATTCGTTGAGGGGACATGTTACTTATCTCATTGTCGCCAACTAACACCTAGATAATACATTTTGTTAATTAATAATATTATACGTGCGCGCGTGGTCGCAGGTAATATACTTCACATAATTTTCTATTATCAAAAGTGAAAAAATAAAAAAGAGAGACAAAAAATGTCTCAACATTTTCCGTGTACTTCTTACTCATACTTACAGTAACCAATAGAAACCCATATAGACAAAATACAATACCAAAATAGAATACCAGTCCCAACATCATTAAAGTGAACGTATTTTCGATATTTCCTGCAAACCTATAGATATAAAAAAGCACGCGTTTTCAAAGATTTTATAAGAATTATAATAATAAAATTAACAAAATGCACATGAACTTAATTACAATATATAATTCAACAGAAAGTAATTTTGTTTTTGAACACAAAAGAGTAATCATTTTTCTAAAGTTTTTTTTATCTCCAACATTGACGACTCCAGGATTCAAGTTGCTGAAAAAATAATCCATTTTTTTCACAAATTTCTCAAAATTGTGACGTAATGGATTCGAACGTTGCAACAAATAGCGTAAAAAAAGAAAACTATGAGAAATAATTATCTCTTTCTTTTTGTGTGTGTGTGTGTGTTTTTTTATTGTATTGTATTATCGTACATATAAAAATATTTTAATTTACTGATCATTTTTGATAATAAGTGAAATTCATAGAAACACCTTATCAGTTGTATATGAGTCTGCACGTTATCGCGCAGAATGCTATAGAAATCTTTGCGCGATGCCAAGTCAACTAATCGGTGTCTAAAATTCTCCAACTGACCGCAGATGTGAAAAATCGTCAATGCAAAAAAAGAATCCACCGATGTGTAAGTTATCGCTCCTAGTAACATTGTCACGGTTTGGATAACAAGGGTGAACTCAAATTGGGGGCTCTTATCCGTGTCG
Organism: Polyergus mexicanus; assembly: GCF_030449975.1. Taxonomy (NCBI): domain Eukaryota; kingdom Metazoa; phylum Arthropoda; class Insecta; order Hymenoptera; family Formicidae; genus Polyergus; species Polyergus mexicanus. The sequence continues at coordinate 1,563,109 of NW_027223346.1, forward strand.
TAGAAATAATATGCCTGCAACGGTAACAGTCTGCCGTGATCCGTGAGATTTGTCAGGTATCGAAAGTGTAGACCAAATGACGGAAGAATGATGAGCACGATGAACGCGAATATCATCAAAGCGTATCCGCAGATCATGACCAATCGAGCAGCTCGCGCTCGTTTGATCATCACATATCTCTCTCTGTCTATCCTCAACTCTACCCAATCCTTTGCCATCATCTTCACGATGAATGAAACAGCTTGGAAATTTAATAAAATCACGTTTATCTCTTTTTTGTTAATGTATGTAAAAAAGATTATATGAAACTTAAAATATCAAGTTCGATTTTTAATATTATATATCTAAAGATATAAACACATCACATAGTTAACTTTCTTATAATCTATAACTATAAATCTTTCTCTCTTTTATGGATTTATATATATATAAAGAATAAATAAATGTATTATTAAGAATAAATAAATATATTATAAGAATATAAAAATATAACTATTACGTGTACAACTTTGCTTCCGCCGTTTTCCTATAGATGGCTTTAGCGGTAAATAGTGGTCGAAATAAATAGATCGTAGACGTCATGCGATAAACTTGGGCATCTGTCAACATAACCCCATAGAAACATTAGTCGATTTGTGTCTGCATCATAAAGTTATTCTCGATTGAAAATGTCAGTTTACGAGCCAAATTCTCGTCATTTGCGGGAGGTTTTAATTTTCTGCTTCAATATGAAGAAATCTGCGGCTGAGGCTCATCGAATGCTCTCAAATACTTATGGTGAAGCCGCTATTAGCGAAAGAACGTGTCGCGAGTGGTTTCAACGCTTCAAGAACGGCGATTTTCACGTCGAAGACAGGCATAGCGATGGAAGAGAGAAGGTTTTCGAAGATGCAGAATTGGAGGCATTACTTAATGAAGACTCGAGTCAAAGTCAAAAAGAATTGGCACGATCATTGGGAGTGACTCAACAAGCAATAACCAGTTTTTTACAATAAAGCCTCGAATTTCGGGAAAAAAACGGCGGAAGCAAAGTTGTACACCTAATATATATTTTTAATTATACAAATTATATAGTATATTTTATATAGTTTATATAATTAAATTTTCTAAATTAAATTAAAAATTTTTAAAAGTTTATAAATTTTCTTTGAATGTAATTCCTTGATGAAATGTAATTAAATTTTGAAAAACTAAAATTATTGGAAAAATTTTTTGGTTTTTTTCTCTCTTTCTCACTCTTTCTAATGTCACATACAATCTAATGACTAAATTATAACTCCATTGAGACATCAAAAGCCACAAAGGAAGATTCGACAAAGAAACAAAACATCGTATCTAAAATAATTTCAGACATACCTGTACGTTTCCATCGCATGATTATCAGTTTCAGCGAAACCATCAATAAAGGAAAAGTAACTTGGAGGTTGTCTATCATGAGAATCATATCGCCCCAAACACGTACCAAAGACCATATGAGAGGAACAACTGACAGAAAAGTTACTATAACGAAAATAACGCTCACGCGAAGATCGGAAAGGAAATTATCCTTAGCTGCTTTATCAGTTCCGGGCCATAAACCGATAACTTCCAAGCTGATCCGATGTAGTTCAACCGCCCACACGAAATCTAACAGAATTTTATTATAAAATAGTTAAAATGTCAAAAAATATTAAATATATCAAAAATTAAATAATTCAATAATGTAAGGATTTGATGTAAAAATCTAAGGACTAGTATTCATAGATTCAATAACTTATAAAAATCGTTATTTAATGTTTTCAGAGGCAAATAAAAATGCGAAAAATTGTTGATGTTTTAAATCTGAATGCGCAGTCTAAAATCGCAAAATCGAAATAAAAGGCTTATCCATTAGTCGAGCGGCAACAGATAAAGACAAGATAAAATATATTACTAGAAATACAACGTATAATTAATGTGTAAATTAATTCTATTATCAAATATAAATATTTTTCGTTTAAATTTATACAATAAGAAAATTATACAAATAATCTTCTTGCAAAAATTATATATATTGTAAGTGAGAGTACGTATGACAAATGCTCGATACCTTTGTAACCTGAATGTTTGGTAATGTCCATGTCGAAGACTAATGAAGAGAAACTCGCTACTCCCCACTCCAAAAGTTGCGAAAGACGATCATCGAGCATGCTCGCGATGCGAATGCAACAACCAAGCTATTTCCTCGAAAGGTACATTAAATATTAAAGATATGCTATCCCCAGTTGATAACAGTTCTTCGTCTCATAAACACAAAACTTTACCAGTATGAGAGGCACCGATGTCTACGCTAATAAGAAGGGAGGTATGTTATGCCACCATACATAGCAAGTTCGTCGAACTTGCGAAGCAAATTTTTTTCATCTTCGTCGTACATATACTTTACTTCGTAACAAGAGATAATTGCATAGTTGAATTTTTAATAGATACCTCTAGGAAAAATATGAGAAAAGAAAAAAATTGTGATAAAAAAAAAAGATGATATGAAAAAAGTGACAAAGGTACGATGTTCCATAAGCTACATCCCCTGTATATAGTATACTCTTGAGTGTGATACACTAAATAATTACAATAATAATAATTACAATATACGCAAAATGACGAAATAACATAAATTTTACAATTATCTGTTTTCTGTTACAAGTTTTTAAAGATATCCAATTTGAACTTACGTTGTACAATAATAATTGATTAATATCACATTTTAGTATCTAATGTATTTTTTTAACACGAGACACGATGGATGAAATATGTATATCTTATTTTTTTTAATAGATTTATTTTTATAAAATGATGAAAAAAGTTTAATATGATAAATTTAAGAAAGCAGATACTCACGTATATCAAAACATTCGATAAGATATAAATTTTCCTAATAATAAAACTAATAAAATAAATAACAAACAGCGAAATAAGTAACATAAATATATTATTTTTATAATCAACAGAGAAATTATCGACTTTTATTCATAATTATCAATTTAGCAACATTTTCCCTCTCATTTTTCCTATAGAAATATATTAGTAATGATATACTACAATAATAAATTTTTCTGCTTCAACCCCGTTTTGCCAGTAAAAACGATATATAGCCTGCCGATGTTTTTAGTAGCTGAAAAACAATATACATCTCTACTAATTGTTAGATATATCGAGACGAACAAAATTGCGTTGAAGGTGCAAGAACATATTTTAACGTGGCAGTCCATTAATATAATCTTACGGTACAAAACGTAGTCATTGTTAGCGGAATGATCTTTCCTGCAGTGATGCGAAAAGGTTCACTGGCACGTATCATTAATAATATTAGGCATTTTGCTTCTCTTGACTCCAATTTGTACCAATCAAGATCGTACAGAGCACAACATATCGCTTCGCACTAAACATTTACATACATAATGACACGTGGATATCTATCCTGATCTATCGACCACTTTCACAAACATAAGTTAATCTTAATTGTTACTTATATACAGGGTGTCCCATTTTAAAGGACCCACTCAAATATCTCAGAAACACTGCGTTAAATCGTAAAATGTTTCAAACAAAAGTTGTGTGGCTTCAAGGGGGCCATAAGATGGTGATAATTATTTGACCTTGGAAAATCATTTGAAGGTCATGTGAAGGTCAACTTTAAAATCTTAAATGGGAACCCCCATTTTTTATTTAGTATTCTTATAGCTGACATCGAGAGCTTTCCAAAACACTATAATAAAGTATTTTTTTATTAAGTACTTTTTGAGTTATTTTATATTTTAATCCGACATCTTTTGATATAAAAAATTAAATATCTCATAAAATATTCAGTTTTCGATAATCTTACCGTAATACTTTTATGTATAGAATAATGAGACAAATCAATTAGTGCAAAAAAAAAACAAATAATTGTTTAAAAAGATACATCGTAATAATTTTTTTAAAAACTATTATTTTTTTATACTAATTGATTTGTATCATTATTCTGTACATAAAAGTATTACGGTAAGATTATCAAAAACTAACTAATTTATGAGATATTTAATTTTTTATATCAAAAGATGTCGGATTAAAATATAAAATAACTCAAAAAGTACTGAATAAAAAAATAGTTTATTATAGTGTTTTGGAAAGCTCTCGAGGCAAGCTACAAGAATACTAAATAAAAAATGGGGTTTTCTATTTAAGATTTTAAAGTTGACCTTTACATGACCTTCAAATGATTTTCCAAGGTCAAATCATTGTCACCATCTTATGGCCCCCTTGAAGCCACACAACTTTTGTTTGAAACATTTTTCGATTTAACGCAGTGTTTCTGAGATGTTTGAGTGGATCCTTTAAAATGGGACAGGACCCTGTATAACACATGAGATTCTAGTTTTGTCTTTCTTTAGCAAAAAGTCAATTAAGCTCGAAAAAAATTAATGTTTATGGAAATATATATGTATATAAAATATACATACACGCGTATAATTGGGTATAAATATAAGTTAATAATTCCTCTAAATGCATGCGCTTTCTTTTGGCAATTAAGTTCATAAACAATATTAAATCAAGAAACGTGAGATTACGACGTACAAATCTGTTTATCGTTTCGAAAATGTATATTTCTAAATATGAACTGATTGAACATCACTGATTGATCGCGATAGCATATGACGCGTTAAATTGATTAATCAAAATTATTTAATACATTTTGAATAACATATACAATATTAACATACTTACTTGCTCTGTTATAATATCTCCGGCACCGCAGTAGAGAAACGTATGCGCTAGTAAAGTAACGACACCGACTATCACGTAGCCTATTCGCGAGAAAGAGACATTATTTTCTGCGTTAGTGACCACCTAATAAATACAACATATGTTTTACTATTCATTCAAAAATAAATTAATATAAATTTATCGGGATATAAATAAAAGTATTATAATCACAGATAAGATGTATCATTAGCAATTTTATGTATTCTAAAAAAAGCATAAAGAACAGACATTAACAATTTTAATGTTTGTCTTATTAAACTTACACTGAGCAACAGGAATCCATACAAACAAAATACGATACCAAAATAGAATACTAGACTCAACATCATTAAGGCAAATGTATTCTCCATTTTATCGGCAAATCTACAAAAATACAAATCAACATATTTAAAAAAGATATATACTCAAAATAACGAGATACATTCAATTATAAACGACGAAGAAATCCGCAAAAATGAAAGAAACGAAAATCTGCGAAATATCCTACACAATCATGTCGAAGCCTTTACATAAATACTTATAACATCGAAACCATACATTTACAAGGGACTTAATATTTAAGGGTGTAAATTATATAATATAAATGTTATTTATAATTATAGTTATATAATATAAATTTTTGCGTGAAGCTTTTTCATTGAATATTTGTCTCATTGTCATACTATTAAAACCTGCGGAAACCTAATGAGCCGCAGATGAGCGATCACGCTGTTGCGTAGAGGGCAGTTGAAATCTCTTCGCCAGGCCAGGCTGACTAATCGGCTTCTAAAGTTCTCCAGTTGACCACAAATGTGGAGAATGACGAGTCCGAGGAAAGCGTCCACCGACGTGTAAGTTATAGCCGCCATGAAGATCGTCGTGGCCTGAATAAGAAGTGTCAACTCAAACTGCGGACTCTTATCCGTATCGTAAAAGTAATACGTCTGCAGCGGCAACAGTCTGTCCCGGTCCGTGAGATTTGTTAAGCGTCTAAAGGGCAGACCGAAGCAAGGAAGAACAATAATCGTGACGAATTGGAATATCATCAGAACGTATCCGCAAATCACGAAAAGCCGTGCGGTCCGCGCACGCTTCACCATCACGTCCCTCTCCGCGTCTATTTTCGACGCCATCCAGTCTTCTGCTATCATCTTCACGATGGATAAGACAGCTTGGAAATATAATTATAATTAATCTATTTAAATGTCAAAGACAAATTTATAGCGTGAGGATGCAATTTAGAAGCCTGTGCGATTTAGACGACTTTCTCCTATATATTTATAACACTTTTATATAAATTCTTCGATTTTTAATATAATATATAAGGTACGTTTAACTGAAATGTAGACTAAGATCGTTGTTCCATAAAAGTTTTAATCTATGTTTCAGGTGAATATACTATACAGGGTAGAACATTTATATTGAGACACCTAAATATCTAAACAATAAAGCAAGATAGAAAGAAATGTTTCAGACAAAAGTTGTTTGATTCTAATGGGGTCATAAGATGGTGGCATTAGTTTGGGTGGAGGCGCTTCGGAGAAGCGTTACAATGTCAATCTTGTTTTATTTTCTTTACATCAATTGATGTCTCTCATTTTTTGAGCTTAAAATATTAAGGTAACATTATTGGAAAATAAATAATTTTATGAGATATTTTATAGTTTATATAAAATTATGTCCAAGTAAAGTAATAAAATAAAGTATAAAATATCTCGTAAACTATTAAACTTTTGGCCACTCATGCCCCTATAATTTTTTATGCAAAATATTGAAAGGAATCGATTTGTGTAAAAAAATGAGGTGTTTCCATTTAAAAAAAACAAGATTGACATTGAAATCTCCGAAGCGCCTCCACCCAACGTCAAACTAATAGCACCGTCTTATGACTCCCTTAGAACCGAACAACTTTTATCTGAATTTCTTCCTATCTTACTTTATTTTTTAGATATTTAGGTGTCTCGATATAAATGTCCCACTCTGTATAAGTTGAAATGAAAAGCAAAAGACTGAGGAATTAAACGCTTAAAATAAAAAGATTAAAATAATTCTAAGCACATACGTACCTGCCCGTTTCCATCTAATGATAACAAGTTTCAATGAGACCAACATTAGAGGTAACGTAATCTGCAAATTGTCTATCACGAGTATCATATCGGTCCAAACTTGTACAAGGGAGCATATAAGAGGAATACCAGAGACGAATGTTATTATAACGAAAATGATGCCTACGCGAAGATCGGACGCGTAGTTATTCTTAGCTACTTTGTTCGTTTTGGGCCATAAACCGACCATTTCCAGACCAAATCGATTTAATTCCACTGCCCACTCAAAATCTAACAGAATTTTAACATTAGAAAGCAAAAATGATATACAGGGTGTCCCATTTTAATCCATCCAGTCGAATATCTCAAAAACCAAGCCCGGAAGAGAAAAATGTTTCAAACAAAAGTTGTGTGGCTTCAAGGGGGCCATAAGATGGTGACAATGATTTGACCTTGAAAAATCACTTGAAGATCATGTGAAGGTCAACTTTAAAATCTTAAATAGAAATCCCCATTTTTTATTTAGCATTCTTGTAGCTAACATCGAGAGCTTTCCAAAACATATATAAGTATATAATAAAGTATTTTTTTATTAAGTACTTTTTGAGTTATTTTATATTTTAATCTGACATATTTTGATATAAAAAATAAAATATTTCGTAAAATATTCAGTTTTCGATAATTTTCCAAAAAAAAAAAAAAAAACAAATTGTTTAAAAAAATACATTGTAAATAATTTTCTTAAAAACAATTTTTTTTTATACTAATTGATTTGTCTCATTATTCTGTACATAGAAGTATTACGGTAAAATTATCAAAAACTAAATATTTTACGGGATATTTAATTTTTTATATCAAAATATGTCAGATTAAAATATAAAATAACTCAAAAAGTACTGAATAAAAAAATAGTTTATTATAGTGTTTTGGAAAGCTATCGAGGCAAGCTACAAGAATACTAAATAAAAAATGGGGGTTTCTATTTAAGATTGTAAAGTTGACCTTCACATGACCTTTAAATGATTTTCCAAGGTCAAATAATTGTCACCATCTTATGGCCCCCTTGAAGCCACATAACTTTTGTTTGAAACATTTTTCGATTTAACGCAGTGTTTCTGAAATATTTGAGTGAGTCCTTTAAAATGGAACACCCTGTATAAAGACACATCAAAAATCTAAAGAAAAGCTTAAAGATTTAAAATTCCAAAAGTTTGAGACTTCATAAATCTATTTATTTAATATGTTAAAAAATGATCTGAGAATAAGATCAATTTAAAATTTAAGAAGTTTAACGTAAAAGAAATATTCACGTATTATACGCGTAAAAGTAGAAATTAATAGAAAAATTTAACACATACATACAAACTGATCCTATTATGCAATAATTATTGTTTTAATATAGCAATATAATAATACCAAGAATTCTCATAAGGTAAATCTTAAAATGAGCGTGAAAAGTACATGATAAAAACTTGGTACCTCTGTAACGGGAATAATATCCGGAAGTGTCCATGGCGAAGACTAATGCGCGCAACTCTATTCCAATTTTCGCCGATCTATGGCAAAAAATTCTCGTCACGCATGCTCGCGATGCGAGTATAACAACCTGCTGCTTCTCATCGAGGGATGCATTAAATATTAAAACTGCTCTCCCTCTCAGGCGATTACAGGCGTCGGTTTCGTAACAAAACATTACAGGTATAAAAATATGTCATAAAAAGCGTTAACGTCTAATACAATGAAAAAATAAGAAATATCACATTATTCGTCGAACTTTTTAAAAGTTTTTTCGTACCTTGTTATGCACGTGTACGGAGCGAAAAACATTGGCACGTAAATGCATTTTTAATGGATTTTTATAAAGCGAACACGCGAGAACATAGAGAAATTGCAGTTAACAAGAAAAAGGGGCATCGCATTACACGTTCTTACGCGTATTTTTTGAATATTTATTGCAAAGGTATACGCGTTGATATGACACATGTATATCGAATCGAATGGACTATATACATAGTTGTATATATCTATGTATTGTATACATAATTGTCTTTAGCGTCAACGAAGTACACATATATACAATATTGAAGTTTGTTCGCGCATGTTTTCTTATGCCGAACATCATTCTTATTTCCTCTGATATTTCATTCATGTTTTTCGCTTGACAAGATCTGCTTAAAGGACTGTAAAATTGCAATTTCATTGCATAATAAAAATTGTTTGGATACATCATCATTATCAAGTATAAAATAATACGATCTGTTTTCTGCATATCAAAACTTGCGCCACTGTTGCGAAAATCGATATTAATAAAACTCCAATTGTAGTATCCACGTAATTCATCTTATGAATTCATCTCGCAAAATTGAGATTCGGTAAGAATCAACAAACAAAAATCTGTAATTATTTTTAAATATATTCACGTACATAGGAAACGTATGAATAATAAAGGAAAAATTTGAACAATAGATTCGCTTTCTTCAGATCGAAAAGAAGGCAACACGCGAGATTCAAATTCTTATCGGAATGTTCCTGCCGTTGACACTATCTCGTGTCGCATAATCACACGATAATACTTTTACAATAAATATCATACAATGAGATGTAAACAATTTAAAACTTTATTTCTGCGGTAATACTAATTCAATTATCATTTTCTTGAATATCTGAATAATAATATATTATTATATGATTCTTAATTCCACATTGCTAGTAGAAAAAATATTAGCCAATATTATTAATAGCTGAAAATAATATTAGGTGTACAACTTTGCTTCCGCCGTTTTCCTATAGATGGCTTTAGCGGTAAGTAGTGGTCGAAATAAATAGATCGTAGACGTCATGCGATAAACTTGGGCATCTGTCAACATAACCCCATAGAAACATTAGTCGATTTGTGTCCGCGTCATAAAGTTATTCTCGATTGAAAATGTCAGTTTACGAGCCAAATTCTCGTCATTTGCGGGAGGTTTTAATTTTCTGCTCCAATATGAAGAAATCTGCGGCTGAGGCTCATCGAATGCTCTCAAATACTTATGGTGAAGCTGCTATTAGCGAAAGAACGTGTCGCGAGTGGTTTCAACGCTTCAAGAACGGTGATTTTCACGTCGAAGACCGGCATAGCGGTGGAAGAGAGAAGGTTTTCGAAGATGCAGAATTGGAGGCATTACTTGATGAAGACTCGAGTCAAAGCCAAAAAGAATTGGCACGATCATTGAGAGTGGACAATACATTGAATCATAAATGTATAACCAGTTTTTTACAATAAAGCCTCGAATTTCGGAAAAAAAACGGCGGAAGCAAAGTTGTACACCTAATATATATCTTTAATCAAGAAAAAAGATTCTACAAAAGAACAATTAATCTTTAACAGAAATATATGTTTATATTCTTTATGCGCTTTCTCATTTATATTTGTAACAATAATTTTTTATATTTACGCAAATAGAAGAGAGAATAGTCTCTCTTGCCGTAAAAATTTAATAATAAAAAAATTGTGATATTTAAAAAATATTCTCATTAAATATTTGTTAAAAAACTTAGCAGAGAGAGGATGATACATTGAATTGCAGATTTTATTAATAATCTTATCCTGCAAAAAGTGGTCATTGTTAACGATAGAACTTTTCCTGCAATAATGCGAAAAGGTTTCTTGGCTAGTAACATTAATAAAATAATGTTATTTTGCCTTGCGCGACTCCAATATATACCAAAATCGCACATAACACGGTATATTGCATCGCATTTAATAAAAAAAAAATATATATATATATATACATATATATTTGTATTAATAAAAAATGGCAAACGCAGCTATACATATAAAAAGTTTTCTTAATTTTAGCAAGAATTCATAAAATGATATAAAATTAGAAATATTTCATAAAATCTATAAAATTAGCATTACAATATATAACGCTACCTATGCTGTTTATATAAATATGTGACTTACACTTTTTCGGTTATTAAAACTCCGCTAAAGCAGTAAAGAGAAATATTTGCGTAAGTAGAGAGACGACGGTAATTATTAGGTAACTTATTTGTGAGAAATTTGAAATATTTAAGTTTTCGTCAGTAATCATGTAAACAATATATCTCGTTAATTAATAAAAAGAGATTGCTATAAATTAAGAAGACAATTACATACACCAACAAAGTATATCTTACTAAAATTTACATTAATCAATATAAATTCCCATAGACAAATAGCAATACTAAACTGGTAAATGTAAATGCATCTTCAGTATTATTGACGAATCTACATCAACATATTTAAAAAGATATTTTATCGAAATTATCAAAATATAGGCACTGCGTACAATAGAGAAAATATTAGGGATAGGAATAAATATTAAGTATTAGAAAAAGCAATTTGGAATTATTTTACTTCAAACAAAGAAACGGATTAATTATTTCTTATTTTTAATTCATTATGCGTTATTCCGTTCTCTTGTTGGAGAAGGTAAAATAATTCCAAATTGCTCTTCCTGATATTTAATATTTATTTCTATTCCTAATATTTCCTTTGTATAGTTGAATCTGTTCAGACTACAAAATGTGAAGAGTTGTTAATTGTCTGTATTTTTTCCATTCTATAATAAGATATTTATTACGCATTCTCGTGAGACGAGTACAAAAACTTGGCTGGTTCGTCGAAGCTGCATTAAATATTAAAGATGCGTGTAGTCGTGTAAAGTTCTCTGTTACATAACAAAACTTTGCGCATAAAAACTTGAAGCGTAAGAATAATTACAAACACTGTTTTTGACAAGGCGAAAAATATATTGTATCTCTTTACATATATCGTCGAATTTGTACTAAAAGTTTTTTGTAGTCTGTAACATGCTTCATATACGTGCGTTAACATCGAAAACAATGACAAATAAATTACATTTTATGTAATAGTAGTGATAGTATAACAGTGGCTTTACATATTTTTCACATGCTTGTTGCAAGACGACATATTTATTGATGTACCAAACATTAAGTGCAACAGTAGAAAATTGACGGTGAAAATGTTAAATTGAAAGTTCTTTATTTTTCTATACGAGAAAAACGCGATATGTAAATCTACAGTTTGAATCGAGCAATTCGTATAACAATGATGATCGTAATCTTCAAACAAAAATAACATAATTTACGAGAAGACGCAAACATCGAGGTAAATATTCAGAATGTAAACATTTATTTTCTTTATAACAAATGTAATTGTTGTCTCTTATTAGTAATTTTAACTGGAGAAGAATATATTTATTTTTCATATTTTCATTTTCTCGAATTAATGTATTACCTGGGTTGGGAAAGTTACTTTATAAAAGTAACTCGTTACCGTTACAGTTACTAAAAAGTAACGAGTCGTTACAATTTCCGTTACTTTTTTACAATACAAACTAATAAATTATTTTGCATAAGAAAAACTTTTAAAAAATTGTAAGCAAGATTTCATTCAAGGTTTATTACAAAATAAATGATTAAATTTTATCGAAATTCTTTATTAATTTTTAATAAAATTTGTTGCTCCATAGTATCATCATTTAAATGCCCTCTTTGTGGTGTTAATACAGAGCCACCGATGCTAAACATTCTTTCTACAGATGCACTGCTTGGTAAAGCTGTATTATATTTAATAAAAAGTTTTTTAAATTTTGGATAGTCGTTTAACATTTCTATATTACAATTATTTGATTTTAAAAACCGTTGCAATTCTTCTTGTTCAGATTCATTTTGCACCGTTTTTTGCTCAAAAATGAAAAAATCATCGTGATCGTCAGATTTTCCAGCTTTTGAAGAATTTTCAGTTGATCGGATTCCCAATAAATCCTCCAAGTAATTTTCAGCACGTTTTTTTTTCTCCGGTTAACCAGTTTAACTTAAATTTTGGATGTAAACATGCTGCTATTATTAATTCTTTTGTTTCAAATATCGTAAGAAATCTAAAATCAAATATAGTAAATTAAGCGACATTGTTTGTTTTATTGAAATTAATACTTTTGAATCAATAGTTTAAAATAAAATAATATTTTTCAATTAAATCCTTATTTAAAATTAAATAACATATGTATTAATCAAATTAATAAGTTACCTTTTATTTAAACCTTGCTGAATAGCTTCAACTAATGAATGGCAATCTATAAGGTCAGATTTATTGAGATTTTCTAATTTTCGTTGCAAGGTACTTAGAACTGGTAGTAAATGAGATTACAACATAATAAGAATGCTAATTGGTCGATTTGCTTACGGCTTTACGGTTAAGATAAAAATTTTATCACGCACAATAGCAAGAATAATATCTTAAATAAATCAAAAAATTTGAAAAAAGTAACGATAAAAGTAACTGTTAAATTCGTTACTCGTTACCGAAAAATGTAACGAAGTTACTTTTTCCGTTACAAATAAAATTTGTAACGCCATTACCGTTACAGTTACCGAAAAAAAGTAACTGTAACGGTAACGGCGTTACAAGTAACGCGTTACTTCCCAACCCTGTGTATTACTATGTATTATATATTAATATGAAATACTGTATGTATTATTATATGTTGTTATTATATAGCACTACTATGTAATACCAGTTTAATTCTTTTAATCCATTATTGCCGATAAAAAGGATATATAACCAGCTGACGTTTTTAATAGCTGAAAATAAATATATCTATATATATATATCTAAAGATATTTTTACAAAAGTACGAAAAAAAATTTTTGATTATATTGATTACGGTTTCACATTATACAATATTTGTAATCACATTTTTAATATTAAAATACTAAATAATTTAAATTTAAATCCTAAAGTTTTATTAATAAAAATTATACTTCTTTGATCAACAGGCTTAGTATAAAATTAAAAGTTACAATGTTAATACGTTTTGAAAATATTATAATTATAATATTATATTATAATTATATTTCATTATATAAATGAACACAGATGAAAGAGAAAAAATGATATAAAAAATTTTAGTTAAATTAAAAAATGCTAATAACCTTACGCTGCTAAAAGTGATCATCGCTAATGGAACGATCTTTCCTGCAGTGATACCGATGGGTTGCTGAACTCGTACCATTAATAGAATAAGATTTTTCGCTTCTTTTGACTCCCATTTGTACCACTTATGATCGTACACAGCATGATATATTGCTTTCCACTTAACAAGGGGACATATGATAATATTCGTATAAATATTTATATTAATTTACAATATACATATCGACCCATAACTTTTATAAACATTAATAAAAGTTAAATAAAATTTAACTTATAACACATATGGACCGTTTATTTTGAAAGTGGTGCAAGTCCATTTTCTTTTGTTTCGAGAAAATTAAATGTTAGCAGATCTGACAATTAAAAAATATAGGTTAATTATGTGAAGTCTGGGAATGTTTGTACTAATTTATCAATATGTAATTTGATTATATAAATTTCTTTTAGGCGAATTTAACTAAAATAATATATATTTCCAGGTTGCAAATGGACTTACGCCACTTTTATAATTAGTCAATTGTAAATATCATTTAATTTCAATTTTGAAATAACAAATATCACTTAAAATATATTTCATATTAATCCAATTTTGTTTATAAATAATAACAAGAAATAAAATAGAATTAGTATTTTTTATTTTGAACGTTAATTATATTTATATATTGTTAAACTTAACACAAGATGTTGGTATTATTAATTATTTATGCTCTTCATGTGGCAGTGTTTTGAAATATTCATGATGCACAGGAGGTATATAAGGTAATAGCTGCTGCATATCCTTATATTTTTCGTATGTAATAGGCCTGGCATCGTGATGGAAATTGGACTTACACCACTTTCATAATCAATGGTTACGCAATTTCTTTTACCGGCCAATTTTAAATTCAACAAAGCATTAGCATTTTTTAAGATATTAAATACTAACTAGTTATAAACAAAAAGTTTACACTAAATCAAGCATAAATTACGTCATATCTCATTTTTTTAAAAAAAGGACTTACACCACTTTCAAAATAAATGGTCCATATATATACATATATATATGTAAGATAATAGTATTTATAATTTATATTTTTATAAAAAAACAGATTATATTTAAAAAAAAACCATATATTTAATTTTTGTCTATGAAAACAAATAAAATAATATAATAATTAAATCATATGGTATAATAATAATAATTAAATCACCAAACGAGATAGTAAAATGACAAATAATTTTATGTATAATATATATCTAAAAAGTTGTAACTTACTTGATCTGTTATTAGCTCTCCAGCATAGCAATAGAAAAACATTTGCATAAAAAAAGTAAAGATAGTTGCTATAACGTAGCATATTCGTGAGAAATTCGCGGCATTTATCTTCTCATTATTAATCACCTGGATAAAATCTCACTAATTAATAAAAACAAATCAAGAAAAAATAGAAGATGATAACATACGAATGCATACAATGCATACTGCACCATACACAAACTATATATTTTAAAAATTAATAAACTTAAAGTACATTTTTATACCTTCAACAGAATCTATGTTAATAGAACTTACAACAAGCAACGCAAATCCACATAGACAAAATATAATGCTAAAATATATTATCGATCCAAGCATCATTAAAGTGAATATATCTTCAGCGTTATTGACATATCTTTAAATGTAAAACACATTTAAAAAGTCATTATATTAAAATCAATGGAAAATTATGCACTTAGTACATATTGTACAAAAATTCACGCTTAAGATTATATACACGTGTAATAATTACATGTACATTTTTTTCTATTTAATATTATAGAGAAGAATAGAAAAAAAATCTCATCCTACATTTATAGCGATATACATATATGATCAATCTTGTAAGATTAGAAAAAAATAAGTTAAACCTATAAAATTTAAAATACATTGATAGAAACAATTTTTTCAAAAGTTATGTTAAATTTGTCAAATTCAGTTATGTTATAATCGAAACCCACACCTGATAAGTCGTAAATGGGTCACTACGTTGTTTCTCAAAGCTTTGTTAAACTCTTTGCCGACGACCAAATTGACTAACCGGCGTCTGAAGTTTTCTAATTGCCCGCAAATATGAAGAATCACGAATCCAAAAAAAGAATCTACTGACGTATAAATTATTGTGGCCAGAAACACCGTTATAACTTGAGTAAGATATGTTAAGTGGAACTGCGGATTTTTATCTGTGTCGTAGAAATAATATGTCTGAAACGGTAATGGTTTATCTCGATCCGTGAGATTTGTTAGACGTCTGAACGGTAGGCCAAAATAAGGAAAAATGGTAACCATAATTAACGCGAATATCATTAGAACGTATGCACAAATTATAATCAATCGAGCAGTCCTCGTGCGCTTTATCATTACATCTCTTTCTGCATCTAGCTTCAATGTCGTCCAATCTTCTCTAACCATGCTTATGATCGATAAAACAACTTGGGAATGTAAAAAAGAACGATATCAATAGTAAAATAATGTAAAATTAAAATAAGACAACTTGTATCTAATTTACTGTTATGACTGTAGTAATAAATTAAGTACTGTAATAGAATTTGACAAAGAAATGAAATTTATAACTACGTATTCTATATCAAATCCACACATACCTGATTGCTTCCATCGCATGATGACAAATTTTAATAAAACCGATAATACAGGTAATGTAATTCGTAAATTGTCTATCATTAGTACCATGTCGCCCCAAACTCGCATAAGCGCGCAAACAAGAGGAATTAAAAAGAAAAATGTTATCGTAATAAAAGTCAAACCCATGCGAATGTCAGATCCGAATTTTTTCCTACCGACTTTATCGTTGATAGGCCATAAGCCGATCCAATTTAAAGTCAGACGGTTTAGTTCAATCGCCCATTCGAAATCTAAAGATATTTTTTTTTTTTTTAGGAAATAAGAGCAACTTGAATATTATAATTACAAATGTGTAAATTGTAAAATTTCGATAAAAAGTGATAAAACTGCAAAGTGACATGTTAATGCAATACAATACCAATTTAAAAATTTTCTTATTAGAAATACTGAATATAAATACTATAAGTGAAAGATATATAACATCTGCTTAGTACCTCTGTAACATGAAGATTTCGATATGTCCATATCGGAGGTTAATGCGAATATGTTGAAATGTTGTCGATTGTCGTATTCGTTCCATCCTATAAGACAGTTATTACGTATGCTTCTGAGACGAGTACGACGACCTGTCTGCTACATCGAAGGATGCATTAAATATTAAAGATGCTACTTGCAGTGGCTTACACTTGTGCCTGCTTCGTAACAAAACTTTATAGGCATAAGAATAATTACATACTACTGTTTTTAACAAAGCAATAAATATATTGTCCCCCTATATATATCGTCGAAATTGTATTAAAAGTTTTTTTATATTTTGTAATGTCATGCTTCACGTACATGTATTAACTTTGAAGAAATAGTGATATGTCATAAAAAAAAATTTCTGCGATAAATATTATAGCAAAAACTGGTAGCCACAGAAAAAGAGATAGGTACAATAAAAAAGGTATGGAATATCGTGCAGTAGCTTTACATATTTTTCGCATGCTTGTTGCAAGAAATCATTTATTGATGTAACGCATCAAATGCAATGGTAGGCGTAGAAAATTTTAAAATAAGAGTATATTATTTTTTTTGAAACTGGCGAGAAAAAAAGCGATATCTACAGTTCTATAATTTGAATCGAGCTATTCGTATAACGATAATGATCGTAATCTTCAAACAAGAATAACAAAAAAAAAAAATACAAAAAAATATAGGTGAAAATATATTTATTTATATATATAGGTAAAAATATATTTATTCTTCATATTTTCATTTTCTCGAATTAATGTATTACTATGTATTATATATATTAATGTATAATATTATATATATTATTATATGTTACTACTATATATAATCGCTATGTAATACCAGCTTAATTCCTTTAATCCAATATTGCCGATAAAAATGATATATAACCAACTGACGTTTTTAATAGCTGAAAATAAATATATCTTTATTTAAAAATATTTCTACGAAACAATAAAGTTAAATTTTTAATTAAATTAACCAAGATCTCATGTTATATTTGTAATCACATTTCCAATATCTCAATATTAAATAATTTAAAATTAATGTGTCACTGTTTATCTTTCATCTATATCTATGTAATGAAATATAATTATCAGTTATAATTATTATTTAAATAAAAAAAGTGCGATGATATATATATATCAATGCACCTTTTTGTTTAAAAAATAATTGTAACTGATAATTATATTTCATTACACAGATTAAAAAAAACAGTGAAACATAAGATTTTAGTTAAACTAGAAAAAGTTAAACTAGAAAATACTAATAATCTTACGCTGCAAAAAGTGGTCATCGTTAATGGAACAATCTTTCCTGCAGTGATACCGCAAGGTTGCTGAACGCGTATCATTAATAGAATAATATTTTTCGCTTGTTTTGACTCCCATTTATACCACTCACGATCGCAGACAGCATGGTATACTGCTTCCCACTTTTCAAGGATACATATAATAATATATAAATATTCATATTAATTCAATATCGGTCACTTTTATAAACATTAATAGAATTTAATTTTTATATATGTATATATATATATATATATAAGATAAGAATATTTATAATTTATATTTTTATGAGAAAATTAAAAAGAAACAAACCATTTACTTAATTCTTGTCTTATGAAAAAGAATAGAATAATATAATAATTAAATTATATGATATAATAATAATGATTAAATCATCGAGCGAGATAGTAAAATGACAAATAATATATATCATATTTATGTATACATGTATAAAAGTGTAACTTACTTGTTCTGTTATTAGCTCTCCAGCATAGCAATAGAAAAACATTTGCATAAAAAATATAATGATAGCTGCTATCATGTAGCATATTTGTGAGAAATTCGAGAAATTTATTTTCTCATTATTAATCACCTGCATAATATCTTACTAATTAATAAAAACACATTTATAAAATAGATAATGATAACATTCGAGTGCATACAATGCATACTGCATAGACATAGTATATCTAGACCGAGTATTAAGGAATGAGGATCGTCAAACATTGGACAGAGATAGCAAGCTTTGTATCACCATTGTAACTGCATCTTTTTTATCCCTTCTACTTTTTTCTTTCCAAGTTAGACAAAGATAGATCGGTGATCGTACAACAGCTGTCTCTTTCTATTTTTTAACACGTTGTGAATACGGGAAATGTAGAGACGCGCAGTCTATATATTATACGTCTATGACCGCACATGCACAAACTATATATTTTAAAAATTAATAAACTTATAAAATATGTTCTTTACATTTTCAATAAAATACAGATTACTAAAACTTACAACAAGCAACGCAAATCCACATATACAAAATATAATGCTAAAATATATTATCGATCCAAGCATCATTAAAGTGAATATATCTTCAGCGTTTTTGACATATCTTTAAATGTAAAACACATTTAAAAAGTCATTATATTAAAATTAATGGAAAATAATATACTTAGTACATATTGAAAATTTACGCTTAAGATTATATACACATGTAATAATTACATGTACATTTTTTTTCTACTTAATATTATAGAAAAGAATAGAAAAAAAAATCTTATCCTATATGTATAGCGATATATTTATATGGTCAATCTTGTATGATTAGAAAAAATAAGTTAAACCTATGAAATTTAAAATACATTGATAGAAACAATTTTTTCAAAAGTCATGTTAAACTTGTAAAATTCAGTTATGCTATAATCGAAACTCACACCTGATGAGTCGTAAATGAGTCACTACATTGTTTCTCAAAACTTTGTTAAACTCTTTGCCGACGACCAAATTGACTAACCGGCGTCTGAAATTTTCTAATTGCCCGCAGATATGAAGAATCACGAATCCAAAAAAAGTATCTACTGATACATAAATTATCGCGATTAGAAACATTATTATGACTTGAGTAAGATATGTTAAGTGGAACTGTGGATTTTTATCTGTGTCGTAGAAATAATATGTCTGGAACGGTAACGGTTTATTTCGATCCGTGAGATTTGTTATACGTCTGAACGGCAGGCCAAAATAAGGAAAAATGGTAACCATAATAAACGCGAATATCATCAAAATATATACACAAATTATAATCAGTCGAGCAGTTTTCATACGCTTTAATATTACATCTCTTTCTGGATCTAGCTTCAATGTCATCCAATCATCTTTAATCATGTTTATGATTGATAAAACAACTTGGAAATGTAAAAAAAGATATCAATAGTAAAATAATGTAAAATTAAAATAACACAACTTATATCTAATTTACTGTTATGATTGTAGTAATAAATTAAGTACTGTAATAGAACTTGATAAGGAAATGAGATTTATATCTACGTATTTTGTATTAAATCGATCCGGACATACTTGATTGCTTCCATCGCATGATGATAAATTTTAATAAAACCGATAATACAGGTAATGTAATTCGTAAATTGT
Source organism: Polyergus mexicanus (assembly GCF_030449975.1). Taxonomy (NCBI): domain Eukaryota; kingdom Metazoa; phylum Arthropoda; class Insecta; order Hymenoptera; family Formicidae; genus Polyergus; species Polyergus mexicanus. Next base: position 1,583,425 of record NW_027223346.1, read on the forward strand.
CTATCATTAGTGTTATATCGCCCCAAACTCGCATAAGCGCACAAACAAGAGGAATTAGAAAGAAAAATGTTATCGTAATGAAAGTCAAACCCATGCGCATGTCAGATCTAAATTTTTTCGTATCGACTTTATCGTTGATAGGCCATAAGCCGATCCAATTTAAAGTCAGACGGTTTAGTTCAATCGCCCATTCGAAATCTAAAGATATTTTTTTTTTTTTAGGAAATAAGAGCAACTTGAATATTATAATTACAAATGTGTAAATTGTAAAATTTCGGTAAAAAGTGATAAAACTGCAAAGTGACATGTTAATGCAATACAATACCAATTTAAAAATTTTCTTATTAGAGATACTGAATATAAATATTATAAGTGAAAGATATATAACATCTGCTTAGTACCTCTGTAACATGAAGATTTCGATATGTCCATATCGGAGGTTAATGCGAATATGTTGAAATGTTGTCGATTGTCGTATTCGTTCCATCCTATAAGACAGTTATTACGTATGCTTGAGAGACGAGTACAACGACCTGTCTGCTGCATCGAAGGATGCATTAAATATTAAAGATGCTACTTGCAGTGGCTTACACTTGTGCCTGCTTCGTAACAAAACTTTATAGGCATAAGAATAATTACGTACTACTGTTTTTAACAAAGCAATAAATATATTGTCCCCCTATATATATCGTCGAAATTGTATTAAAAGTTTTTTCATACTTTGTAATGTCATGCTTCACGTACATGTATTAACTTTGAAGAAATAGTGATATGTCATAAAAAAAAATTTCTGCGATAAATATTATAGCAAATACTGGTAGCCACTGAAAAAGAGATAGGTACAATAAAAAAGGTATGGAATATCGTGCAGTAGCTTTACATATTTTTCGCATGCTTGTTGCAAGAAATCATTTATTGATGTAACGCATCAAATGCAATGGTAGGCGCAGAAAATTTTATAATAAGAGTAATTTTTTTTTTTTTGGAACTGACGAGAAACAAAGCGATATCTACAGTTCTATAGTTTGAATCGGCTATTCGTATAACGATAATGATCGTAATCTTCAAACAAGAATAACAAAAAAAAAAAAAAATATATAGGTGAAAATATATTTATTTATATATAATATATAGATAAAAATATATTTATTCTTCATATTTTCATTTTCTCGAATTAATGTATTACTATGTATTATATATATTAATGTATAATATTATATGTATTATTATATGTTACTACTATATATAATCGCTATGTAATACCAGCTTAATTCCTTTAATCCAATATTGCCGATAAAAACGATATATAACCAGCTGAAGTTTTTAATAGCTGAAAATAAATATATCTATATATATTTAAAGATATTTTTACAAAACTATAAAATAAAATTTTTAATTAAATTGATCACGATTTCACATTATATTTGTAATCACATTTCCAATATTTAAATATTAAATAATTTAAATTTAAATCCTATAGTTTTATTAATAAAATTAATACTTGTTTGATGAACAGATTTAGTATAAAATTAAAAGTTACAATGTTAATATATTTAAAAAAAAAAAATTTCATATTAATATCTATTAGAAAGTACAGGAAGATATATCATTGGATACATTTTATTTATTTAAATAATAATTATCATTAATTAAATTAATTATAATTATAATATTATAATTATAATATTATATTAATAATAATAATAATTAGATTTCATTATATATAATAGGTACACAGATGAAAGAGAAAATGTGACATAAAATTTTAGTTAAAGTAAAAAATACTTATAATCTTACGCTGCAAAAAGTGATCATCGTTAATGGAACAATCTTTCCCGCAGTGATACCGAAAGGTTGCTGAACTCGTACCATTAATAGAATAAGATTTTTCGCTTCTTTTGACTCCCATTTGTACCACTCATGATCGTACACAGCATGGTATACCGCTTCCCACTTAACAAGGAACCATATAATAATATATATATAAATATTCATATTAATTCACAATATCGGTCACTATTATAAACATTAATAAAAGTTAAATAAAATTTAACTTATATATATATAAGATAATAGTATTTATTGTATAATTTATATTTTTATAAAAAAAATTAGATTATAAAAAATAAACAAACCATATACTTAATTTTTGTCTTATGAAAAAATATAAAATAATAAAATAATTAAATTATAATATTAATTAATTAGATCACCGAACTAGTTGGTAAAATGACAAATAATGTACATCATATATACGTATCTAAGAAGTTGTAACTTACTTGTTCTGTTATTAGCTCTCCAGCATAGCAATAGAAAAACATTTGCATAAAAAAAGTAATAATAGCTGCTGTCATGTAGCATATTCGTGAGAAATTCGCGGCATTTATCTTCTCGTTATTAATCACCTGGATAAAATCTCACTAATTAATAAAAACAAATCAAGAAAAAATAGATGATAATAACATACGAGTGCGCGCAATGCATACTGCACATACACAAACTATATTTATAAGTATATTTAAAAAATTAATAAACTTAAAGTACACTTTTTATATCTTTAATAGAATCTACGTTAATAGAACTTACAACAAGCAACGCAAATCCAGTTAGACAAAATATAATGCCGAAGTATATTATCGATCCGAGCATCATTAAAGTGAATATATCTTCAGTGTTATTGACATACCTTTAAATATAGAGCATATTTAAATAGCTATTATATTAAAACCAATGGAAAATTATATCCCGTACGAAAAATCATTCTTAAAATTATATACACATGTAATAATTACACGCACAATATTTTTTCTACTTAAAATTAAACAAAAGAATAGAAAAAAATCTTATCTTGCATATATAATGATATATGTAATCAATCTTGTACGATCAAGAGAAATAAACCTATAAAATTTTAAATACAATGATAGAGATAATTTGCTGAAATATTATGTTAAATTTGCGAAATTCAGTTATGTTATAATCGAAACTCACACCTGATTAGTCGTAAATGAGTCACTACGTTCTTTCTCAAAGCTTTGTTAAACTCTTTGCCGACGATCAAATCGATTAACCGGCGTCTGAAGTTTTCTAATTGACCGCAGATATGAAGAATCACGAATCCAAGAAAAGTATCTACTGACGTATAAATTATCATGGCCAGAAGTACCGCTATGATTTGTGTAAGATATGTTAACTCGAACTGCGGATTTTTATCCGTGTCATAGAAATAATATGTCTGGAGCGGTAACGGTTTGTTTCGATCGGTGAGATTTGTTAGATGTCTGAACGGTAAACCAAAAAAAGGAAAAATAGTAACCACGATTAGCGTAAATATCATCAGAATGTATGCAGAAATTATAATCAGTCGAGCGGTCCTCATACGCTTTATCATTACATCTCTTTCTACGTCAAGCTTCAACGTCATCCAATCTTCTCTAATCATGTTAATGATCGATAAAACAACTTGAAAATATAATAGAAGCAATATCAATAGTGAAATAATGTAAAATAATTGAACACAACTTACATCTAATTTACTGTTACGATTGTAGTAATAAATTGAGTACTGTAATGGAATTTGGCAAAGAAATGAGATCTACAGCTAAGTATTCTATATGAAATCGATCCAGACATACTTGATTGCTTCCATCGCATGATAACAAGTTTTAATAAAACCGACAGCATAGGTAATGTAACTCGTAAATTGTCTATCATTAGTATCATGTCGCCCCAAACTCGCATAAGCGCACAAACAAGAGGAATTATAGAAAAAAATATTATCATAATAAAAGTAAAGCCCACGCGAATGTCAGGCCCGAATCTTTTCAGAGCGTATTCGTCAGTTTTAGGCCATAAGCCGATCCAATTTAAAGTCAGACGGTTTAGTTCAATCGCCCATTTAAAATCTGAAAAAATTTTTTTTTTACGAAATAAGAAACTTAAATACAATAATTACAAATGTATATGTGGATTGTAAAATTTTGATGAAAAGTCATAGAACCGAACATGTGACATTTTAATGCGATACGATACAATAATGCGATACGATACTAATTTAAAAACTTTTTTTAGAAGCATGGAATATACGTGGGAAACGTATAACATCGCAATAAGAAACACTTATTACCTCTGTAACCTGAAGATTCCGATATGTCCATATCGAAGGATAATTCGAATATGTTGAAAAGTTGACTATTCTTTTCATCCTATAATAAGAATTATTACGCATATGGCAGGTATAACAACCTGGCTGTTTCGTGTCGAAGCTGTATTAAATATTAAAGATGCTACTTCTAGTCGTATAGAGTTCCCTGTTTCGTAACAAAACTTTTCGCATAAAAACTTGAAGCAAAAAAATAGTTACAAATACCTGTTTTGAACAAGGCAGAATATCCTGTCTCTGTATATCGTGCAAATTGTATTAAAAGTTTTTTCGTACTTTGTAACGTTTCATGTAGGCGCGTTAACTTCGAAAATAGTGGCGAATAATTGCATGTTATGTAATGGAGAAAATTTTCTGTATAGTAAAAAATGGTAGCAAAAAAGAAAGAAACAGATACAATAAAAAAGTACAGCATGCTGCGCAGTAGCTTTACATGTTTTTCGCATGCTTGTTGCAAGAATACGTTTATTGATGTAACACACATTAAGTGCAACAGTAGACGAAAAGAATGTCAAATTAAAAGTTCGTTCTTTGTCTGTACGAGGAAAACGCGGTATGCAAATCTGTAGTTTGAATCGAACTATTCATATAACAATAATGATCGTAATCTTCAAACAAAAATAACGTAATTTAAGAAAAGATGCAAACGTCGAGGTAAATATCCCGAGTGTAAACTTTTATTTTCTTTATAACAAATTTAATTATTGTCTTTTATTAGTAATTTTAACTGCAGAAAAATATATTCATTCTTCATATTCTCATTTTCTCAAATTAATGTATTGCTATGTATCATTGTGTGTTACTACTATATAATACCAGCTTAATTCCTTTAATCCAATATTGCCGATAAAAATGATATATAACCAACTGACGTTTTTAATAGCTGAAAATAAATATATCTTTATTTAAAAATATTTTTACGAAACAATAAAGTTAAATTTTTAATTAAATTAACCAAGATTTCATGTTAAATTTGTAATCACATTTCCAATATCTCAATATTAAATAATTTAAAGTTAATGTGTCACTGTTTATCTTTCATCTATATCTATGTAATGAAATATAATTATCAGTTATAATTATTATTTAAATAAAGAAAATGCAATGATACATATATATCAATGCACCTTTTTATTTAAAAAATAATTGTAACTGATAATTATATTTCATTACACAGATTAAAAAAAACAGTGAAACATAAGATTTTAGTTAAACTAGAAAAAGTTAAACTGGAAAATACTAATAATCTTACGCTGCAAAAAGTGGTCATCGTTAATGGAACAATCTTTCCTGCAGTGATACCGCAAGGTTGCTGAACGCGTATCATTAATAGAATAATATTTTTCGCTTGTTTTGACTCCCATTTATACCACTCACGATCGCAGACAGCATGGTATACTGCTTCCCACTTAACCAAAAAATTGATAATAATATATAAATAATTATATTAATTCAATATCGGTCACTTTTATAAACATTAATAGAATTTAATTTTTATATATGTATATATATATAAGATAAGAATATTTATAATTTATATTTTTATGAGAAAATTAAAAAGAAACAAACCATTTACTTAATTCTTGTCTTATGAAAAAGAATAGAATAATATAATAATTAAATTATATGATATAATAATAATGATTAGATCATCGAGCGAGATAGTAAAATGACAAATAATATATTATATATCATATTTATGTATACATGTATAAAATTGTAACTTACTTGTTCTGTTATTAGCTCTCCAGCATAGCAATAGAAAAACATTTGCATAAAAAATATAATGATAGCTGCTATCATGTAGCATATTTGTGAGAAATTCGAGAAATTTATTTTCTCATTATTAATCACCTGCATAATATCTTACTAATTAATAAAAACAAATTTATAAAATAGATAATAATAACATTCGAGTGCATACAATGCATGCTGCATAGACATAGTATATCTAGACCGAGTATTAAGGAAGGGGGATCGTCAAACAATGGACAGAGATAGCAAGCTTTGTATCACCATTGTAACTGCATCTTTTTTATCCCTTCTACTTTTTTCTTTCCAAGTTAGACAAAGATAGATCGGTGATCGTACAACAGCTGTCTCTTTCTATTTTTTAACACGTTGTGAATACGGGAAATGTAGAGACGCGCAGTCTATATATTATACGTCTATGACCGCACATGCACAAATTATATACTTTAAAAATTAATCAACTTAAAGTACATTTTTATACCTTCAACAGAATCTATGTTAATAGAACTTACAACAAGCAACGCAAATCCACATAGACAAAATATAATGCTAAAATATATTATCGATCCAAGCATCATTAAAGTGAATATATCTTCAGCGTTTTTGACATATCTTTAAATGTAAAACACATTTAAAAAGTCATTATATTAAAATTAATGGAAAATAATACACTTAGTACATATTGAAAATTTACGCTTAAGATTATATACATATGTAATAATTACATGTACATTTTTTTCTACTTAATATTATAGAAAAGAATAAAAAAAAAAAATCTTATCCTATATGTATAGCGATATATTTATATGATCAATTTTGTATGATTAGAAAAAAATAGGTTAAACCTATAAAATTTAAAATACATTGATAGAAACAATTCTTTCAAAAGTTATGTTAAACTTGTAAAATTCAGTTATGTTATAATCGAAACTCACACCTGATGAGTCGTAAATGAGTCACTACGTTGTTTCTCAAAGCTTTGTTAAACTCTTTGCCGACGACCAAATTGACTAACCGGCGTCTGAAGTTTTCTAATTGCCCGCAAATATGAAGAATCACGAATCCAAAAAAAGTATCTACTGACATATAAATTATCGTAATCAGAAACACTATTATGACTTGAGTAAGATATGTTAAGTGGAACTGCGGATTTTTATCTGTGTCGTAGAAATAGTATGTCTGGAACGGTAACGGTTTATTTCGATCCGTAAGATTTGTTATACGTCTGAACGGCAGGCCAAAATAAGGAAAAATGGTAACCATACATAACGCGAATATCGCCACAATATATACACAAATTATAATCAGTCGAGCAGTTCCCATACGCTTTAATATTACATCTCTTTCTGGATCTAGCTTCAATGTCATCCAATCTTCTTTAACCATGCTTATGATTGATGAAACAACTTGAAAATGTGAAAAAAAGATATCAATGGTAAAATAATGTAAAATTAAAATAACACAACTTATATCTAATTTACTGTTATGATTATAGTAATAAATTAAGTACTGTAATAGAACTTGACAAGGAAATGAGATTTATATCTACGTATTTTGTATTAAATCGATCCGGACATACTTGATTGCTTCCATCGCATGATGACAAATTTTAATAAAATCGATAATATAGGTAATGTAACTCGTAAATTGTCTATCATTAGTGTTATATCGCCCCAAACTCGCATAAGCGCACAAACAAGAGGAATTAGAAAGAAAAATGTTATCGTAATGAAAGTCAAACCCATGCGCATGTCGGATCTAAATTTTTTCGTACCGACTTTATTAGTGATAGGCCATAAGCCGATCCAATTTAAAGTCAGACGGTTTAGTTCAATCGCCCATTCAAAATCTGAAAATATTTTTTTTTATAGAATAAGGAACTTGAATATCATAATTACAAATGTGTAAATTGTAAAATTTTGATAAAAAGTAATAGAATTGCAATGTGACATGTTAATGCAATGCAATACTAATTTAAACATTTTCTTATTAGAGACACTGAATATAGATACTATAAGTGAAAGATATATAACATCTGCTTAGTACCTCTGTAACATGAAGATTTCGATAGGTCCATATCGGAGGTTAATGCGAATATGTTGAAAAGTTGTTGACTGTTGGTATTCGTTCCATACTATAATAAGATGATTGTTACGCATGCTCGTGAGACGAGTATAACGACCTGTCTGCTGCGTCGAAGGATGCATTAAATATTAAAGATGCTACTTGCAGTGGCTTACAGTTGTGCCTGCTTCGTAACAAAACTTTATAGGCATAAGAATAATTACGTACTACTGTTTTTAACAAAGCAATAAATATATTGTCCCCCTATATATATCGTCGAAATTGTATTAAAAGTTTTTTCATACTTTGTAATGTCATGCTTCACGTACATGTATTAACTTTGAAGAAATAGTGGCAAGTAATTGAATGATATGTAATAAAAAAAAATTTCTGCGATAAATATTATAGCAAAAAATGGTAGCCACAGAAAAAGAGATAGGTACAATAAAAAAGGTATGGAATATCGTGCAGTAGCTTTACATATTTTTCGCATGCTTGTTGCAAGAAATCAGACATTTATTGATGTAACGCATCAAATGCAATGGGAGGCGCAGAAAATTTTAAAATAAAAGTAATTTTTTTTTTTTTTTTTTTTTGGAACTGACGAGAAAGAAGCGATATATAAATCTACAGTTTGAATCGATATAACGATGATGATCGTAATCTTCAAACAAGAATAACATAATTTACAATTTAGAAACATCGAGGTAAATAACCCGAGTGTAAACTTTTATTTTCTTCGTAATGAATTCTTTATAATTATTGTCTTTTATTAATCATTTTAATTGAAGAAAAATATATTCATGCCTTATATTCACATCTTCTCGTATCAATGTATTATTATGTATTATATATTAATATGAAATACTATATGTATTATTATATGTTGCTACTATATAACACTACTATGTAATACCAGCTTAATTTATTTAATCCATTATTGCCGATAAAAAAGACATATAACCAGCTGACGTTTTTAATAGCTGAAAATAAATACATCTTTATTTAAATGTATATTTACGAAATTATAAAATATAATTTTTAATTAAATTAATCACAGTGTTTCATGTTATATTTGTAATCATATTTTCTATATCTACATATTGAATAATTTTAATTTAAAAATCCTAAAGTTTTATTATTAGAAATAATATTTTTTGACCAACAGATTTATGAAATAGAAAAATTAAAAGTTACAATACATTAATATATTTTGATCAAAGTTTTTTATGTGTTAATATCTATTAAGAAGTTACAAGAAGATGTATATACTGAGTGGCCCATTTTAATCCATCCAGTCGAATATCTCAAAAACCAAGCCCGGAAGAGAAAAATATTTAAGACAAAAGTCGTTTGGTTTCAAGGGGGCCATAAGATGGTACCATTGGTTTGACCTTGGAAAATCATTTGAAGGTCATGTGAAGGTCAACTTTAAAACCTTAAACGGAAACCCCCATTTTTTATTTAGCATTCTTGTAGCGGACATCGAGAGCTTTCCAAAACGCTGTAATAAAGTATTTTTTCATTAAGTACTTTTTGAGTTATTTTATATTTTAATCTGACATCTTTTGATATAAAAAAATTAAATATCTCATAAAATATTCAGTTTTCGATAATCTTACCGTAATGCTTTTATGTACAGAATAATGAGACAAATCAATTAGTGCAAAAAAAAACAAATAATTGTTTAAAAACATACATCGTAAATAATTTTTTTAAAAACTATTATTTTTTTATACTAATTGATTTGTATCATTATTCTGTACATAAAAGTATTAGGTAAGATCATCGAAAGCTAAATATTTTACGAGATATTTTATTTTTTATATCAAAATGTGTCAGAATGATATAGGTCGCAAAATACTTGACGAAAAAATACTTTATTATAATGTTTTGTAAAGGTCTCAAGAAGGATTATAAGAATATGCAATAAAAAATAGGGGATTTCATTTAAAAAGATAAAATTGACCTTGGAATAATAATCTTATAGCGTTCTATTATCATAACCTTGAAAGTGCCCACCGAATCAAAAATAAATAATGCTGTTATGTTTGTCTTTCAAAACCAAATAAATTTTGTTTCAAACTCTCTTTTCAAAAATGCGTTGTTTTCGAAATATTTAGATGTCTCAATTAAAAAAAACTCACCCTGCATACAATATTATCTTATTGCATACACTTTCTTTATTTCAATAATAATTATAATTAATAATAATTAAATTTCATTATATTAAATTTCATTGGACAGATGAAAAAAAAAAAAGAATGACGTAAAATTTTAGTTAAATTATAAATAAGAATCTTACACTGCAAAAAGTGGTCATCGTTAATGGAACAATCTTTCCCGCAGTGATACCGAAAGGTTGCTGAACTCGTACCATTAATAGAATAAGATTTTTCGCTTCTTTTGATTCCCATTTGTACCATTCACGATCGTACACAGTATGGTATACCGCTTCCCACTTAACAAGGAAATATATAATAATATATGAATATTCATATTAATTCGAAATATTGATCACTTTTATAAACATCAATAAAAGTTAGATAAAATTTTACTTATATGTATACCATATATGGAGGAAAATAGAGTGAAAATTAATTAGGTACCAAGGATAACAGGACTTTTTGTAGAAGTCAAAATATCCGATTTTGTTCCTTCGATAGGATCAAGTAGGATATCTATTTGAAAGTATGTGAAACACCGTGAAATCACATAATTTTGACAGGCGGGTCAAACCGGGTACTTTTATTTTCTCGTGATAAGTATTACTATCTTCGGTCGATTCGAGTGATTAACTGTAGATTAACGCCATTATTATTTTGAGATGAACCATGTCCACGTGCACACGATATTTCTATTTTGAGAGAAGTCCAAAATTTTCGGTACGAAAAAGATCGATCGGGACATATTAATCCAGTAGTCATCGTAGACTTTTTCTACACAGAACATCTATTTCGGTAAATGTAGCATTGCATTCTGTACATATTAGAGAATTTATTGCACTAGTTTTGATCGTCATTTTGTACGCTGAAATAAATACCCGTCGTGTTTGTTATACTTCTCGTGTTGGGGCAAAAGCGGGTACCTACCTCATACAATGAAAAGAGAAAAAACTCCATCCTGACTTTGTCTCTATACAAAAAGCAGTTAGAAATGAGGACTGCTCAGAAAAAGAAACCACAAAAAAAACTTTTTGAGATCCTTAAAGTTAAAAAATTAAATAAGAAAGTCCTGCAGCAATATATATATATATATATATATATATATATATATATATATATATATATATATATATATATATAGAGAGAGAGAGAGAGAGAGAGAGAGCGAGAGGATATTTATGTTTGTGATTTTTGTTTATAGAATACATTTTTGTATTTTAATTAAAATAAATCAAAATTATGTAATTTCACGGTGTTTTACATACTTTCAAATAGGTATCCTATTTGATCCTATCGGAGGAACAAAACCGGGTATTTTGACTTCTTCAAAAAGTCCTATTATACTTGGTACCTAATTAATTTTTTCAACAAACATCATTTTCTCATAGTTCAAGGTTTACTAAAGACTACTAACAGTCAGAAGAATCTTTTTTGCCTTCCAAACAAATCCAAAAAGTATCCAGTTTCATCCTATTTTCCTCTATTAATTTATAATATATATATATATATATGTATGTATACAAGATATTAAGTAATATTTATAATTTCTATCTTTATAAGAAAATTAGAAATAAACAAATCATTTACATAATAATATAATAATTAGATCACACGATATAATAATAATAATTAAATCACCAAGCAAAATAGTAAAATGACAAATAATATATATCATGTTTACGTGTATAAAGTTTTAACTTACTTGTTCTGTTATTAGCTCTCCAGCATAACAATAGAAAAACATTTGCATAAAATAAGTAATGATAGCTGATATCATGTAGTATATTCGTGAGAAACTCGCGCCATTTATATTCTCATTATTTATCACCTAGATAACATCTCAGTAATTAATAAAAACAAATTAAAAAATTAGATAATAGCATACGATGCATATAGCGCACACACAAACTGTATATTTTAAAAATTAATAAACTTAGAATATATTCTTTACATTTTCAATAGATTCTATATTATTCGAACTTACAACAAGCAACGCAAATCCACATAGACAAAATATAATGCTAAAATATATTATCGATCCAAGCATCATTAAAGTGAATATATCTTCAGCGTTATTGACATATCTTTAAATGTAAAATACATTTAAAAAGTTATTATATTAAAATCAATGGAAAATTATACACTTAGTATACAGGGTGTCCCATATTTATCTCCTCAGGCAAATATCTCAAAAACCAAGCCCGGAAGAGAAAAATGTTTCAGACAAAAGTTGTTTGGTTTCGAGGGGGCCATAAGATGGTGACAATGATTTGATCTTGGAAAATCATGTAAAAGTCATGTGAAGGTCAACTTTGAAATCTTAAATGGAAACTCCCATTTTTTATATAGTATTCTTGTAGCTGACATCGAGAGCTTTCCAAAACACTATAATAAAGTATTTTTTCATTAAGTACTTTTTGAGTTATTTTATATTTTAATCTGACATATTTTGATATAAAAAATAAAATATTTCGTAAAATATTCAGTTTTCGATAATCTTACCGTAATACTTTTATGTACAGAATAATAAGACAAATTAATTAGTGCCAAAAAAAACAAATAATTGTTTAAAAAAATACATCATAAATAATTTTTTTAAAAACTATTATTTTTTTATACTAATTGATTTGTATCATTATTCTGTACATAAAAGTATTGCGATAAGATTATCAAAAACTAACTATTTTATGAGATATTTAATTTTTTATATCAAAATATGTCGGATTAAAATATAAAATAACTCAAAAAATACTTAATAAAAAAATAGTTTATTATAGCGTTTTGGAAAGCTCTCGAGGCAAGCTACAAGAATACTAAATAAAAAATGGGGGTTCCTATTTAAGATTTTAAAGTTGACCTTCACATGACCTTCAAATGATTTTCCAGGGTCAAACCAATGGTACCATCTTATGGCCCCCTCGAAACCAAATAACTTTTGTCTGAAACATTTTTCTCTTCCGGGCTTGGTTTTTGAGATATTTGCCTGAGGAGATTAAAATGGGACACTCTGTATATTGTACAAAAATTCACGTTTAACATTATACACACACGTAATAATTACATGTACATTCTTTTCTACTTAATATTATAGAAAAGAATATCGAATAAAAAATCTCGTCCTATATACAGGGTGTCCCATTTTAAAGAACCCACTCAAATATCTCAGAAAGACTGCGTTAAATCGAAAAATGTTTCAAACAAAAGTTGTGTGGCTTCAAAAAGGCCATAAGATGGTGACAATGATTTGACCTTGGAAAATCATTTGAAGGTCATGTGAAGATCAACTTTAAAATCTTAAATTGAAATCCCCATTTTTATTTAGTATTCTTGTATCTTATCTCGAGAGCTTTCCAAAACACTATAATAAAGTATTTTTTCATTAAGTACTTTTTGAGTAATTTTATATTTTAATCTGACATTTCTCGATTTAACGCAGTATTTCTGAGATATTTGAGTGGGTCCTTTAAAATGGGACACTCTGTATATGGTACAGCGATATATGATCAATCTTGTATAATTAGAAAAATAAGTTAAACCTATAAAATTTTAAATACATTGATAGAAACAATTTTTTCAAAAGTTATGTTGAACTTGTAAAATTCAGTTATGCTATAATCGAAACTCACACCTGATGAGTCGTAAATGAGTCACTACGTTGTTTCTCAAAGCTTTGTTAAACTCTTTACCGACGACCAAATTAATTAACCGGCGTCTGAAGTTTTCTAATTGGCCGCAGATATGAAGAATCACGAATCCAAAAAATGAATCTACTGACATATAAATTATTGTGGCCAGAAACACCGTTATAACTTGAGTAAGATATGTTAACTGGAACTGCGGATTTTTATCTGTGTCGTAGAAATAATATGTCTGGAACGGTAACGGTTTATCTCGATCCGTGAGATTTGTTAGACGTCTGAACGGTAGGCCAAAATAAGGAAAAATGGTAACCATAATTAACGCGAATATCATTAGAACGTATGCAGAAATTATAATCAGTCGAGCGGTCCTCATACGCTTTATCATTACATCTCTTTCCGCATCTAGCTTTAATGTCATCCAATCTTCTCTAACCATGCTTATGATCGATAAAACAACTTGGGAATGTAAAGAAAACGATATCAATAGTAAAATAATGTAAAATTAAAATAACACAACTTATATATCTAATTTACTGTTACGACTGTAGTAATAAATTAAGTACTGTAATAGAACTTGACAAAAAAATGAGATTTATAACTACATATTCTATATCAAATCGACCCAGACATACTTGATCGCTTCCATCGCATGATAACAAATTTTAATAAAACCGATAATATAGGTAATGTAACTCGTAAATTGTCTATCATTAGTACCATGTCGCCCCAAACTCGCATAAGCGCACAAACAAGAGGAATTACAAAGAAAAATGTTATCGCAATGAAAGTCAAACCCATGCGAATGTCAGATCCGAGTTTTTTCGTACCGACTTTATCGGTGGTAGGCCATAAGCCGATCCAATTTAAAGTCAGACGGTTTAGTTCAATCGCCCATTCGAAATCTGAAAAAAAATTTTTTTATGAAAAAAATAACCTGAATATCATAATTACAAATGCATATGTAGATTGTAAAATTTTGATAAAGACTAATAAAACTGCAATGTGACATGTTAATGAGATACAATACTAATTTAAAAACTCTTATTAAAGACTTCGAATATAGTGAAGAATATAAATATAACATCGGTTCAGTACCTCTGTAACTTGAAGATTCTGATATGTCCATATCGAAGTCTAACGCAGATATATTAACGAGGTGTGGATCGTCGTGTTTATTCCACCCTATACTATTGTATAATGAGACGACTATCACGCATGCTTATAAGGGGGGTACAGTAACCAGACTGCTTCGTCGAAGGATGCGTTAAATATTAAAGACGCTACTTCCAGTGGCTTACGCAATTTTTTGCCCGCTTCGTAAAAAAACTTTATGGGTATAAGAATAGTTACGTAGTAAAGTGTATTATGTCGTTATATATCATCGAACTTGTCTTAAAAGTTTCTTTGTACTTTGTAGCGTGTTTCTAAACGTGCGTACATTTTGGAACGAGAAATAATGATTGTATGAGTTAATAATGTATTTGCATATTATGTAGCGGCAAAACTTTTTTGTGCAATGAATATAAAATTTTGACTTACTCTAGTAAACGCAGCAGAATGTATAGTTAAATTCTCTCTAGAGATACTTATTAATCTTACATTGCAGAAAGTAGTTATCGTTAAAGGAATAATTTTGCCTGCAGTAACGTAAAGAGATGCTTGGATTCGTATAATTACTGTAATAACAGATTTCTTAGAATAATAGCAAGTATGTTGAAATAAAGTACGAAATTTTATTTCCGCCGTAATGGATACAGTTATTGGTTTTGTTCGTTATTCTTTTTATTCAGTCTCTAATTCTTATAATAATGTTATTATATAATAAGATGGTAGAAAGTTTGATTTTTTTCAGGCATACGCCAATAGAAGCGATATATGTTCAACCTAAGTTTTTACAAACTGAGAATAGATATTATTAAATATATTTTCAAAATCGAATTTTTATAAAATATCATGAATATCGACTATATTTTCATCTCACAAATTTATAATCGTAATTGTAACATTTAAATTTTATAATAATTAAATGATACTTTCTTGAGAGAGAGAGAGAGATTCACAGATATAATATATGAATAAAAGAAAATTAGAACATTTATATCTAAAAGAATTATTCTCTGTTATACTATATGTATTATTATGTGTTAATACTAGCTTAATTCCTTCAGCTTAATCCAGTATTGCCCATAAAAAAGATATATATCCAGCCGACGTTTTAAATACCTAAAAATAAGCATATCTTTATATCTTTTCAAAACGATAAAATAAAATTTTTAATTAAATTGATTACTTTCGTGTTATATTTGTAATCACATTTTTAATATTTAAATATAAAATATATTTAAATTTAAATATTAAAGTTTTATTATTAAATAAAATACATTTTTGACCAACAGATTTAATATAAAATTAAAAGTTACTATGTTAATACATTTCGAAAAAAAATTTTTTATATTAAGGCTCCAGAATACACTCGCCGCGACTATATCGGAATCGTGACATCAAAGGCGAGAATGACACGCTGAGAATTCTTGCATATCGTTTTTAAATAAAAAAATATTTTGATGAAACGGCACTACAAATCGAACACATGTGAATTTGTCGGAAAACTATGCTAAAAGCATGTATGTTTCATATCACATTCATTTTACGGCCATTTATTTTACTGTTCAGAGGGAAAAGCATAGTTTTCGGACAATTTTAAGTGAGCTAAAGCGTGTTCTTGTTTCATCAAAATATCTTTTTATTTAAAAATGGCACACACAAGAATCTTCAGCGTGTCATTTTCGCCTCCGTCATCACGATTCTAATATGGCCGCGGCGAGTATCCAGGAGGTTTAATATCTATTAAAAAATTAAATAAAAAGATATATCTTTCATTGCACTTGCTTTATTTAAATAATAATTGTAACTAATAATTATATTTCATTATATAGGTACAAAAAAGAGAAAAAAATGACAGAAAATTTTAGTTAAACTAAAAAATACTAATAATCTTACGCTGCAAAAAGTAGTCATCGTTAATGGAACAATCTTTCCTGCAGTGATACCGCAGGGTTGCTGAACTCGCATCATTAATGGAATAAGATTTTTCGCTTGTCTCGACTCCCATTTGTACCATTCACGATCGTACACAGCATGGTATACTGCTTTCCACTTAACAAGAAAATATATTATAATATATAAATATTTATATTAATTCAATATCGACTTTTACAAGTATTAATAAAAGTTAAGAAAAATTTAACTTGTATTATATATAATACATAAAATAGTATTTAAAATTTATATATTTATAAGAAAATTGGAAATAAACACACTATTTACCTAATTTTTGTCTTAGGAAAAAAAATAATAATAATTAAATCACATAATATACGGTAATGATAATAATTGTAACTTACTTGTTCTGTTATTAGCTCTCCGGCATAGCAATAGAAAAACATTTGCATAAAAACAATAATAATAACCATTATCATGTAACATATTTGTGCGAAATTCGCGGCATTTATCTTCTCGTTATTAATCACCTGGATAAGATCTCACTAATTAATAAAAACAAATAAAAAAATAGATAATAATAACATAGGAGTGCATACAATGTATATTGCACATAAACAAATTGTATATTTTAAAAATTAATAAACAAAATATATTTTTTACATTTTCAATAGAATATAATATATATCACTAAAACTTACAACAATCAACGCAAATCCAGATAGACAAAATATAATGCTAAAATATATTATCGATCCAAGCATCATTATAGTGAATATATCTTCAGCATTATTGACGTATCTTCAAATATAAAACATTTGAAAAGCTATTATATTAAAACCAATGAAAAATTATACACATATAGTACATCCAGTACAAAAATTCACGTTTAAGATTATATTGTATATACATATAATAATTATTACATATACATTTTTTTCTACTTAACATTAAAGAAAAGAATAGAAAACAAGATGAAAATTGTGCAAATTAAAAATTTGCATATTGCTTCCTCATCATTTTATCTCGCTCACAAAGCTTAAGCTCCTTAAAGCAAGCGAGTTTTTCATTTTTGACTTCTTTATAGAGAAAGATATCTCAAAAATTGTGAAAGTTAGAACGTTTACAGACATGTAAACGCTGTAACTTTCACAAATCCAAAAAATTCCAAATTTCATAAAAAATGAACTCTTTGATCGATCCTCACCAAATTTATTGCCAACTATCCTTAGATGATACTCTAACCATATAAAAATATTTAGCCCAATATTTGAAAAATTGCGAAAGTTAGAGCAATCACGTCCTTTTGCACATCCACACATACGGACATTTTTTTAAATGTGATTTTTCGAACATTTATTGACGTTTTAGAACATTCTAAACACATTGGCATCAAAATCTCAAAAAAAAATTTTTCGCGGAAACAAAGCTTCCTCTATGAGGAAGCAGAAAAGATCTCATCCTACATATACATATATGATCAATTTTGTATGATTAGAAAGAATAAGTCGGATCTAAGAAATTTAAAACACAATGGTAAAGACAATTTCTTCAAAACTTATATTAAACCTGTGAAATTCGGTCATATCATAATCGAAACCCACACCTAATAAGTCGTAAATGAGTCGCTACGTTGTTTCTCAATGCTTTGTCAAACTTTTTGCCAACGATCAAATTGACTAATCGGTGTCTGAAGTTTTCTAATTGACCGCAGATATGAAGAATCACGAATCCAAGAAAAGTATCCACTGACGTATAAATTATCACGACCAAAAACATCGCTATGACTTGTGTAAGATATGTTAATTGGAACTGCGGATTCTTATCTGTGTCGTAGAAATAATATGTCTGGAACGGTAACGGTTTATCTCGATCCGTGAGATTTGTTAGACGTCTGAACTGTAAGCCGAAATAAGGAAAAATGGTAACCATAGTTGTCGCGAATGTCGTCAAAACGTATGCACAAATTACAATCAGTCGAGCGGTCCTCATACGCTTTATCATTACATCTCTTTCTGCGTGTAGCTTCAACGTCATCCAGTCTTCTCTAATCATATTTACGATCGATAAGACAACTTGGGAATGTAAAAAAAATCGATATCAATAGTAAAATAATTTAAAATAACACAACTTATGTCTAATTCACTGCTACGACTGTAATAATAAATTAAATACTGTAATAGAATTTGACAAAAAATGAAATCTATAGTCACACATTCTCTGTCAAATCGATTCAGACATACTTGATTGCTTCCATCGCATAACAAAAAGTTTTAGTAAAACTGACAGCATCGGTAATGTAACTCGTAAATTGTCAATCATAAGTATCATATCGCCCCAAACTCGCGTGAGCGCATAAAGAAGGGGAATTAGAAAGAAAAATGTTATCATAATGAAAGCAAAGCCCACGCGAATGTCAGGCCCGATTCTTTTCAGAGTGGACTCATTGGTTTTTGGCCATAATCCGATCCAATTTAACGTCAGACGGTTTAGTTCAATCGCCCATTCAAAATCTAAAAATATTTTTTTTTATGAGAAAAGAAACTTGAATATCATAATTACAAATGCATATGTAGATTGTAAAATTTTGATAAAGACTAATAAAACTGCAATGTGACATGTTAATGCGATACAATACTAATTTAAAAACTCTTATTAAAGACTTCGAATATAGTGAAGATTATAAATATAACATCGGTTCAGTACCTCTGTAACTTGAAGATTCTGATACGTCCATATCGAAGTCTAACGCGTATATATTAAGGGGTTGTTGATTGTCGTGTTTATTCCATCCTATACTATAATAAGACGACTGTCACGCATGCTCGTGAGGCGCGTACAATAACTGAATGCTTCGTCGAAGAATGCATTAAATATGAAAGATGCTACTTTCAGTGGCTTACGCAATTTTTTGCCTGCTTCGTAGCAGAACTTTATGGGCATAAGAATAATTACGTACATGTTGTTTTTTAATAAAGTGGGAAGTGTATCGTGTCGCTATATATCATCGAATTTGTCTTAAAAGTTTTTTTTGTACTTTGTAGCGTGTTTCTAAATGTGCAATGAATATGAAATTTTGACTTAGTAAAAACTGCAAAATGTAGTTAAGCTCTCTCTAGAGATACTTATTAATCTTACACTGCAGAAAATAGTTATCGTTAGAAGAATAATTTTTCCTGCAGTAATGTAAAGAGATTCCTAGATTCGTATCATTATTATAATAACAGATTTCTTAGAATAATAGCGAGTATATTGAAGTAAAGTATGAAACATTATTTGTACCGTAATGGATTCATTTTTTATTGATTTTTATTCGTTATTCTAATTAGAAGAAAATAAGTTCATCCTTCTTCTTACTCAGTCTCTAATTATTAATTATTATAATATTATTGTATAATGAGATATGCTAGAAAAAGTTTGATTTTTTTCAAATATGTGCCAACAGAAGCGATATATGTCTAACCTAGGTTTTTACAAATTGAAAATAGACATTATTAAATATATTTTCAAAATAAAATTTTTATAAAAATATGATGAATATCGACTATGTTTATAATAATTAAATGATACTTTCTTGATTCACAGATATAATATATGAATAAAAGAAAATTCGAATATTTATACTTGAAAGAATTATTCTGTATCGTTCTAATATTATAAATGCTACAAAGCGTAAAATAAAAATATTTAATATTTTTACGCGCGTGCATACACACGCATACAAGCTTGAAAAATAAAAATAATAATTACAAATGCCTCTTTTTGACAAGGCGCAAAATATATTGTATCTCTATATATTGTCAAACTTGTATTAAAAGTTTTTCCGTACTTTGTAACGCTTCATATATCTGCATTAATTTCAAATGATAATGGCAAATAATTGTACAATATGTTATATGTATATAATATAAATGGACAATTTCTTGTATGGTAAAAAATGTTAACAAAAAAGAAAGAAACAAGTATAATAAAATAAATATAGAATGTCGCACAGTAGCTTTACATATTTTTCACATACTTGTTGCAAGAACACATTTATTGCAACAACACATATAACACATGTAACACATATTAATATTTTTGCAACAGCAGACGGAAAAAATATGAAATTAAGAGTTTATTTTTTTTATATGCGAAGAAAACGCGATATTTAAATCTACAGTTTGAATCGGCTTATTTGTATAACAACGATGATCGTAATCTTGAAAGAAGAATAACATAATGTACGAAAAGAAACATCGAATATAAATATCTCGAATTAAAACTTTTAGCTTCTTTATAACGATTGTAATTATTGTCTTTTATTAATAATTTTAACTGGAGAAAAATATATCCATTCCTTATATTCTCATTTTCTCGAATTAATGTATTACTATGTATTATTATGTGTTACTACTATATAATACCAGCTTAATTCTTTAATCCATCATTGCTGATAAAAATGATATATAACCCGCTGATGTTTTTAATAGCTGCAAATAAATACATTTTTATTTAAAGATATTTTTACGAAACTATAAAATAAAATTTTTAATTAAATTGCTCACGATTCCGTGTTATATTTGTAATTACATTTTTAATATTAGGTGTACAACTTTGCTTCCGCCGTTTTCCTATAGATGGCTTTAGCGGTAAGTAGTGGTCGAAATAAATAGATCGTAGACGTCATGCGATAAACTTGGGCATCTGTCAACATAACCCCATAGAAACATTAGTCGATTTGTGTCTGCATCATAAGTTATTCTCGATTGAAAATATCAGTTTACGAGCCAAATTCTCGTCATTTGCGGGAGGTTTTAATTTTCTGCTTCAATATGAAGAAATCTGCGGCTGAGGCTCATCGAATGCTCTCAAATACTTATGGTGAAGCCGCTATTAGCGAAAGAACGTGTCGCGAGTGGTTTCAACGCTTCAAGAACGGTGATTTTCACGTCGAAGACCGGCATAGCGGTGGAAGAGAGAAGGTTTTCGAAGATGCAGAATTGGAGGCATTACTTAACGAAGACTCGAGTCAAAGTGAAAAAGAATTGGCACGATGATTGGGAGTGGACAATACTTTGAATCATAAATGTATAACCAGTTTTTTACAATAAAGCCTCGAATTTCGGAAAAAGAACGGCGGAAGCAAAGTTGTACACCTAATATCTAAATAATGAATAATTTAAATTTAAATCTTAAAGTTTTATTATTGGATAAAATATATTTTTAACCAACAGATTTAATATAAAATTAAAAGTTACAATGTTAATACATTTTGAAAATATTTTTTATATTAAGGATAATATCCAGGATACTCGCCGCGGCCTTATTGGAATCGTGACGTCAAAGGCGAGAATGACACGCTGAGAATTCTTACGTGTCATTTTTAAATAAAAAGAATTTTAATGAAACAACACAGATCGCACACTTAAAAAATTGTCTGAAGACTATGCTAAAAGCATATATGTTTCATATCACACTCATTTTACAGCTGTTTATTAACTGTCAAGGGAAAAGCATAGTTTTCGGACAATCTTACAAATATGCTAAAGCGATCTATGTTATTGTTTCATCAAAATATCTTTATATTTAAAAATGACACGCAAGAATCCTTAGCGTATCATTCTCGTCTCTGACGTCTCGATTCTAATATGACAGCAGCAAGTACCCAGGAGCCTTAATATCTATTAAAAAGTTATAAAAAGATATATCTTTTATTGCACTTGCTTTATTTAAATGATACTTATATAACTAATAATTATATAGGTACAGAGAAGAGAATGAGTGACGCATAAAATTTTAACTAAAATTTAAACTAAAAAATATTAATAATCTTACGCTGCAAAAAGTAGTCATCGTTAATGGAACAATCTTTCCCGCAGTGATACCGCAGGGTTGCTGAACTCGCATCATTAATAGAATAAGATTTTTCGCTTGTCTCGACTCCCATTTATACCACTCACGATCGTACACAGCATGGTATACTGCTTCCCACTTTTCAAGGATACATATAATAATATATAAATATTTATATTAATTCAATATTGACTATTTTTATAAAGAATAATAAAAGTTGAATGAAAATTTATATATAATAATTAAATCATAAAATATAATAAGATATAATAATTATTAAATCAGCAAGCAAGGTGGCAAAATGACAAATAATGTACATCATATTTATGTATACGTATATAAGATTGTAACTTACTTGTTCTGTTATTAAATCTCCAGCATAGCAATAGAAAAACATTTGCATAAAAATAATAATGATAGCTACTATCATGTAGCATATTTGTGAGAAATTCGCGGCATTTATCTTCTCATTATTAATCATCTGAATAACATTTTACTAATTAATAAAAACAGAGTAAAAAATAGATAATAATAACATACAAGCGCATACAATTGGATACTGCACATACACAAATTGTATATTTGAAAAATTAATAAATTGAAATATATCTTTTACATTTTCAATAGAATCTATGTTACTGGAACTTACAACAAGCAATGCAAATCCAGATAGACAAAATATAATGCTAAAATATATTATCGATCCAAGCATCATTAAAGTAAATATATCTTCAACGTTATTAATATACCTTTAAATATAGAACACATTTAGAAAGCTATTATATTATAATTAATGGAAAATTATATACTTAGTACATATTGTACGAAAATTCACGCTTATATACTAAGATTATATACACATGTAATAATTAAATGTACAATTTTTTCTACTTAATATTAACGAAAAGAAAAGAAAGAAAATCTCATCTTACATAAATAGTGATATATATATATATATATATGTGATCAACCTTGTATGATCAGAAGAAAGTTAAACCTATAAAATTTATAATACAATGGTAGAAACAATTTCTTCAAAAGTTATGTTGTACTTATTAAATTCAGTTACGTCATAATCAAAACTCACACCTGATAAGCCGTAAATGAGTTACTATGTAGTTTCTCAGAGCTTTGTTAAACTCTTTGCCGATGACCAAATCGACTAACCGGCGTCTGAAGTTTTCTAATTGCCCGCAGATATGAAGAATCACGAATCCAAGAAAAGTATCTACTGACGTATAAATTATCACGACCAAAAACACCGCTATAACTTGAGTAAGATACGTTAATTCGAACTGCGGATTCTTATCTGTGTCGTAGAAATAATATGCCTGGAGCGGTAACGGTTTGTCCCGATCCGTGAGATTTGTCAGACGTCTGAACGGTACGCCAAAATAAGGAAAAATGGTAACCATAATTAACGCGGATATCATCAGAACGTATGCACAAATTACAATCAGTCGAGCGGTTTCCATACGCTTTATCATTACATCTCTTTCTGCATCTAGTTTCAATGTCGTCCAATCTTCCCTCATCATGCTTATGATCGATAAGACAACTTGGGAAGGCAAAAAAAATCGATATCAATAGTAAAATAATTTAAAATAACACACAACTTATATCTAATTTACTGTTACGACTGTAGTAATAAATTAAGTACTCCAATAGAATTTGACAAAAAAATATGATCTATAGTTACGCATTCTACATCAAATCGATCCAGACATACTTGATTGCTTCCATCGCATAATAACAAGTTTTAATAAAACCGACAGTATAGGTAATGTAAATCGTAAATTGTCTATCATTAGCACCATGTCGCCCCAAACTCGCATAAGCGCATAAATAAGAGGAATTATACAGAAAAATGTTATCATGATAAAAGCAAAACCCATGCGAATGTCAGACGCGAATCTTTTCAGAGTAAAATAATTGTTTCTAGGCCACAAGCCGATCAAATT
Organism: Polyergus mexicanus; assembly: GCF_030449975.1. Lineage (NCBI taxonomy): Eukaryota > Metazoa > Arthropoda > Insecta > Hymenoptera > Formicidae > Polyergus > Polyergus mexicanus. Next base: position 1,608,005 of record NW_027223346.1, read on the forward strand.
TAAAGTCAGACGATTCAGTTCAATCGCCCATTCAAAATCTGAAAGAATTTTTTTTTATAGAATAAAAAATTTTCAATACGATAATCATGCGATATTTTCAATACGATAAATGCATATGTAGATTGTACAATTTTGTTGAAAAGTAATAAAACTGCAATGTGACATATTAATGCAATACAATTCTAATTTAAAAATTTTTATTAAAGATATTGAATATAGGGATTATAAGCGAAAAATGTATAACATCGTCTCAATACCTCTGTAACCTGAAGATTCTGATATATCCATATCGAAATCTAACGCGGATATATTAAGGTGTTGATTGTCGTGTTTATGCCATCCTATACTATAATGAGATGACTGCATGCTCGTGAGGCGCGTACAATAAATGAATGCTTCGTCGAAGAATGCATTAAATATTAAAGATGCTACTTCCAGTGGCTTACGCAATTTTTTGCCTGCTTCGTAACAGAACTTTCTGGGCATAAGAATAATTACGTACATGTGGTTTTTTTAATAAAGTGAGAAGTGTATTGTGTCGCTATATATCATCGAACTTGTCTTAAAAGTTTTTTTTGTACTTTGTAGCGTGTTTCTAAATGTGCAATGAATATGAAATTTTGTCTTAGTAAAAACTGCAAAATGTAGTTAAATTCTCTCTAGAGATACTTATTAATCTTACACTGCAGAAAGTAGTTACCGTTAGAGAAATAATTTTTCTTGCACTAATGTAAAGAAATTCCTGGGTTCGTATCATTACTATAATAACATATTTCTTACAATAAATTACAAATACTATGAAGTAAAATAAGAAACTTTATTTCTCCCGTAATGAATACAATTATTGAATCTTATTCCTTATTTTAATTAGGGGAAAATAAGTTTATCCTTCTTCTTCTACTCATTTTCTAATTATTATATAATAAAATACTAAAGAGAGTTTGATTTTTTCAGGCATGCGCCAACAAAAACGATATATATCCAACCGAGGTTTTTACAAACTAAAAAAAAAATATATATATACATATATAGATATTCATTTATTGAGAATATTTTCAAAATTTAATTTTTAGAATGTATATATTGACTATAATTTTATTTTACAAATTTATAATAGCAATTGTAATATTTGAGTCATATACTAAATAGATGATATTCTCTTTCTTGATCTACAGATATAATATATGAATAAAAATAATTTAAATATTTATATTTAAAAGAATTATTCTGTTTTAGCAAATGTTAGAAAATCAAAAAAGTATATATCATCGCATTTTTTTCTGATTTATATAAATAATAGTAATATTTAGAGATTAAGATTAACATTAATAATTTGATCTTATATATAATACAGAGTGTCCCATTTTAATCTCCTCAGGCAAATATCTCAAAAACCAAGCCCGGAAGAGAAAAACGTTTCAGACAAAAGTTGTTTGGTTTCGAGGGGGCCATAAGATGGTACCATTGGTTTGACTTTGGAAAATCATTTGAAGGTCATGTGAAGATCAACTTTAAAATCTTAAATGAAAACCCCCATTTTTTATTTAGTATTCTTGTAGCTGACATCGAGAGCTTTCCAAAACACTATAACAAAGTATTTGTTTATTAAGTACTTTTTGAGTTATTTTATATTTTAATCTGACATATTTTGATATAAAAAATTAAATATCTCGTAAAATATTTAGTTTTCGATAATCTTACCGTAATACTTCTATGTACAGAATAATGAGACAAATCAATTAGTATAAAAAAAAAATTGTTTTTAAGAAAATTATTTACAATGTATTTTTTTAAACAATTATTTGTTTTTTTTCGCACTAATTAATTTGTCTCATTATTCTGTACATAAAAGTATTACGGTATTATCGAAAACTGAATATTTTACGAAATATTTTATTTTTTATATCAAAATATGTCAGATTAAAATATAAAATAACTCAAAAAGTACTTAATGAAAAAATACTTTATTATAGTGTTTTGGAAAGCTCTCGGTGTCAGCTACAAGAATACTAAATAAAAAATGGGAGTTTCTATTTAAGATTTTAAAGTTGACCTTCACATGACCTTCAAATGATTTTCCAAAGTCAAACTAATGGTACCATCTTATGGCCCCCTCGAAACCAAACATCTTTTGTCTGAAACATTTTTCTCTTCCGGGCTTGGTTTTTGAGATATTTGCCTGAGGAGATTAAAATGGGACACCCTGTATATATTAAATGCTGCAAAAAGTAGTTGAAACAAAGATATTTAGTAATCTTACGCTGCAGAAAGTAGTTATTGTTAGTGGAACAATTCTTCCTGCGGTGAGACGAAGAGGTTTCTGGATTCGTATCATTAATATAATAAGATTTTTCACTTGACTCGATTCCAGTTTGTACCACTCAAGATCGCACAAAGCACGATATATTTCTTCACACTAAGCAAATGTATATACAATAATATATGAAAGCTGTTATTTCAAAGATTAGATTGCTTCCACGTTAATAAAAGTTAGAGGAAAATTTATGGAAAATTTATTATATTAGACTTAAAGGTTTATCATTACATGACCATATTTATCATTACATGGTAAATTTCAGTCTAATATTCGATATCGCGCGAAAAATGTCTTAAACCCATGTAAAATTAGACAATTTTATTTTGCACTTAAAGCACGGGATGATATAATATAGATTTTGCTCTGCGTAAAAAATAGCAAACGCAAAGTCCATATTCTTTCCTGGCCAACATATACATAAACAATAAACGATAGCGAAGATCTTTTAGGGATATTACTCAGAATCGTAATCTTGATAACATACGTCAAGATCAAAATTATTATTTGTCATGTTATCAGCGACATGTTAGACGTGAACATTTATCATTTACATTCATACATATATAACTTACCTTTTCTGTTATCAGCTCTCCGACATAACAATAGAGAAACATTTGTGTAAACAGAATTACAACAACAAATACTATGTAGCTTATTCGTAAGATACCCGCATCATTTATTTTTCCTTCTGTAATCATCTGAATAATAGATCTGGATCAAAAATCAATGTAAAAGTTAATGTAAATATAATGATAATAATAATAATATGCAAATATACATAAATATTGCCTAAATTTTTATTTTAAAAATAAATTGCGTATATTTTTTTAATATTTTTAATACACTTGCACTAATGAAACTTACAATAAACGATTGAAATCCATATAGACAAAATATAATAGCAAAATATAATATCAATCCAAGCATCATAAAAGTAAATATATCCTCGATGTTATAGGCAAACCTAAGTACGCATACGTGTTTAAAAGAATATAACAATAAAATCAGTAATTAAGATATTAAACAAATTCTATATACATGTGTAACATTAGATAATATTGCATTGTTTGTTAATTTTTTACTTGATATCTTTTTAATAATAATATATGGATATAAAAAATTCGTGCGTTATAAGCAATTGAAAATAAAGTTTCGACGAATGAAATATTTGAGAAATGCAACTATTTAACAAAATATATTTTAATCAATTATAATGCAACATATTAAATTTGCAGAAAGAAAATTTTACTACAAGTTAGAGAGAAAGTTTATAATTTTTAAGAAAAGTTTTATTAAATATAATTTTTTAAATAAATAATTTTTAAAAAATTTTAAATAATATTTTCGACAATGAGAAAAACACAAATGAAAAAAAAAAAAAAAAAAAAAAAAAAAAAATGTATCTTAGCGTATAGATGGGTTGTTGTAATATAAAGAAAAATATTATATATAAAAATATAATTTCCGATAAATTAAAGAAAATCTAATATTATATAATGTTAGCTCTTAAGAAACAAAAATAAAAAATGAGTTTTAAGGCGTTTTAAATATTGTATCATTGAGTATAATATTCTGTATAATTAAACCAGACACGAAAAATAAGCTTTATGTTTGAATATCAAAAATCTCGTGCAAAAATCAAATAATTCTGATATTTATATATAAAATTTTCTTGTAATCAAAATTCACACCTAATGATTCTTATATGTATCGTAATGTTACCACTCAGTGCTCTATCAAAATCTTTGCGTGAGACCATATTGGCTAATCGATGTCTTAAATTCTCTAATTGACCGCAAATGTGAAGAATGACGAGTCCAAGAAGACCATCTACCGACAGGTAGACGAATAGAGCCAGCAGTATCGTTAAGGCTTGAGTGAGAAATGTCAACTCAAACTGTGGACTCTTATCTGTGTCATAGAAATAATACGTCTGTATCGGCAATGGTTTGTTCCGATCTGTAAGGTTTGTCAGATATCTGAATGGTAGGCCAGCGCATGGAGGAATGATGGCTAGAGCGAACGAAGATACCGTCACAATATATGTATAAATTGCGAATAATCGAGCAGTTCGCGCATATTTCATCATTATATTTCTCTCGGCGCTTAGCTTTGACACTATCCAATCTTCCGCCATCGTGTTTAATATGGAAGAAAGGACTGAAACAAATTAAATTGAATCGGCAGTATAGAAAAATGTTAAACTATACAGCTATTATAGCTGTTTGTACGTTAATGAATCGAAAAAAATCATCCATCACACGCACACATATATATATATATACATATATACAAAATGTGCAAATAAATTTGTGGGTAATGTCACAATTTAATAATGCACCAACAAATCGGAATAATATTTGACAAAGAAACAAAATGTAAAACCATATGTTTCACAAATAAATCCAGACATACCTGTTTGTTTCCATCGCATAATAATTAATTTCAGAGCAACTACGAATAAAGGTAATGTAATTCGTAAATTGTCTATCATTAACTCCAAGTCGCCCCAAACACGCACAAGCGCACATACAGATGGAACACCAGAAATAAATATCATCAAAATAAGAATAAAACCCACGCGAATGTCAAGTTTCATCCTTCTTTTCACGGTATTATTGGTTGTAGGCCATAAACCGATCAATCCCAAACCTAAATGATTTAATTCGACCGCCCACACGAAATCTGGCAAAGTAATCTTTTTATGAAACTTGAGGATGGCTTAATTCAATTTATATGTAAATTGTATAAAGGATAATCTTGCCAAAATGTCATAGAAAAGGGCGTAAAATTGCAATGCAATATTATATACTGGATGGCCCATTTTAATCCATCCAGTCGAATATCTCAAAAACCAAACCCGGAAGAGAAAAATGTTTCAGAGAAAAGTTGTTTGGTTTCGAGGGGGCCATAAGATGGTATCATTGGTTTGACTTTGAAGAGTCATTTGAAGGTCACGCGAAGGTCAACTTTAAAATCTTAAATAGAAACCCCCATTTTTTATTTAGTATTCTTGCAGCTTGCCTCGAGAGCTTTTCAAAACGCTATAATAAACTATCTTTTTATCCAGTACTTTTTGAGTTATTTTATATTTTAATTCGACATTTTTTGATATAAAAAATTAAATATCTCATAAAATAGTTAGTTTTTGATAATCTTACCGTAATACTTTTATGTACAGAATAATGATACAAATCAATTAGTATAAGTAATTCAATAGTAATTCAATCAGTAATCAATTAGTATAAAAAAATAATAGTAATAATAATTTTAAAAAAATTATTTACGATGTATTTTTTTAAACAATTATTTGTTTTTTTTTTGCACTAATTGATTTATCTCATTATTCTGTACATAAAAGTATTACGGTAAGATTATCGAAAACTGAATATTTTATGAGATATTTAATTTTTTATATCAAAAGATGTCAGATTAAAATATAAAATAACTCAAAAAGTACTGAATAAAATAATACTTTATTATAGTGTTTTGGAAAGTTCTCGATGTCAGCTACAAGAATACTAAATAAAAAATGGGGGTTTCTATTTAAGATTTTAAAGTTGACCTTCGCGTGACCTTCAAATGATTTTCCAAGGTCAAATCATTGTCACCATCTTATGGCCCCCTCGAAACCAAACAACTTTTGTGTGAAATATTTTTCTCTTCCGGGCTTGGTTTTTGAGATGTTCGACTGGATGGATTAAAATGGGCCACCCAGTATATATATATTTGTAATGCAATATTATACTTCAATTTAGAAAATTATTACAACATATATAAAACACGTATATATTATAAGCGAAAGATACATAGTACGTTATTGAATTAATACCTTTGTAACCTGTGGATTTTGAAACATCCATACTGATATGAATATGACAGGAGATCTTCCCTCTTCTTGCCACTTTACAATGCTCAGTACGCATGCTTGTAACGCGAGTATTGCAGCCTGGCTGTTTTATCGAAGAACACGTATTAAATATTAAAAATGCTATTCCCGTAGTTGACCGCAATTTTTTTCTCGTAATAAGATTACGAGCATAAGAATAAGTCATAAAAAAATGTCACCATCTGTCTATAATCTAATAAGACGAGAGAGATATTACGGCGAAATTCATCGGGAATATATCAAAATTGTTTTACAAGTTTTTTCGTACTTTGTAGCGAGAAATAACGGCACGTAATTACGTAGCGCTAAAAGTTTTCTCTATAGAAAACTGAAGCAAAAAAGAAAGAAGGAAAATAAGATATAACGTCGCATCAAGTGAGCTATAATATGTACATGTCAAATGTATATGTGCATTTCAAATGTCTATGGCGAAGGACATTGTTAAAAACATGAGAAATGCGATGTTACCATATTATAAGTACGAGCTGTAATAAATATCTCATAGCTATCTTTTTGACAGTAAAAGTAACTATAAGTATCGAAGTTTCTCACGCGAGTCTTCGCGCCATCCATTTTTTCTCAATGAAATCCTGTTTTGCTCCAGAGAATGTAAAAATTGCGACTTTATATGATATATTTAAAATGCACCAACAATTATTTTATAAAATGATTAATGTAATCTCTGATGCAACGCGTCAATATCGAGTTCTCTTCTTGTAACGGATAATATAAGCTGTCACATATTACAATACGTAATGATATAAATTATTATAAATATAGCAAATATAATGAGAGAGAGAGAGAGAGAAATTAACAATGTTAAACTTTTATTTCTATTGTAACAATTACTGAATACAATTTTATTCTATCCGTATTGCAATATACATCTAATTGGAAATATATATTTATTTCTTCTCTTCAGAAAAAAATTAATTAATAATAATATCACTATTACTGTTGATATGTATACTATCTTCAATTCTGCTTTGCCAATAAGAACGATATATAGCCAGCTGATGTTTTCAGTAACTAAAAATAAATATATTTTTATTTACACATATATAACAAACATAAAATACACAAAATATACAGATTTAAAAAAGAAAAACTTTTGCAAACTTTCGCACACTAACGTTGACTGTACTTTAATATCATGTAACGCAACATGTGTTGTAATTAAGATTAATAATTAGACGTTATTTTCTTGGTCAAAAAGTCTAATGTAAAAGGTAATCAATTTTTAAGAATATGGGCGGAAAATCTAAATTAAATTAGAGACAATCTTACGCTGCAAAAGGTGGTCATCGTTAATGGAACAATTTTTCCCGCAGTGATACGAAAGGGTTCGTTGATTCGTATCATTAATATAATAAGATTCCTCGCCTTTCTTGACTCCAAGTTGTACCACTCAAGATCGCACACTGCACGATATACTGCATTACACTTAACAAATATATACACATAACGATATTAAATTTTATTTTTGATTTTATATCATCATTCAACAAAATAAATAAACAACTTGTTTAACTTCAATCAAGGATTTAATAATTAATATTTACTTACAATTTAAATTAATATTTATGTAAATAGCCTTACAAATTGTATAACAATGTAAGTTTCAACAGTTTCTTAGCAATGTGACATTAAATTTGAAATTTGTAAAATGACAAACACAATTGTAATATATAAAAATTTTATTAATGTAGTTATTGAACATATAATATGAAATATTAATTGACTATAAGAGATATACCAGGTATATAAATATGAAACCGGAATTTTTGTATAGAAAATACACGTTTATTGTATGAAAATGATAAAAAATATTTTATTCCAAGTATTGCCCATTGCTAGCTATACATTTTTCCCATCTCTCTGACAATTTGTGGATGCCACGTCAGAAAAACTGTTGCTCCTTTGAGGCAAACCAGTCATCGAGCCATTTTCGTACATTTTCGTAAGAAGTGAAGCGCTACTCGGCAAGTGCGTGTCCCATCGATGCAAATAAGTAGTAATCGGATGGAGCCAAGTCTGGTGAGTAAGCCGCATGCGAAAGTATTTCCCAACTAAACGCCTCAATCGTTTCCTTGACCGGTTTTGCTGTGTGCGATGGTGCATTATCATGAAGCAAAATTACTTTGCGTTGCCTTTTTTGATATTCTGGTCGTTTTTCACGCAAAGCTTGATTCAAATCGATCATTTGTTGTCGGTAGCGTTCAGTATTAACGGTTTCGCCAGGTTTTAGCAGCTCATAATAGATCACACTCTTCTTCCACGTTCTTCGTTTCTCACGTCAAAATCGCCACTTTTGAATTTTTTAAACCACTCAAAGCACTGTGATTTACCAAGAGCATGCTCACCGTAAGCTTCGACAAGCATTCGATGCGATTCTGCAGCAGTTTTCTTCAAATGGTAACAGAAAATCAATGCTGTCCGCGAATCGTAGTTTCCAGGCACAAAATTCGACATGTACAACGCTATTAAAAACTATGCTGTTGTATGAAACTTGTATTGTTGTGAGTTGAAAATCTTTATCAGATGTCAAAACAAGAAAATGGCACCAATGACGCGGTTTGACGGTAACTATATTGACAGCTAGGGCCATCTATGGGCAAATTCTGGTTTCATATTTATATACCTGGTACAAAGCTCTATAAGTTTATATTATACTTATTTATTTAAATATATAATTCGGTTTATTTATTCATATCAATATATCTGATTTACTCTCGTATATAAATATGTGACTTACTTGCTGTATTATAAGCTCTCCGGCACCACAATAGAGAAAAGTATGCGATAATAAAATAAGAGCAGCAACTGTCATGTAGCATGCTTGTGGAAGACCCGCATTACTTATCTTTTTGTCAGAGACAACCTAAATAATACATTTCACTAATTAATATTAGAAGCAGATGTAAAATAAATATTACGGACTTTTGGTATATATTTCGAAAATTAGAAAGAAAAATAAAACGCATTTTAACATTTTAAAATATACTCGTCGCATAAAACTCACATTAAGCAATAAAAATCCGCATAAACAAAATACAATACCAAAATGGAGTAACAATCCGAGCATCATTAAAGTGAACGTATCTTCAATGTTATCAGCAAATCTATATAAGTATTGTCTATAAATGTTTAAAGTAATATCACCTTACAATCAATAAAATTTTATATGCGCATTCAAAAACACCTAAAGATCATATATAAAATATCTTTGATCCGAGATATTGTTTATTCAATTTTTAGTTGGACATTTTTTTAGTAAAAATATGTATACGCGTCGAACTCCTTCGATGGAACGACTGAATGCACAAACTTAAAAAATACAAATGGAGTGGAGGAAAACAATAACATGCATAATATCCACAAGTGAAACACTGTGAATATTGAACAATCATCTATCAAAGATACTTCGATATTGTAATTATACTTTCGCGTTTATTTCTCTCTCTCTCTCTCTCTCTCTCTCTCTCTCTCTCTCTCTCTCTCTCTCTTCGCAAAAGTTTAACATTTAAAAATTAAAATCCTTGTTCAAAAATCAATTTTTCTTTTTAAAGATTTTCCTGAAATTGTAACATTCTATTGATATCATTTTCAATAGCCACACCTGATGAGTCGTAAATGAGTCACCACGTTGTTACTGAGAGCATTGTTGAAATCTTTACACGAGACCAAATTGACCATTCGATACCTAAAGTTTTCCAATTGGCCACAGATATGAAGAATCACAAGCCCCAAGAAAGCATCTACTGACGTGTAAACTATACCTGCTAAAGAGATCGTTATGACTTGAACAAGAAATGTCAATTCAAATTGCGGGCTCTGATCTGTGTCGTAGAAATAATACGTCTGCAGCGGTAACGGTTTGTTCCGATCCGTAAGATTCGTTAGATGCCTGATTTGTACGCCAAAACAGGGAAGAATGATTAGCATGACAAATGCCGATATCATTATAACGTATCCGAAGATTACGAATAAGCGTGCGATTCGTGCTTTTCTCATCATCACATCCCTCTCCGCGGCTAACTTTAATGCAATCCAATCTTCCGCCATTGTGTTTACGATGGTTAACAAAACTTGAAAATATAAAGAAGTATACAATAATGTTTGGATGCAAAGATTTTAAATTAATAAGCTTTTTTTTTTATTTTGAAACTAAAGAAAGAAAAAAATCTCGCATGTATATTTTAAAAAATAAAGACACTTTCATTATATAATTCAAACTCAAACTGTCAATTAAACGTATTAAAAATATGATCAGTTCAGCCGTTATTGAGGTCCGACAATCTAAGGTACTAGCAACTGACCGACTCCATGTATAGATCAGGGTTGGGAAGTAACGCGTTACTTGTAACGCCGTTACCGTTACAGTTACTTTTTTTCAGTTACAAATTTTATTTGTAACGGAAAAAGTAACTTCGTTACATTTTTCGGTAACGAGTAACGAATTTAACAGTTACTTTTATCGTTACTTTTTTCAAATTTTTTAATTTATTTAAGATATTATTCTTGCTATTGTGCGTGATAAAATTTTTATCTTAACCGTAAAGCCGTAAGCAAATCGATCAATTAGCATTCTTATTATGTTGTAAAAATGCTTGAATGTGATTGATCAACTTATGGCTCTTGCAGACCAGTGCGATGACGCGACGCGCGATATCCAATGAGAGCTTTATCTTTTCGGAAAAGCAGAGTTCTCATTTACTACCAGTTCTAAGTACCTTGCAACAAAAATTAGAAAATCTCAATAAATCTGACTTTCTAGATTGCCATTCATTAGTTGAAGCTATTCAGCAAGGTTTAAATAAAAGGTAACTTATTAATTTGATTAATACATATGTTATTTAATTTTAAATAAGGATTTAATTGAAAAATATTACTTTATTTTAAACTATTGATTCAAAAGTATTAATTTCAATAAAACAAACAATGTCGCTTAATTTACTATATTTGATTTTAGATTTCGTACAATATTTGAAACAGAAGAATTAATAATAGCAGCATGTTTACATCCAAAATTTAAGTTAAACTGGTTAACCGGAGAAAAAAGAAAACGTGCTGAAAATTACTTGGAGGATTTATTGGGAATCCGATCAACTGAAAATTCTTCAAAAGCTGGAAAATCTGACGATCACGATGATTTTTTCATTTTTGAGCAAAAAACGGTGTAAAATGAATCTGAACAAGAAGAATTGCAACGGTTTTTAAAATCAAATAATTGTAATATAGAAATGTTAAACGACTATCCAAAACTTAAAAAACTTTTTATTAAATATAATACAGCTCTACCAAGCAGTGCATCTGTAGAAAGAATGTTTAGCATCGGTGGCTCTGTATTAACACCACAAAGAGGGCATTTAAATGATGATACTATGGAGCAACAAATTTTATTAAAAATTAATAAAGAATTTCGATAAAATTTAATCATTTATTTTGTAATAAACCTTGAATGAAATCTTGCTTACAATTTTTTAAAAGATTTTCTTATGCAAAATAATTTATTAGTTTGTATTGTAAAAAAGTAACGGAAATTGTAACGACTCGTTACTTTTTAGTAACTGTAACGGTAACGAGTTACTTTTTAAAATTGGTAACGAGCAACGGTAACGAGTTACTTTTTAGAAAAAATAACGGTAACGGTAACGAGTTACTTTTATAAAGTAACTTTCCCAACCCTGGTATAGATACCCGGAGTGCCTCGCTGCCTCGCGTAAACTTGGCGCGAGACACTACCGTGTCTCTTGATACTTTAATTTATTTTGATATATATATGTATGTTGGAATTTTTAATCATTAATAATTCTTGATTTTTTCGAAATCGTAATCCAATATGATTCTAGTAATAAATCAATAAAATCCACGACACGATTCGATGAAGAGAGAAAAAATGCAAGATTATATTTCACATCACAAATAGAGTCCAGCTTATACCTGTTCGTTTCCATCGCATAATAATAAATTTCATCGAAACCACTATAAGAGGTAATGTAATTCGCAAATTGTCTATCATAAGCACCATATCACCCCAAACTCGCATAAGCGCCCATATAAGGGGAACACCGGAGGCAATTATCACCGTAACAAAGACGAGACCCACTCGAATGTCAGACCCGTGACTTTTCTTCACAACTTCATCGGTCTTAGGCCATAAATCGATCAGTTTCAAACCCAAGCGATGTAGTTCAACTGCCCACACGAAATCTAACAATTTTTTCTCTTTAATTTATAATATATATTTTTTCTCTTTAATAAATAAAATACTTGAACAAAATATAATTACGCGTAAATCATTATCTAATCGTGAAAGATTGATATCTTGACAGAAAAGAAATGTATGTGTGGTAGAAATAAATTATTATTTGCGATGAAATATTTTATCAATTCAAAAACGTACATATTAGAATGTAAAACGCATTAGAAGCGAAAAATGTATGATATGATACAATATATGTAATACCTCTGTATCCCGAGGATCTTGAAATGTCCATGTCGAAAACTAACACGTGAAGAGGAATTCTTCCCACTTTGCGGTATAAAATGATCATCACGCATGCTCGCGACATAAATACAAGTGCCTCTCTACTAAATGCATTAAATATTACAAATGCTATCCCTAGTTGATAGCAGTTCTACGTTTCATAACAAAACTTTTCGAGCATGGATAGGGAGAGGAAAAAAAGGCCATAAATAGAAGAATTGGTAATAACATGACAATGACAATAACATATGTTGTATTTCAATTTTGCGAGTTTTCATACTCGAAACTTGTTTTCTGCAATTTATATGCTTTACGTACGCATTATCGTATCGAAGGATAATGCATTTGTAACGAGTCTCTGGAGAGAGGGCAAAAAAAAAAAAAAAATAAAAAAATAAAAGGAAAGAAATACATTGTACCAAAAAGCGAATTATGTACAACGGAATATGTGTAAGAGGTCGCATAAGTTAACAGCGTACACACAATTTAATTTAATATAATAACTTGAAAATTAATAATTCAAAATTTTCGTAAAAATATATTTTTCTTGAATGCAATATATGCGAATAAAGATGCGACATTATTATATCCAGTTAATTATAACACACATATATTACAATTAATTTTTTCAACTAAAAAATTAAATAGACCCCAAATCGTTATGCAGAAGAATACAAACGCACAGAAAATTGTAAAAGTGACACGACAAATAGAAAACAAGAAGATAAATTATTTTTTCTCTATATAATCTAACAATAAACAAAATATACGAAACACATTTGTGAAATAAAAAATAAACAAAATGATGTTTTTATAACATATTTGAAATAAAATACGATCATATTTCAGATTAAATATTGTCGATGTTTAATATTATCATCATCATGATAATATCATTGTTTTTTTTATCGCCTCTCTCTCCCTCATCATTAAAATAATTATATATTAATCCGATTCAGTACATATTAATCACGTGCAAGCAGAACCGATATATAACCGCCTGACGTTTTCAATAACTGAAATATTAAATAAGCTGTATTTAAACAATTGTAGCATTATGATTAAATGTTTGTTTAAATGTGAATATTAAATTCTTTAATAAAATAACTGAAATACATATTACAAATTTATAATTATGTATTCACTTACATTGCAAAAGGCATTCATCGTTAAAGGAAAGATCTTTCCAACTGTTACGTAAAGTGGCTTATTTGCGCGCATCATTAATAAAATCAAGTTTCTCGCTTGCTTTGCTTCCAATTCGTACCAACGATATTCACACGCAGCACGAGAGATACTTTCGCACTAGAATATGATGTTATTATCAAACTAATCAAAATTGACCAATTAATATTTTTAATTTTTATACTATTCAAAATATTAGAGGATTATAGGAGTAAAGAAATTGTTAAAACAGACGAGAATCAAGTTTCTTAATTATATTCATCATTTATTTTATTTTAGTAAAATATCAATTTTATGTTAATAAAAAAGAGAATCGAAACAATGTTTACCTGCGTTATTAGAAATTCTCCAACTGCACAATATAAGCACATATGCCCAAAAATATTTGCAAGGACCGTTATAAGAAACAACAATCTTACGAGAGACAAATGACGTCCATCGGTAACGACCTACGATTAATTAAGAAAAAAGCACACGTTAGAAATATCAACTATTATACGAATAAATATTTTAATAATCTAAAAGTTATGTTTTTATGCGTATGCATATCTGCGTAACATTTCAGAGATATTCCATATACATACACATATATATATATATATATATATATACTTTTCGCAATATATAAAAATAATACGTTTTACGTAATAAAATTATCTCGTATAATCGGATACATAATTTGCTCGTAACTTTATATCGTATATTTATATCTACGATTATGCACAATTACACGAAATATAAATATCTCATCTATTATGTTGTTGACATAATAAATCCACTTAAAACTTGTATAATTTATTTATTATAAAGACCGAACTTGGTACAATTTAAATACAATTTCCATTTAATTTTAATCTAAATATATACAATAAAAGCAAAATATTAAATGAGACAAAATTAAAACCAATAATTGAATTATTCTTCTTATGATCGGAAAAAAAAAATTTGTCAACTTACGGTAACTAATAAGAATCCATAGAGACAAAATAATGTACCGAAATAGAGGAATAATCCAAGAAGCATCAAAGTAAACATATTTTCGATAACTTCGATACATCTGTAATAAATAAAATTTATATAAAAATTCATCATCGATATAAAACAACATTCATCGAGGCAGTAAATACGCAATGTATACGAAACCTGATAAGACGGACATGATTCGTTACGGCGTCCGCCAGGACACGATCGAAATTTGAATCCCTCTCGTCCGTTAACCGGTCCTTAAGATTCTTCAGCTGGCCGCAAACGTGAAAAATTAGCAATCCAAAGAGGCTATCAATCGCGGTGTAACCCATGGCGGATATCATGAGGGTGATACCCTGCGCGAGAAACGTAAGCTCAAAGTAGGGGCTCGTATCGGTGTCGTACAGATAGTACGTCTGCAGGGGCAACGGTTTGCCCGGATCGGTTACGTTCGTGATATATCTCATGGTAATCCCAAAGCACGGCAGAATAAACAGCAGGATAAACGACGCAAACATTACAACGAATCCGCAGATTATGATCATACGAGGGATTCGTGCGCATCTTATCATGATTGTACGCTCCTGATCGGATTTGAGACTCAGCCAATCTTTGGCGATCATGTGCAGAATCGGCGCGAGAGCTTAAAAGGTAGATATTATAACGTTTAAGTGATTAAAGTCAAGTGAAAAAAGAAATCGTTGGTTTAAATGTAACAACATAGATAATTTTGTAATGATAAAATTACAATGATTGTAATTTTAAAATAACTTGAAAGATTTATTATAAAAAAAGATTTATTATATAACACGAAAGATTATTATAAAGCAAGTTCAGAAAATTTTGTTATCATTATGTGTCTCATATGTATATTTAAAATTGTTTAAGAGAAATGATTAGATCACAAAGCAAGCAGCTCTCTTAATCGCAATACTTTAGAATAACTTTGCAATACTTTAGAATAAGTTGCACGAGTCACTAAATTACATGCGAAGCGTATGTAATAGCATAAATAACTTTACTGTTATTCCCTGCTCTTCTTAATCGTATTATAAAAAAAAAATTATTATTTAAAAAAATGTTGGATATATATTCTACTGTTACATGTTATTTTTTATTTTATTTTATTTTTTTTTTAAGGAATCTTAATTTTTCTGTCCAAATTTCCGCTACGAGAACAATTGCGAAATATCTACCAGCCCTTTTGCTCCACATGATGACGAGCTTCATTATCATCGACACCAAAGGTAAAGTGAACTGCAGATTGTCCGTCATCGACATCAGGTCTCCCCAAACTCTTATCAGAGAGTGTATGCAGGGAATCACGCAAACGAAGGTTACCATGATTATCAGCAGAAATACACGTATGTTAGCTATTAACTTCTCCCGCGTCGTTTCTTCCATTTTCGGCCAAAGACCGATAAGTTCCAGACTATAGCGATTCAATTCCACCGCCCATTTAAAATCTAGCTGCGGAAAAATATCGGCGGTTGCGTGAACTCGCCGATTAATTTTTAACAAAATAATTGCCCCAAAACAATATTTTTGATTGCAAAAATATTTAAAAAGAACACATTATTTTAATTATTAACAAATTTAAGAAATTAAGCTCTTGTGTGACATCACAAATTTCAAATAATCGCGGCCTAGTAAGAGCCAAAACGCGGATGATAGTGCGTCAGTTTCATAGGGCATGAAATTTACTTAGCGCTATACCAAGATTTTTCAGAATAATCTCAATTCGAGATTTATAATAACCCCTCTTTACCCCCCCTGGAGAGACAAAGGTGAGAAAAATATCGGGCAAAGTCGCTGAATCGGGAATTTAAATTACTAAGTTATTATATCACTTATTTTTTTACAATTATATCACTTTTTCGATATCTTAATCCGCATTTTTCCTCTCTACACCAATTTGGAAAGCTTTTAAGCACTGTTCTATACCCTGTCCTTCTTTTACAAAGAATATGCTTAAAATTATATTTATAATATTCCTGGACTTGGTTAGAGGGCGTGTGAGTGAATGGAGGCGTGCTGAATGCGTGCTTTAGTTTAAGCTAAAATTTATAAGTACAGGGAGTAGGAGAAATGTTTTTGTAAGGTAAGATAAAATAAGTGAATAGGAAGGAAGCAGGGTAATGGAAGGCAGGTCTAGGGGAACAATAGTATGGTCGTAATAGGGCAGGAAAGGGAACGACAAAGGATTGAGGTTAGAATGTCGAAACTGCCAATGTATAAGAAGGAAGGTACGGCAAAAGTCGGTAAAGAAGGTATTTGCAAGAATGGAAAACCATTGGAGGATGGTAAAGAAAGTACGGTAAAAAAAAGGTAAAGGAAGAAGAGGAATTGGAAGGAAGCGGAGATAAGTAAGAAAGTGTGGAGAAGCTACTTTATGAAGTTATTGGAAGGTAAAGAGACACAGAAAGGGAGAGTTAACAGAGAAGAAGAAGGAGAAATTAAAAGTATACAAGAATAGAAACGAACACGAACCTGCGTATCCCGAATGTTCAGTAGGATCCATATTGAAGGCCGACGATGTACTATTTTTCTTCGCAAAAAAAAAAATTTATCCCCACCAGCTTATACACAGGAATCATCGCGAGACACGATGCATTTTATTCAAGTATTAAACTTAGGGTCTATAGAATAGTCAGCGCATTAAATATTGCATACACCGATGACCGCGGTGAGTAATTCGTATCATTAAATTACAATATATCATCTCCTCGGAGTTCGGCAAAAAAAAAAAAAAGAAATTCCAGAAAACGTAGACTTCGAAGTTTCTGCATGTCACGAATAAAGTGGGAGTAGTTAAGAAAATATTGTTTTGCATAGGTGGATTGATGCATTATTTGTATCCCTATAGAAACGTTCCTTCAGCGCAGCATAATTAATTCAAGGAGAACTAGTCGCGTTTATACGAGCAAGGACGCGGAACAAATAGTGAAAAACGAATAAAATATATTTTATCTTTACCCGAGTCGAAATTTTTCTCCGGTTTTTTATCTCAATTTCAAATCAAACATCTACTTTGATATTTTCAGCAGTCAGATAATTCTCTTCTAAAATTATTTAACTTATAGCTCCCACTTAAAATCGTCAAATTTTATTTGATTTAGAAAATTTTGTTCCTATTTTAATATTCCTACAATATTTAATATTTTAATTAATATTCTCAATCTCTTTTAATGTTATTTAAAAAAAAATATATACAATAGAACTTTATTATTTTCTTGACATCTAAAAATAAGAAAGAAAATCTAAAAATTTTACCAGTTTCTAAACTTAATTAAAGCAAAAGATTATTCACAAAAGACGTAAGCTGTGTGCGCGCGCTCGTCTGTTATACAAAATATATTATTTTTATGAAACAATTATCTTCGCTTTTGTCTTTCGCCAAGAACATATTCATCATTTTCATTTACATGAATATATAAATTTTTTACGCTTCGTTTCAAAGAGAATCTTTGCGCACAAATAGCGGAAATGACTTTAGTCTCGCCACTTGAAAACGCCGGCTGTCTCTTTCTCTCTCTCTCTCTCTCTCTCTCTCTCTCTCTCTCTCTCTCTCTCAATTAGCGCATGTTTAACTAACCGAGAATTAAACCGTAAAATCGCGACCGAACAATAACTTGCACTTACAATCATATCAGGATTCTAAGGATCAATTGTTTGAGCTCAACCGTTAATTTCCCGTTTCGCACATCTTGCTATTTCACATTCGTCTATTCACTCTCAAAAAAAAATTTGTTAAATCGATACTCACAAGTATTGCCTCTTTGCCCCGCAATGCTGATTGGTTATCTCGACGTTGTGCAGTGCATGTCTGAGCCGCGTATTTGACAGTTCAAATATTAAGTATGTGTGTATAATTTTGATTTAATTGATTTTGAAAAAACGGGTAATTAGAATTAATATATAAATAATTTTATAAATATGTGTGTGTATGTGTGAAAAAAAATTAATTAACACTGTTAATGATTAAAGTTCCATGGATTTGAAAGAATATAGTCAAAACTATAGGAAAATACAATAATTATAATAGAATAAATCTCCGCGTTTTTGAAATCATAATTTTTCGTATTTTCGTACAAAGACACATCCAAATATTAGGATAAGTAGATTTTTTTCGCATTTTCGACTTTTTAATTAGAGTCCGTGTAGCACGCAACCAACTGTAAAAAACTCTTTAATCTTAATTTTTACGCTCCAACCGATAGTACAAGAGATATTTCGATTTATAAAACCCGACAGTGTGTACCTGACATATCTATTATCGATCATATGAACATGAAAAAATTAATTAATGCTGCTAATGATTAAAACTCTGTAAAAAATAAAAGATTACAAAACTATAGAAAAATTATAGTGAAATAGACTCCTATTTCGCAGAAATCGATTTTTGGTATGTCGTATTATGTATCAAGATGTTTTTAACATTAAAAGTCTCGAGAGAAGTACAAAAATATTTTGGAGCTCGTTTTGGAGAATATATTCCTAACCGCGCCCCCTACTCGCATGCCCTAATCGGGTACCCTAATCGTACCTTATGTACTTCTCATTACACATTTTGGCCAGTATTGGCCGCCTATTTTGCGTAGCCCACATCCATTCTTCGGGCCAGTTGGACCTACCTTTCGTTGCTCCTGGCCACTTTCTGGATCGATCTCTAATCAGAGATCAAAAAAGGAGATATACACTCCTTTTAATAGCGCCGACTATTTATTATCGCCGACGAATAAGCGCAAGATTTTCCTTGCACTGATGATGAGATAAACTCCTTCTTTTGCCGGATAATTATTGCCGCCAGCAGATGAGCGTAATATTTCACGCTCGTTGACGATCATGCGATTTTATGATCGCTCATTAGACGTTCATAAGTTTATTTTAACTGAGACAAAGCCAAGTTATCAATCAAAATTTTGATTAAAAATTATGATGAATTATGATAAATATAAAATTTGATTAATATATATATATATATATATATATATATTAATATATAATTTATGTAATAATATAATAATATATAGAATAATAATATATGATATTAATTTAAATAATAATATATAATTTATAATAAAATAAGATTAATTTATAAATGGCATGACAATTATTGCCATTTATTATCATATTACAGGTAATTTAATTGATTGATTATTTGATCTTATATCAATTAAAACAAAGTTTAAGAACAGTATCTAGAAACAAATTCTAAGATATGGATGAGCTATAAGATATTAGAATAAGATCGGCGCGCGTTATAAAAATAAATTATCATCAGACGTATATAATCGATTAAATTACCAGCATTCTTTATTCAATAAATTAGATAAAATCTACAAATTGGAAATAAATGTTTTCTATAATCTTCCTTTTTTAATTTAGACTTTAATTTACTTTTACAATAGATGCAATGTATATCAAAAAAATTTATTAAAAGTTATTCAACATAATCTGTTTTAGCTCATCCATTAAAAATTAACGGATTTATCTACAATCTATAATCTACAATCTACATCTACAATTTCTACAAATCCGTTATTTTAAAGTTAAATAAAAGTTTGTCACTCACCGACACTGATGCGCAACAGTGTCTGTAACATACGAATATAAAATTCAAATTATAGCAGCGCTCAATATATAATTAATATTTCAAAAAATTATTATTTTACATGCCGAATTTTATATTCTACGCGTACGATGATAAGCAGATACATGAATATGAAACAATTTTATAAAAAGATTATTTCTAAAAAGACAACTTTTTTTTAATAATAAAAACATTTATCGCATTTATATAAAAATCTTTCTTTCTAATTTTCTCTCGTTTAATTCATTCAAACAATGAGATCGAATTAATGCCCGTATGCGATTTTTAACTGATATACAAATAATAAATATTCACCCTTGCTCTGGTTGCTCCGCTGGTGCAGGATGCCTCTCCTAGGCCTCCTCCTCCTCTTAGAATGTCAGGGTCGCTACGTTGCTCTGTAACATACAAATAGAAGATCCAAATTGTAGCAGCGCTCAAAATAATTAATATTTAAAAAAATTTATTATATGCATTAAATTTTATATATTCGATGCATACAATAATATACAAATTGATAAAGTAATTTGATAAATTTTGAAAAAAAGAAACACTATTACTAATAATTCCATATATACAAGCTATAATCTAAAAGTAGAAACTTTTACAAAATTATAGCTTCCGTATAAAAATCTTTTTCTCTAATTCTCTGTTGTCTAAATCATATATATATATATAAAGCCAAATTACGTGATTAATTGTTTAAATTAAATTGTACGCAATTAATAAATAATTAATATACAAATAACAAATTACTTACCACAGGGTTGTTCCATCAGTGCCCGATGCCTCTCCTAGACCTCCTCCTCCTCTCAGCTTGATTCACACCCGCAATACTTTAAACGGCACTCCCGCACTTTTATTAAAAGATTACTTTCGCGCTTATACGCGCGATGCTTTGAACGACACTCTTGCACTTTCGAATTTCGGCACGATCGAACCCCGCTTCACGTGAGAATCACACTTCGAGTCGACAAGTCGGAAATTCACCGATTACTTCGAGCAAAGGTTAAGCGGAAGCGGAAGAAGACGAAATCTATCGATGGAATCGACGCGAATGGGGTTCGCTCGACTCTTGACCCGCGCCTGCTCCCATCGAGGGCCGACTAGAACTTCATTAGGAACGATTTCGTACGAACCACCAAGTCTGTATCATACAGACTGAGCCGGGTTTATCGTAAGGCTGATAGACGGATCGAGAATGATGATACCTCCTAGGTGCTAACAATCTAGAACACTTCGAAAGCGGGAGATCAACTTCTCTAGCGAGCGAAAATCGAACCAAATTAATACAGCCAACTCCTCAAATGCCAAACATGTTAGTATTGCTACAATGTGCTGTTAGACGGTACAAGAGAAGGGACCCATGAACGACGATTCCAAAACAATCGACCAAACTCTAACCGATTCGGGCCGAACTGTTTGTCGGAGCAGAACGTGCCCTCAACAACCGATTCTCGAACCGAAGTTCAAGATTAACCTCAGCCGCGACACTGAGGCGTTTTAACGTTGCGCCTACATTAATATATTAAATTTATTAATACATAAATATTTATATAATATATAATATTTATATAATATTAATATTAATTGATATTAATATAAAATTAATTATATTAATAGGTATCAATATATTAAAGATTGCAACGCTGAGAGACATCCCATTTAGTCGGCAACAAAGTATGATCCTCGATGACAATCGTGAAAACGGGATAGAAGTCCAACGCGAAGACGCGACGACGCGAAAACGCGAAATCGCGACAACGCGACGCATCGTTGCTCGTACGGCACGATGATGGCAACGACGACGCACTAATGTGCGTTCAACGCACAAATACGCGTGCCACATATGAGCCATTGTGCGACTCGTGGCAATGCTGTGTTGACACGCGACGCGAAAACCGTCCGCGGCACAATGACGGCACCGACGACGCACTGCTACTTTATTGCTCGAGCATCGCCGCGCGAATGATAACACGTAAGAAAGGAATTTGAGCGTCTCGCCCCACTACAGTTCTATTCAAGTGTCTTTGAATAAATGATAACAAGACCGTGATACATAAACAATCTTTACGCGCGCCGATGTTTACGCCGCCAAGGCCAAATACTATGTTAGGTATTATCTTAATTCGCTGCCGAAATATTTTATGTACTATAAAATATATATACGAAATATTAGATTATACCATATAAGTATTTTAAATTATAAATTTATTATATTTATTAAACAATTATAATATAACATAAATAACATAAATATTAAAGTAAAAGTAAAATATAATTTTTTATTAAATATTTATAGAATACTATTTTTTTATTTTTAGATAGATAACATATTATTCGTTTTCGATCGATTATAATTTATTTTTTCATTACAGGCTTTAATTTTGAAAAAATCTATGGAACTGGAACGAGTACGAGTACAATACAATTTTTTAAAAAAGATAGAAATGAAACAATTAGAAACCATCAAACATTTGTCAGTAAATTAATATCGTTAACGTATTAAACTTTTAATTTTTGTTTAATAAATTTACATTTTTTTTATTGAACATTTTTTGCTCTTACTAATAATATAATGATTTTAGAAAGTATCGACACATTTATAGGATTTAATCTTTTTAGAATTTTAAAGCCGGCATTATATATATATACGTCTCTGACGATGAAAAGTTTGTATAGTATAGTATAGTATCTTTATAGTACTTGGGCACCCTAAGGTTTAGCTCATTCGCCAGTCGGTGTTCAAGCTGCCTGACAACCGTGGAATTATTATTACTTCATTTCATTTTTAATCAATAAATTTTCGTTAATCTTTTTAATTTCCACCTTTTAAGAGGCATATGGAGGATAAGGTTCAGATGGTTTTAAAACTGAGATCTGTCGACTATCAGTCGGCGACGCTCTACTGAGCCATACATCGTCCCATGAAAAGTTTGTCTTCTTCTTCTTCTTCTTCTCTGATATGGTTGGGAGACTTTCCGAAAGGAATTGTCTATACACCATTAACTAGGTATAGCTATTAGATAGGTTAATATATGATAAACTAATATAGGTATTGGATAGGATAATAATGTGATAAACCAATATAGGCATTATATAGGATAATGTGTGAAAACCTCTTTTTGGGTCATATCGGAGGATGGGACCCGAGCGGAATCGAACCTGGAATCTTTCGATTACCAGCCTGCGACTCTACGTCCGGCGCCACGCATCGCCCCATGAAAAGTTTGTGTTAATTAGTCATGGAGTGGGTAGATCTTTTAGATGCAACATTCAATTGCTACATTTGTAACAAGTAGATAGTGATAAATATTGTATCCGCCAATCATCTCACCGAACAGTGCAGTATGTCAACGGACGCGTTCAGCAGAACAAACCGCTTAGTAGTCAAACGTGATTGGCTCTTATTTTTAGAACCAACAAATCAACGTAATGTTGATAAGATGACAATTCAGCAGTTGTTCTGCTGAATGGAGCCAATATTTTGAATGGTAGTGCGCTCTTTGTTAGATCTTGACTCACGGTGATGACATCATAAAAAATTTCGCGCGCAAAATCTTATCGCAGATCGTTTCTTGTCAGCGTCCGACATTCATCGTACGAGTTCAAGAATCGTTATTATTGCAATTTTGGTATCAAGTTCGAAATCATTTTCTCTTTATTTTCCCGCCAAACATCCAAAATACGTGTACATCATTGTAACCAGGTATGTATAGTTTTCGTTTTCCCGTTAATCATATTTTTTGTTAAAATTCGCTGCATATATGTGTAGTTTAAACATTTCTAACATTTATTAAAATATTTCGAGTGCTATTTGTATATTTATATTTTGTTGTTCTCTTCGATCATTTTAATACTTCGAGATTGACAATATTAAATATGCCAGTAAATCATCAAAATTTTCAGTTGCTGCTTCTAATCAAGCCAACAAAAGCCTGAACGGTATCATGGCTCACTCACATCGAAGCAGACATTTTGACAACAAGCTTCTTGGTGACAATATCCAGAATACTTCTCGATCTCCAGACGATGTAAAATTTGTATACGTTGATATAGAAACTTCAGGTTTCGAAAAAACAGCGGACATTCTGCAGATTGCTGCAAAGTGCGGAAAACACAGATTTTGCAAATATGTGAATCCTACTCAGTTAATTATGCCTAGGAATACAATCAGCGGCTTTAAAAATGTGGACGGAAAGTTATTTTTGAATAACGAAAGAGTTTCGTCCTCTCCTTTGCAGGAAGTACTATGCGCGTTTAAAAGATGGTTAACTGTATTATCAAAGCCGTGTATTCTTGTTGCACACAATGGGCTAAGATTTGACTTTCCCTTTTTATTCCGTGCTTTGAAAAAAAAATCGATGATAGAGGATTTCAAAAACCTCATCGTTGGATTTGTAGATACTCTTATCATTCTTAGAAAACTTTATCCTGAGAGAAAAGGTCCAGGAATGTTTGAACTCTCCGCTCTCGCTGAATATTTGCAAATAAAACTGCCTGGAAATATCCACAATGCAACACACGATGTGAGAATACTCGAAAAAATCGCTTCGAAAATGATTATTACTACTAAGGAGACTACTAAAAAGATTTTGGTTCAGAACATGAAATCTTTCACGGAATTACTTGCCCATGAAACTAGACTGCAAAAGGCAACAGTATTGAGACCGTCTTTGAATTTTTTAGAGGATGTTATCTCCAAGCGGATGATAAAGAAACTAACAAATGCGGGTATTAATCGTACAAAATTACAAGCTATTTATAAAAAAAGTGGAAAAGAAGGTGTAGTTAAATTTTTGTCGGTTAAACAAAAAGATAATAAACCTCGTGTTACCAAGAACAAAAAAATCTTAGAAAAAATTATAGACATGTTAAAACCAAAATAATCGTATAATTATAAAACAAAGAAAAAAAATAATAACATAATACAATTAAAATTAGGGCTTGTGAAAATTGATTAATTCGATCAACCGATTAAAAACGAATTTACTGGTTAAAATCGGTTAATGGGTAATCGGTTAGAGTGATTACCATTATTCCATTAATCTTTAAATCGGTTAATCATTTAATCAATTATTCCGGTTAATTAATATATATTTATTTTGTTTTTTCAAGATTTTTCTTCTGGAATGATTAATTGCCACTTTTGTTATGTCTAATCGAATTAAACAAGAACAAATATGAATATTAAGTAAGAAAAATACTTTGTTGCATATATGTATGTGTGTGTGTGTATGTGTGTGTTTGCGTCTGTTGTAAAAATTCTGCTAGTTTAAGCAAAAGAAGAACAATTTTTCACCAAATAATTCAATATTCCCTCAATGTCAAATTTTCAAATTGTAGAGACAAGATTATCATATTGTAAACTGTTTAATGACAAAAATATCATATTATACAGACACAAACTATATAGAAAGTTGTTAGTTACATCTCAGCGTCAGTTTAATTTGTAACGTGAAAGAGAATTATACAGTAAAAGAGGATAAAAACGCAACAAAACAAAAATAAATTCTGTGAAATAAATAGAAATATATATATGTATATATATTGAAGATAGTATTGTACCATAGTATAATATAGTAACCATACTATTTATGGTTATCAATATAGTAACCATATTGTCAACTTCATTTGTTAATATCTTTTTAATGAAAAATGATCGACACCTAAAACCTTTTGAATGTTCAGGATCATGACTTTGACAACATATGTCAATATCATCGGAGGTGCCTCCTCTCGTCTTCATTTTAACTAAATATATTCTTATTTATTAAGACTGACAATGAGATATTAATAGCAATACGAGCCCAGCGCAGTATTGCCATTATATCTCAGTCTTAGATTTTTATATTGAGATCCTTATTCTTATATTCAATTATATTTTTATTATTTATGTATAATTTTCTTGAATGGAAAGGAAAAAATATTGGATAGAAAATAAGATATTTTAAAATAAAAAATTTGAATTTTCTCAGAATATAAGATTAAGTAATTTCTATTTCATTATCCTTATTCTTAAAAAGAGCTAAGGTATGTTAAGGTATGTGAATTACTAAAGTATGCTTAATTCTCGCATTCCCAAATGAGAAAGCCTGCATCAAATTGACACTCATTGAAATTTAAGATTATCAAATTCTTATAAGAAGATTAAAGATTGTTGTGTATATACGAAACAATGAACGCGTTAATTTGAATATATAAGTTTGAATTTGACACTTCTTTCTTTTCTATGTAGACACTGTATACTACACAATTACATATCATTATAAAATCCTAATGAAAATAACAAGTAATCGAAAAAATGGTTTATTCGATTAATAATTAATCAGTTTCAGCGATTAATTGGTTAACTGAAACCGTATTAACCGATTAATCGAAACTATATTAACCGATTAATTGCTTAATCGAATATTAAACGTTTCTTTCGGTTACAATCGGTTAATCAATTTTCAATTAACCGATTAATCGGCTCCCCCATAGCAAATGAAGTTACAGTGACATCACAATAGATTCAAAATAAAGTCATAAGATCACAGAAAAATTGTAATGTCACTGTAATATTATTAGAAAGTTGCAGTGATATCATTAACTATAACCGCAGTGATATCATCATAATATGACATAAAACGTTACAGAAATGTAACATTCCAGAAACAGTCCAAAGATAGTATTCAGTAGACGCTAATAGTTCATTCGCTTACACTATGCGACGTACTATGCGCTCTATCTCGTATTTAAATTTTAGGCATGAGAATTATATATAGTACTTATAGAATAGCTAATAATATATATATATCAAAGTTGTAATAACTATTCCTAGTTTGATTTATGATTCTAGGATTTGAATACAATCCCAACACAAAGAATTCAGATATTAAACTGATTGTTCAGAAATCGGGTGGATAAATATCCGAATAAATAAAAATCATTTGTGTAGTTAAAATGTAAAGTCCACATTCGATAAAAATAATGTTATTATGAAATAGATAAATTATACTTTATTATTTTATTATTTAGTTAATTATATTGGGTGTTATATTGACGTGTTTTTATCATATACAGGGTGTCCCATTTTAATCTCCTCAGGCAAATATCTCAAAAACCAAGCCCGGAAGAGAAAAACGTTTCAGACAAAAGTTGTTTGGTTTCGAGGAGGCCATAAGATGGTACCATTGGTTTGACCTTGGAAAATCATTTGAAGGTCATGTAAAGGTCAACTTTAAAATCTTAAATGGAAACCCCCATTTTTTATTTAGTATTCTTGTAGCTGACATCGAGAGCTTTCCAAAACACTATAATAAAGTATCTTTTTATTAAGTACTTTTTGAGTTATTTTATATTTTAATCTGACATATTTTTATATAAAAAATAAAATATTTCGTAAAATATTCAGTTTTCAATAATCTTACCGTAATACTTTTATATACAGAATAATGAGACAAATCAATTAGTATAAAAAATAATTGTTTTTAAGAAAATTATTTACAATGTATTTTTTTAAACAATTATTATTTTTTTTTTGCACTAATTGATTTGTCTCATTATTCTGTACATAAAAGTATTACGGTAAAATTATCGAAAACTGAATATTTTACGAAATATTTTATTTTTTATATCAAAATATGTCGGATTAAAATATAAAATAACTCAAAAAGTACTTTATGAAAAAATACTTTATTATAGTGTTTTGGAAAGCTCTCATAAGCTATAAGAATATGCAATAAAAAATAGGGGGTTCCATTTAAGAAATTAAAGGTGTCCTTGACTTGACCTTAATGATGCCATCCAAGGTCAAACCAATGACACCATCTTATGTTTCCCAAAACCATACAATTTTTGTTGAAAACGTTTTTCTCTAAAATGCTTAGTTTTTGAAAGAAAATGGGTGTACGGGTGGTCTAGGACATCCTGTATATATATATATATAAGACCATTTTATGTGTGTGTCTAATTTAAATTGCACCATTGTGACATTTTATTTCACATCATAATGATATCACAAAGCGGACTCGTATGTCACCATATGACTTCGTTGTGATTTCATTATGACATATTCGATTGTTACAGAGCAATATCATTATGATATCACTGTGATTTTTTTTTGCTATGAGGGAAATATTTTAAATTGAAAATTTAAAGAAAATTTTTTAATAAAATACACATATACGTATATAATTTTTTAAAAACGCCTTTCCTATTAAATTTTTATAGAATACATATTTTACACAATGAAAACGTTATTTTTTAAATGCGAATTCTTTTCATTGCTTTAATCGTTATTAAATTCATTGTTTGCTCATTGAGACTATCAGCAAGAATATCTCCTTGAAAATGAATAGATATATATGTGCGACTCTCTCTCTAGGCATAAATTTATCGAAGTGGAACATCAAGCGTTAAAACGCTTGATCGAAGAATTTTCGCGCGATCGCTCTTTTTCCACGATCTCTCATCGAATCGCTTTCTCTCGTACTCTCTCCGTCTACCGTTTCCGGTTCGCTTTGCTCTGCTCCGCTCTGTTCGCGCAGGTCCCATGTACTATATATTACTTCGATCACGTGTGCTGCGCGCGCACGCGCGCGCACACACACTTTCAGCAAATTCAGCAAACAGCAAATTGAACTAAATGCCACGAAAGATTCGTAAGCTTACCGCACGGTGCGCCAGTGTGCTACCTGTCGAGATGGACGAATGGCGTATTTACGTGTTTTAACGTGCAACATCGCCTATGTTTTACCGCTGTCTCGGTTATTCGTGCACCACGTTTCCGTTCTGAGAGTTTCCACGAAGAAAGGAACCCTAACGCGTGACAATCAAACCAAGCGGCCGGGCCTCGGTAGAGCCGCGTCGCAAGAATCGCATCGTCGTTCGGTAGGCGTTGCTGCTGTCATTTGGCTTCCTCCTCGCCACGCGTTATTTTTTCATGAATTTCACGCCACTCCCGCAATTCACACGCGTGATATACCTTTCCTCTCGTAACGTGAATCGCTGATCTTTAGAATTAGCGAAAAATGTTCGCGGGGGATGCTGCGATGGCGGATAAGGCGTGTGCAATTTAACAGCTGTAAAATCGTGTGCTTCTATCTCCTATTTTTATATAGATAAATACTATATGACATAGTTCATAGATGATGAAAATCATCGTATTTTATATCGTTTACATTTGTATCATACAATACGATAATGTTGGTCGTTTTCTTAAAGCAGGGACAATGTTTACCAAGAAGAAAAAGAAACCACAGATCTCCACGCCGACTAACTTTGAGCACAGGGTGCATACCGGATTTGACAAACGCGAGGGCAAGTTTGTCGGATTACCGCTGCAATGGGCTTCGATAGTTGGGAATAATCAGATTTTAAAATCGACCAATAGACCACTGCCGTTGGTCGATCCAAGCGAGATCACGCCTACCGAGATCCTAGACTTGAAAACTATTGTAAGAGGACACAATGATCTTAAGCCGAATAAACCACTTACCAACGAGAAACCTGTAGAGAATGGTTTACCTAAGACCAGTACAGTTTCTCGCTCTAATTCTCTACGCTCTTCGAGTCCACCACGACTCAGGAGAGATTATAGGTATTGCTGTTAATATAGAATAACTTATTGAAGATTAGCGTTATCAATAGCGTTACAGAATATATATTAAGCAGCTTCAAATTTATGATGGATAATCTTTGGATATCTTGTATCATTTTTGATGAAATTAATAAGATTATAGTATAATGATAATCATATTTTTTATTTGCAGGCATGCAAGCAATCTTCCACCATCCGTCCCCGAAGGCCAGGAGGTACCTTCAAATATTAATCAAGGCTTCGTAAATTTTAGCAAGCCACATAACTACATCGATAAATTGAGACAGAATTCCCCGAGCGTTGGCAGTGGAATAAGTTCCAGTATGCAGAACATGATACCAAACCTTCAGAATCTTAATCCTAATATGCAATCCTCGCCAAACTTAACTCATTCCGGATCAAATGTACCAAATCTATCAATTAATTTCCAAAACTTAAGTCCTATTATTAATTCACAAGCTCCAGTACAAAGTCCAAATAATCCGCAATTTCCAGATCCAGAATTTCATAGACTAAATTCCCAAATGACCATAACAACTCAATATAACGGCAATGTACAGGTAATTAATTATACAATATATTTTGCATACTTGTAATTACCTTAAGAAAAATATTTTTATACGTATACAATTAAAACCTTTTTATTAACTAATTTAATAATAAAAAATAATGTTATTCCTCTTAAGCCATAGTTACATATATATTAAGTTATATCATCTAATTAATTCAATTTATGCAAAAAGCGACAATCTAAACAAATTATATTTTAAAAATTAAAACTTGGATAACATTAACTCTCTTATATTTTAAGAAAAGTAGGATATACGCTTAACAAATGTATAACACAGTTATGTAATAATAATATTAATTAATTTATAGGGTTCAGCTATAGAGGCATCAAGAGAACATCAAGGGAGCCAAAATGCGTTATTACATAAGCTACAGCCAAAAATTTCGCCAGTAGGTTCAATAGCCTCGCAAAGACCATTGAGTCAATTAAGTTCACATAATATTAATAAATATCCTCAGGGATATAATATGCCTGAAAATCCGTCCAACCTCCAGTCACATCTGAAAAAACCAATGGAAACTTCTCAATCAATGCATAATTTATCAAAACCGAACATGCCATCCACGGTATCCGGTAGCGGTTCTACTCCGGATCAAAATCAAAACATGAAGAGTGCTGTCTCTTCAGGAAGTTTGGCAGTTGGTACAAGTACAAATAATACCAACAAGCAGGCAGATCAAAGACTTACACATGAACAGTTTAGGGCTGCTTTACAGATGGTGGTACGTAGAAAATTTTTATTCAAAAGAATTTATCTATTACATTACTATAAATATACATTAAACATTACATTTTCATGAAAGAAAACATATCTTTAAATTTAAACTGTATATCTTTATCTCTTAAACGCATTCAAACAAATTTTGCACTTTAAGATTTTACTTTAACGTGTGATATTTACATATCCTATATTCTATATATATACATTTAGGTAAGCCAAGGAGATCCGAGAGAAAATTTGGAGAATTTCCTGAAGATTGGCGAAGGCAGTACGGGAACTGTATGCATAGCCACAGATAAGAGTACAAATCGTCAAGTTGCAGTTAAGAAAATGGACTTGAGAAAACAACAAAGACGTGAATTACTTTTCAACGAAGTTGTCATTATGAGAGACTACCATCATCCAAATATAGTCGAGATGTATGATAGTTTCCTGGTAGATGATGAATTATGGGTCGTTATGGAGTATCTTGAAGGAGGTGCACTAACTGATATCGTAACACACTCAAGGATGGACGAAAGTCAAATAGCCACAGTGTGTTCTCAATGCCTCAAACCACTAGCGTACTTACACTCGCAAGGTGTTATACACAGGGATATTAAGTCAGACTCAATATTACTTACGGCAGATGGCAGAGTAAAACTATCAGATTTTGGTTTCTGTGCTCAAGTCTCTCAAGAATTACCAAAGCGAAAATCTCTTGTAGGAACCCCATACTGGATGAGTCCAGAAGTCATTTCAAGGTATGTTAAATCTATGCTTACTTTCACAAAAAACTGAGTATAATATATATTTTATGTTTATTCTTATCATGTTTGAATCATGATAAAAAGATTAAATCTTAATACATATATTATTATAACATATGAGTAATATTTTTCTATTGTCTTTTATCTCCTTCATATAATATTTTTCTATTTATTGTATGATTCTCTCTTCATAAAATTTTGCCATTTTGTAAAAATCAAAGTAAGAGATACTCATAACACTTCTATTGACATATGCTTTAAGTATTATGTTTAATTCAATTATTAGACAAATATATAATCAAAAATGTTTCCTGTGTTCATTTACAGGTTGCCATATGGGCCTGAAGTGGATATTTGGTCATTAGGAATAATGATCATTGAGATGATTGACGGCGAGCCACCATTTTTCAATGAACCACCTCTACAAGCTATGAGACGTATCAGGGATATGCCGCCACCAAAACTAAAGAATTTTCACAAAGTAATTAACTCTCTTATCAAATTAGGCATGAACACACACATGTAGCTCAGCATTTTAAACCATAGCTATAACTTCAAAATATGAACAAAATTTTCTTTTTACTCGCAGGTTAGTCCACGTCTTCAAGGTTTTCTCGAACGAATGCTTGTGCGCGATCCGGCACAACGGGCCACGGCAGCTGAACTATTGCAACATCCATTCCTCAGGCAAGCTCAAAGTCCTAGTATCTTGATCCCATTAATGAGAGGCGCCAGGCATACAAATTGTTGACAACATTTACGATAATTTTGTAAGGTAGAATGTTAGTCAAGGTAGATATTGTGATTATAAACATATCTTCAACGAGATATCATCGTTATCCTATTGCAGCTCATGTTAAAGTTTTTGGCATTTTATGAGTTGGTTCAGGCGTTTAGTCTTCTGAATCCTCATACGCAAGACTTTAAAGTCCTTTTTTTTTCTGCGATAGGCACGATCGATTAAGAATAATATTTACACAGTTTCAAATAATTTAAATGAAACATTAAAATACATTAAACATAACTACAAAAAAAATTTATATAAAACAATATAAAATTTAAATAAAAATTAAAAATATACTTCGAATTTCAGATTGGCACTAAATATCAGAGAAATATCTAAAAACCGATATTACTTTTAAGTCAAAACCTAATTTGCAGCTTAGTTTCTCTTAGACTTTTGTATGTAAAACTTAAGTCTCTCTCTAATATAAATCAATTTCTTTGATCGTGCCTTATATATGTATGTAATAAAGTTATATAACTATACTTTTTAAAAAAAGTATTCTAAAAAGGAAAATCTTCGAAAAAATCGTGATCATTTCCGAATTTTACATTCCACTCGGGTCTGAGCTTGTACTTGTAAGTATTATTTTGAAAATAAGCTATTACATTCCTGCATTGTTTTATGCATATGTATTATTTATATTATGCATTTATGAGAATATGAGACATATTATTTCAGAACATTCCAAGTATTGGCACTGCCCGTTTAATCGGCAGTTATTTTAACATTATGACACATAGTTATAATTTGGAGATATTTACAACACTAATTTTCACCTAAGTGCCTTAAGCACTGTTGTAACAATTAACTTCTTACTGCAAAAAAATAATAATATTTGTGTTTGTACAAAATATTCGCAGCAAAGTTTTTTTTTTTTTTTTTTCTAAATTTATAGGAATTTGCAGTTAAAATTAGACAGTATATTTTGTTCCATTTTTCTAAGTAACATTGCATCATTATATATGCATCAATCAAGAACTTTTGTAATATTTTACTTTCATTATCCTCTAAAAAGTGTAAACAGTCGATCAGATGAAAAGCTTTAAAGATTAGAATATATATTTGATTATTATCTTTTAGACAACTGTTGCACATAATTAGATTATTTGTTTAAACAACCATTTTGTATATTTGAGAATAGGATTATGATATATATTATTTAAAATAAATAGTCTGAATAAATGTGGAAAATGTTGTATGTAGATCCGTATGAAAATGCTTGCATTTGATAAGAAAATTTATCATTTTCCGATATATCATTAGTATGTATAAAAAGAAAATAGGAATGTTGCATACTCTGACATATATATAGAAGGCAGAAAACCGTGATCCTTTGATAGTAATGAATTGTGTATGTACATGTAAGATGTATATTTTTTAATCAAATTGTATTTTTTTGTACGATTGAGATTATTATGTACTGTAATTTTAATTAGGAATTTGTGAATTTTACAATTTCTCTGTTGCATATTAATTTAGGAATTACATAGAGAACAGTCTATTATATATTTGTCGCCTGTACATTTTGGCTATTGATACTGTATTTTCAATCATGCAATTTTTTTAAATTGAAATTATTGTTTATCGAAATGAATACGTGATTATGAACCTAATCTATAGATTACGAAAATGATAGTTAACAGTTTTTTGAAAGTATGAAAATATATTTGTTAAACAATGTTTAAAACCTGCAATTAAAAATAGATCTGTTCGACTATACTCGCCATATATTTAAGTAATTACCTTGTAATATTATAATCAAACCAATAAAACATCACGGCGTATTTCTTACACATATTACAGTTACAGATTAGAAACTATTCTATATATAAAATGTAAAAAGTCTGGAAGAGAAGGAATAGATAAGGAGCCGAATGCAGTACATAAATATACTTGTATCAAAAATTCTTTTTGGTAATGAACGTTTCAGTTCTTTCTTTAAACCATCTTTAGCATACAAGAGTAAATAACATATTTCTTTTTTATATTTCTATTATTTTATTTATATATTATTATAATTTTTTAAATTATTATAAATAAAAAAAATAAAGTATGTTACCCTTGCAACACGATCCAAAGAAAGGACCGAAATGTTCATTATTATTAAGAAGAATTCTTACATGATATAAATACTTTTATTTACTGTGCTCGGCTCTTATTAGTCCTATTCCTTCCATATTTTTTATATTCAATATATCAGAGCCTTTTTTGTTTTTACTTATTTTGTATATGTATATAATAGAAATTCGAATACCAACGTGATTTGACTAAATGAGCATCAAGGCAAAATTTAAATGTGCTATAGTGCCTAAAAAATTGTTCATTACATATGTGCAGGATTATTTTACACATGTTGTACATTTATTACGTAATAAAGAATCTATTTACAAAAACATGCCTATATGGAGAAGAATTTAATAAATATTTTCAATGTTACTGACAAATCTCGAATGTATGTTATATCTTTAACTCTCCTCTTACATAGTATTATAATATTTATTTCAATTAATTGATATGACAATTAAAAAACGAGAATATGACATTTTTTTCATCTCTCTAAAATATGATCGCCATTTTATTATATCTTTGCATAACGATAATTTTATTTCGTACATATAATTATGCTTTATGATTATCAGATTATCTGTTTTATCGACGTATGTTATCAATTATGCAATAAATAAAATATTTGCATTATCTTATAATGCGATGAGAATATAAAGAACATTTATTATACTCGCGTGAAATTTGTCTAAAAATCTAAAGTTATGATTGCTTAGCAACTAATAAGTGCTAGAATATGAAAAAAGAGAGAAAAAACTATTGCGAGAATATGGATAACAGGATTTTCTTCTCGCAAATAAAAACAACGAATGTAACAATCTTGTAGGCAGTAAATATGGGAGAAATAAAATTAGATTACGAAACTTTATGTCAGTTATAAAAATTGATTCTAAAAAAATTAAATGCTCGGGAAGATATTGACTATCAACAACTGCAGGCAATTCCGATGTTTTTTTACTTTACTTAATAATTACTATTACACATTTTTGTTCAAAAATCTTTTTTTTTTTTTTTTTTTTTCGAGAAATTAACAAAAAATCAAGAACATAATACGAAAAGCTTTGGCAGATGATACTGCAAAAAAAGGCCTTCGAGATTCTTTCTAAATGATTTTATCTTAAAAGTACATATCATTATTGAATCAAATAATTATTCAAACATTATTTCGTTATATTAAAAATTCCATTTTTGTGTTTCGTCTTCAAATTTCTTGTTTTTCCTTTTAAATGGCCATTATATTGGAAATAATGATGACAATGATTTCTAATTGTTTGTAGTAGAGACAAATCAAAGATAAGAGTAAATATTGGATGCACATGAAACAGAACGGAATTCGTTTTAACGCGTCTTAATCTCTCCTGCGAGAAACTAAATATTTTAATTAAATCGTTAATTTGTACATTGAGACATATATTGCATAAATTTGAGACATTCGAGATTTCTCTCAAAAAGAGAAGCAACTCGCAGAGTTTTGACAAAATTTTAGCCTCCGATTTTTCGATATCGAAGTTCTATCTGTAGGATAAATTTTTATCATTGCTCTATTTTTTGACGGTTATGTCACGGTCACGCGGTTTCTCTCATGTGATCTTCGACCGAGATTTCAAAGGTGTCTCTTGACGTAATCCGACATGAAAGGAATTCACGTTGCTAGAGAGTCGTCGTTGCTCGACTCTCCCTCCACGATGGTAGATACGATTTGCTGTTACCATGCGGCACATTCCTGGCTGAAAGGCGTTCTAGAACGGCCATCGTTGATTGGTCCAGCAAGACGAGCCCCTGGCTGACCGGAATGACCTTCGCATACTGGTCCGATCCATTGGCGCCACTTATGATCCTCTCGCAGATTGATGAACGTGATGCAGGAGCGGCACTATTTAATAGCTCGCTTCAATTGGAGAGATTTGATCTCCTTTTTTTTTGTACATCTCGCTTCTAAATCTAGTGCGCAGTATATATAGTACAAGTGAAGATATATATAGATATACTAAGAACGCCCTATTGACCGTAAACTAGAGACGAAGAAAGATCCGTATGAGATAAGATGGATAAATTTTCGTCGAAATTGACGAAATATCAATTCGAAGCCCGTGTTTCTGTTTGTTTCTGCTGATTTATTGTTCATCGCATAAATGATATGCAAAAATCAAATCGTTTGCGCAATATCCAAGGTCGGCGCTTATGCGATGCTGAATATTTAAACGAGACGCAACATTTGTGTATGTGATTTTGTAAATTTTAAGTTCTGTGACATCGAATGATATATTTTTCAATCGGAATAATATATACATATACGTATATAGTATAACTTGTGTCGCGTTCTCTTTTGCAAAGCTATTTTCAAAGCTATAAAGCTTATAAAAATATAGTATAACGACTGCAAAATCGTCGTGATACCAAGGATTGATAAATAATTGCGCTTTGTATAAAATCGCCATCTTATCGTATTCGTGCTGATCGTCGTTTTAATAAATACTTCACTTTAATTACTTTAATTATCATTATGCCTGAGTATTTTTAATTTTTATATTCCACATTAGATCCAATCGCCACGCCAATGTAACGCTACCAGCAGGTTACCAAGTGGTAACAGGACGCTCATTTGCTCTACTATCGGCGACACAATTCAACGATGTATAAGCAAACATGAACAAAGATACGCGATAGCATTCGTTACGAGAGATCCGTGGGATGAGTCGGAATTTTTTGCGATCAAGCCTTTGACGCAGAGAAAATGACACGGAGGAATGAACTCGCGGGCCACCTGCGCGCAGCCACGTGACAAAAGTCACGCGGACGAAAGTTGGGGGCCGGAAAGATGGTCGCCGCGCGATCGGAAATGACGTGATTTCGATCGACGCACCATTTCGTCATGTATGAATTATACACCGGTCACGCATAAAAAAAGTCTCGATTGCTACAGACAAGCATACTTTTCGAATGAATATTATCGCGAATATTTCTACATCCGTCAATAATTCGAAGCTCTCCTGGTAATCCGCGAGTAGACGCGGTTAAAATTATTATATATTACACTTATTCTCGGTGAAAAAGTTTTTCCGACGAATTTCCTGTGCCTATATTTTTTCTGTTTTTTTTTTCCCCTCTTTTTGTTTTATCAATGTGGACTTTGATCGCGCGGACTGTAATGCGTTCAGCGAGTCACGATTATCGCGTTTTTTTTGCGTCGTACGTTATCTGTTTCTGGATGCATATGTACGCGCGCGTCCTTTTTATACGGACGGTGAAGTAAAAAAAAAACGCATAATATGACGGTAATAGAATCTGTGTGCGATGACGCAACAATATTGAATTATTAACAGGATACGAGCGGAGGGCGACGACCAATAGGAGCGTCGCTTCCGCGGAGGCTCGACCGGCTCGACTTCATCACGTATACGTGGAGAGAGATCCCTGTTGCCAGCCGTTCTTTCAAGGAGAATCAAGTTGGGAAAGTCGCACGCCCGGCTGTTAGTTGATAAAGTCAGCCGTTTATCTCGCCTCGCTGGAATATTACGTTATTGCACATAGAGATAACGAAATATTGAACATTTAAATTTAAAACGCCGCTAAAACGAATCTGTATACGATCGTTCTATCTTATCGTTTAACGATGCGGCGAGATGTACTTCTAATTACATAAATATTTATTAATGCGTAATCATTATATACGTTCGCGACTTTCCGTTAGATATTAAAATGAAGAAAACGCTATTACTTTATTTTATTAAAGAAATTCCAATTTTTCTCAAGCAGGTTTGCATCCATATACATGCATTCAATATTAATTCAAAATTATACATATATTCAACAGCGTATTAATTATAAGATAAATAAAAAGAAAACATCTTTTTTAAAATTCCTTTCTCTCGTGGGGGGGGGAAAAACCCATAAAAGATGCAAATGAATTATGCAAATAAATTATAAAACTCTGCGGAATATCACGTAGATATCTCTCTTACGTAACCAAGTAGACAAACATATAAGCAATGATTGTTTTTATCGCGTTTTATCTTTTATCTACTTGCATTATATACAATAGAAAATCAAAGAGCGAGATATATTAATACAAATTATATAAGCATTGTATAAGTATCAAAAATCAAATATCACAATGCTACTTGAAGTAGATAAAATAAACTTCTCTTTATAAACTTTGTACACATATTTGTATCAGCGAGCGTAAAAAGGTGTTAATTATTTATCTATTTTATTTTCTTTAATAATTATATATATATATAATTCGTGGCATAAAATATTTTTATAAAATTATTAATTAAATAAAAAATGCTTTTTTATATGTATTTTACAAGTATTTTCTGATACTCGTTTATGATTGTTTGTACTCTTTCGCTCCATCTGGACCCGGCTATTTTTGCCTCTTTAGGAAGTCTCGAGCTATTTATAAAATGTCGTACGTATGCCATGCGCACATACAATATATTCGCGAGAGAAAAAAGACGGACGTTCATATTTCTCGTAGGCCCCCGTTCTACAATAAGTCGTATGTCATTAATCGTAAGCAAATTGACCAGCTACAGCCGATTATTCCGAGAATATTCTTGAAATAATCGACTGTGATTGTCAATTGCTGTCAATTTGCTTACGACTAACGACGTACGATTTATTGTAGAACGGGCCGTAGTAAAAATATCAATGACAGATGGTGAACTTGAAACGCGTTTCACAAACTTCGCTCCGCCTTCTTCTCCGCGAAACATTCGACGCGAATGAGAACGTACGAGACAAAGGACCTTTCTCCTACCTATCTACGTACGGAAAGTTTTCAAGCATTTGCGTCAGCGACGTTTAACGCCTTTCATCGGAGAGCCTCGCCCATGTCTCTTTCCCTCCACAGCGTTCGCCGCCATGTCTGCATTTCTCGACAGCAAGATTATACAAACGCACGATCTTCTTATTATAGCAATATGCGTCTCTTGTATTAATAAGTAGACGCGACAAAATTAGCAACCGACATTAAAGTCACGCGATCTCGAAAATTTTACGAAATCTGCGATTATAAATTGATAATGATCAGCAGCTTGTCGATACGAGACAAGTTTATGTACAATTATCGCATACAGCAATAACTGTAATTATTGTATTTTGCATTATACCGTTATACGAGATTGTACGTAATTATCGTTATAAAATAATCTGTCGAGGCAAAATATTCATCTGCAATTAACCAAAGACTAAGATTGTTATCTATTCATGCAATCCTGAGAGGCGCAATTCACAGCAAAGCTTTTACCTTTCAAACGTTCTTCTTATTTGCGAAAGTTACCTTGCATTATACAGGACCGGTTTTTCAGCAATGTTGATTAACTGCCTAAGTTTGTTTCCGAGCAGGAGAGAGATTTAGCTACAAGTCGGGTGTTTTATAGTTAACCGACATTGATGCGAAACCGGTCCCCCTAAACACGGTGCAGCTATTATATATAACGTGTGGCAATATTTTCGCGCTAAGGAAACATCATGGTATGCGACTTGACGTATGTGTATGCTACCGATCTTCAAAGTAGACGGCTCATTCAAAGACTATCTATCCGTCAATCGAAGATATGAGCGAGATAAACAGCGATATCTCGGCGCAAAAAAATTTTGCAAACATTTATGAAATTATATCTGGAATTTAATCTACTTTTTATCCTGTGTAATTTCAATACAGGCGAATTTTTATTGACATATAAGCAGATTTTCTTTTTGCTACGGTGCAGTTATATCGATGCATCCTCTCGATTGAAATCAGTGTACTATCACTGAAAAAGCAGTGAGTTGTCTCAATTATAATTATTAAGATTGCAAAAGACTCAGTAAAATTTACTGAGTCAAGAATCAGTTAGTAATAGTGGCTGTTTCAATGGATAATATTTCAAAATGCATCTTATATTATAATGTGTCGCATATGAGATAAATTTATAACGATATATTTTCTTAAAGAAATATCTGAGTTTAACCAAGAAATTGTTGTTCATTTTTTGCAGAAATTCATTACGTTTAGCGAATAAAACAATAATGTATATAATTTTAAATTTGAATTGTTATACGTGTTTCATTCCAGATGTGTGCGGGAGCTTCTTTAGCAATCCAAATAGCAATCTAAAAAAATAAATAAAAAAAACTACATTTAAAAACCACATGAAACCTTATCGCCATAATTAACAAGATGGAGGAGCAAAATGTGAATATTCTCACTAAAAATCAAACCGAATCGCTCTTATGTCACTGCTTTAATCAGCGACATTTTCACCGATTCAATTTAAGAGAACAATGTTGGCTATCGCGTATATAATAGGGTATATAAATATGAAACCGGAATTTTTGTATAGAAAATACACGTTTATTGTATGAAAATGATAAAAAATATTTTATTCCAAGTATTGCCCATTGCTAGCTATACATTTTTCCCATCTCTCTGACAATTTGTGGATGCCACGTCAGAAAAACTGTTGCTCCTTTGAGGCAAACCAGTCATCGAGCCATTTTCGTACATTTTCGTAAGAAGTGAAGCGCTACTCGGCAAGTGCGTGTCCCATCGATGCAAATAAGTAGTAATCGGATGGAGCCAAGTCTGGTGAGTAAGCCGCATGCGAAAGTATTTCCCAACTAAACGCCTCAATCGTTTCCTTGACCGGTTTTGCTGTGTGCGATGGTGCATTATCATGAAGCAAAATCACTTTGCGTTGCCTTTTTTGATATTCTGGTCGTTTTTCACGCAAAGCTTGATTCAAATCGATCATTTGTTGTCGGTAGCGTTCAGTATTAACGGTTTCGCCAGGTTTTAGCAGCTCATAATAGATCATACTCTTCTTCCACGTTCTTCGTTTCTCACGTCAAAATCGCCACTTTTGAATTTTTTAAACCACTCAAAGCACTGTGATTTACCAACAGCATGCTCACCGTAAGCTTCGACAAGCATTCGACGCGATTCTGCAGCAGTTTTCTTCAAATGGTACCAGAAAATCAATGCTGTCCGCAAATCGTAGTTTCCAGGCACAAAATTCGACATGTTCAACGCTATTAAAAACTATGCTGTTGTATGAAACTTGTATTGTTGTGAGTTGAAAATCTTTATCAGATGTCAAAACAAGAAAATGGCGCGGTTTGACGATAACTACATTGACAGCTAGGGCCATCTATGGGCAAATTCCGGTTTCATATTTATATACCTGGTATTTTGAAGATTTACGTTATGAAGGCTCGAAAGAGTTATACATAGCTAAGAATTGGCAGCACCGAGGGATACTCAATTGGCTAAAGAACTAGCTAAAAGTTGATAAACTCGGAGACACGAGATCAAGTGTATATCTACTCAAAAGGCGTCTCGATGATGTTACACATTCCTGACCCTTTCGTCGCGTGACGACTATAGATGAATCGTGATTAAAGTATATCGCGTCAGCGACGATATCGACCCGGATCGATCGAACTGTTTGTCGCTTGCATAAGCAACCTTGGATTCTCCGGAAGAAGAAAAACATCAATAATGGACGGGCATAATATACGGGAGGTTTTATGTAAGATGTAAATCGATACGTATTCCCCCGTACAATGATACTTAATCCTTATTTCCTCGGATACGAGAAGAAAACGGCGAGCTTCGGAAAAAAAATATATAAGTAGCGTAATCGCGCCTCCAACTTTTGCAGTCACTTTATCGAGAAAATCGCTTCGAACCGGCCTGCTCGCACGCTGCAACGGAATCACGAAACGCCTGTTCTCCAGTATTGTTCACGGGTAACAATGTTGC
This sequence comes from Polyergus mexicanus, assembly GCF_030449975.1. Lineage (NCBI taxonomy): Eukaryota > Metazoa > Arthropoda > Insecta > Hymenoptera > Formicidae > Polyergus > Polyergus mexicanus. Next base: position 1,650,673 of record NW_027223346.1, read on the forward strand.
ATATACACGTTCGGTTATAATATGTGTCTTTAGGAATAAATGTAGATTTTTCGCGCTCAAAAAATGTTCGGAGGTTCAACAGAATATTTTTAATTAAAAGGAATTCTGCTCGAGTGACGTCGCCAGACAAAGAAATATTCCATGAATATCTTGTGTTCCAAAATACAATTTAAGCATCGCTTTGTCTTTATACATGTTTGTTTTTCATCATAACTAAACTTAATCATTTTGAGGGGAAGGAGTTACGAGCAATCTAACAGGAACGCATAAAATCTTGAATATCTATCTATTATGAGTACGAACGGACCCGATAGTGCGTCGTGCGTGGATAAATTTAGTTTATATCTTGATTTAATAACTTCATCAGCTGTTTTTACGAGATGGGATTTTAATAACGAAGATTGGAAATTATTTCCCGTTATCTCTTTTTATTAAAAAAAAAAATTCATTATATACGGGTGACTTTGCTTACTCCGACTGTACCTGTACGTGCCTCCGAGTGAGTAAGCGTTAAAAATTTGATTTATCGGCACAAAAATTATTCTTGTGCAACACGCTAATCGACTCGTGCGCGTTATGTCGCACGTAACGCTATTCGCGGCGGCATCGTTTGAAGGTCATCGTCACTCGCGTGATGTGTGTCGTGTGGGGGCTCGTCCGGGGGCTGGACCAATCACGTCGCAGAAAGGCAAGACGGCGCCCGTACACACACACACACACACACACACACACACACACACACACACACACACACATACACATGCATACGGCACGTCGCTTATTTTACTATCGTTTCTTGGAAGATTACATCAGCTATACGTATCACAGTATGTGAAGTTCAAATCTAAATTTAGTTGGAATATAAAAAATTGCAGAGGAGAAGAAGAAGGACTCACGTGCAGATTTTGGCATTCGCTTTGCGAGATTTTTTGTTCGCGCGATTAATAAATTCGGTTATGAGAAAAAAAAAAAAGAAAATAGGCGGACGACATGTCATCTCGCACGCGGACTTCTTCGTGCTGATGTCTCAGCTTTCGCAGAATAAAAACAAAAGTATCACGCGATAGCAAAAAGATTTCAAGATATTATTGCATTCGATTTCAAGATTAAGCGAAATTCATTTCACGCGGAGCAGCGTAAGATGAATCATATCCTACTATGTATCAAAGTGGAAGAAATTACAACAAAGTTTTTTAAAAAGAATAAAAAATTAGAATATGGAATAGAGAGGTAAATATTGAGATAAATAGTGACGCTGAACTTTTAGTTACGGTCCACAAAAACAACATTTGAAAAGGATATTTAAAGAATGCGCCTTCGAAAATCAATCTAATTTCAAATTCTTTACATTGTAATCAAAGAAAAAATCGAAATAATTACATTTTATTATCTACAGCTTATTATCATTGAAACTATATGTACTATATACATATAGCTCTTATGCGGAAGTATTATTTTTTTCTTTTTGAGATATATAATCTCAATTTGCATATGTAAATATAGAAATTTCGAAACAAGTAAGATGTATTGTAACATGAACATATCTTTTCAAGCATTATTCAAAGTAATAAAATATCTTTTATGGCTATTTTATGGTGAAGTAATTCACATAGTCAACATAAATCTACGGTCTAAAGAATCTCTAACCAGGCAATTGTGAGACACGCAAGAATCGATTCGGAATCGACATTCGGAATTGAAATGAAAAGGGAGGTCGTAATGGTGCTTCTAGCTTGTTGACCCCCGTTGCTTTCTATCAAGAGACGTTAGCGCTTCGTCGCCGGAACCATAAATTTTTATTATCAGATAAAATCAACGATAAATTGCGTCGTCAAGGATGTCTAGTTAGTACAATACGCTGGTTAATATAAACGATCACTGTTCTCTTCTATGGTTGATCCCATAAATTGAAAAGCCGCGCACTTAGCAAGCCTTCGCTATCGTTAATTCAATTAGAACTCTACTATCTTAAACTGAATCAATGAAAATGTCACTGATTTAAAGTAGCGTCGTAAGATTTCATCGAAGTGAGTATTTTATTGATCTTCAGTGAAAACACTCATACTTTGTTCCTCCGTCTCGTTAATGATGGCAATAAGATTTCATCGAAAAATCAGTAATAATGTACATGTTTACAAGATATAGCTTTTAAAGCTTTTTTATGCTTTATAAATATTTTCCTTCTACTTCTTGTAGGAAAGTTTACGAATACGATAAGACAAAATGTAGAATAATATATGGAATATATAATATGGAAAATCTTTAATAAATTCTCATTTTGAACTTTCAACTATTTGAATCTAATAACAAAGAATATATACCTTGAAAAATTAAATTAGATATATATCTTGAAGCTAGTGAAGACAACACACAAATGCCATTAGTGTATTTTTCAAACGTTTGCAAAGAGATGTCATTAATTATCAATTAACAAATTACTTATCAAGACTTGTCATATCTTTTACTCATAATTTAATTAATCTTTCCTGCATTTTAATTCTTATTGCGGGGAGGAGAGGAAGAATGGGACAAGGGAATTAGTTCGAAAAACTAATATCATAAATTCATCAATATCGATAAGCGCTTTGATGAAATCTTGATTCTCGTGGAAACTTAAATCTAATTGCGTGTTTAGAATAAATCGATATTAGCATCCGTCTCGATAATAATACAGTTCGCCTTTTTCATTAATTTGCCTACAAGATACAAATATCTTAGACACGTAATGTTTGATAAATGTAATCTCGAGATAATTACGTTGATCTTTAATATTGAAATCGCGTACTTTGTACTTCGACACTCGGAGATAATCTTTGATCCATCACGTCACGCAATCTTCAAATATTTGTAATACTTCCGAATATTTCGCGATCGATAAGTATCACATCTCTGTCTTCCAGACAATTTTGCACTATATGAAAACCGCCTTTATACAATTTGTAAGGTATAAAATTTTCAAAATTAAATTATATACGAATTTATATATATTAAAATAAAACAAGATCTATTAATTAATTATTCTGATATTTTAATTATCATTAATTATGTACAATTTTTTAATTTCTCTCAGCAATACTAAACGTTGATATGATGAAAAATTTTTCTTTTGTTATATTCTCTGCGTTTAATTGCCTTCTATATTAATCATGCAAAAAGAATATAAGTAGATTGCACGAGACAAAAATCTGAACGAGAGTAAGAATACTTTGTATCACTTTTATTAATTTAAATATTTTTTAAATTTTTATTCAGAATTTAAAGCTATTCTAAATGATTTTCAAATGCACAGTTTTATATTTTATTAACCAGAAAGAATTTTGAATAAGGCTTTTCCAAAAGCCTATTCGTTAATACATAAACGTAATAAATTTTATAGTTTATAATTATTATTTGGTAACTATTATTTGATAATTATTTGTCATAACTAATTGCATAAATTAAATAGAGATAAAGAAAACAGTGCCCTTTTTATAATATACAGCTTTTTCATATATAATCTACAATTTTTCAAAAACAATTACTTATTTTCCATACAAATTATTAATCATTCTTTTATATATGTGTATTAATATAAAATAATATTCCTGTCTGTATAAAATATGACGTCAACTGACGTCTCTCATATATCGTCTGTATATCGTCGGGACTTCGGTGTCCCTTCGAACGCTTTTAAAGTATCGAAACGAATCCAAGACCGATATAGAATGTGCAGTTTCTCGATGACGACGACAACCGATGACAGTAGGATAATCGTGAACGCGAGATCCCGCCGTGAGGATTACTTCCCCATTCGTTGGATAGACCACTCTTGCTGGCACAGCGGGCAACGATTGTTTTGTTTGACCCAGAGCGACATGCAGCAATAGTGAAACGAGTGGTTGCACTCGCCCCAGACGACCACGCAGTCCTGTCGGCCGTAAACCTCCTTCTTGCTCTCCGCCTGGCATCGCAGACAGGCGTCTGAAAATCGAAGAATAGATAGTGACGATTAGCGTTCGCGTATAGGATAGGAAAGTTCAATGTGATCTCTCGGTGTAAAAGTTTTTTTTTCTGTCGGCGAAAAAAAAGACGGAAGTTTCGTTTCTCTGTCTTTTATCTTTCACGACTTTATATTTCCATATATTCGATATTTATATCTCTTAAAAGATTTAAATATATATTAAGTTATATATACATTTAAAAATCTTTTTTCGTTTATTTATATTTCTTTTTATTCCGAAAGGAAAGTTGCTCCTTGTATTTTATTTTTCTTTATATTTTCGTCTCATATAAATTCCGTAGGAAAAATACCAGAAAACTTTCCAAGAGCAGCAAGATATATAGAAGCCTACAGATTGCTATAGTTTGGCTATCAAATTCGCAAATAGTATAATTGTTAGAATTTAAAATTTTTAATAAGCGGGAAGAGATCGCTTTATTAAGGAAAAATTAGTTTTGCCATTGTTAAAAAAAATCATAATTCAGACAGAATCATTTGATAATGTTAAAATTACAATAAAATAATAAAATTGCGGAAACATAACTGTCCGAACAACGAATAATATTGAATAATTCTCGAAATTCATCCTTAAACTTCATTTGACATTTAAGAATGATATATAGAATAAATACGTATAGGACGATTAATGACGCGCGCATGAGGGTACCTGATATTCGCAGTGCGTGATTAATAATTAAGGGGAGAAAAATTTTTAGCATAAAAAACCATAAAATATATGCCCGTTAGAATCAGGTCGCGCAATCCGATATACATAATCTAAGTAGCGATTTAGGCCATGTATATTTTTATTCTCCTCTCTCCCCCCCCCCCCCCTCTCGAAAAGAGTATCATCTCTTCATTTTTTACACGAAAGCATATTCTGTCACGAATATATAGATGGAGAGATGTTTGAAATTTCAGAAGAAAACAAGACTATCTTATTACTCGCATTTGCACGTGTACAATATTTTACACGCGCGTCTCTTTTAAGAAATTCCTTTCTTTCCATCGTGAAAATAAAAGTGTAAAGGCCATCCTACACGAAACAAAATAAAAGAACAGGTACGCAAACGCATTCGGATTTGCGGCCGTTGGATAATTACGTGCCGATCCCCGTGATTTGACTTTATTACGTCTACGTGTTTCGCCTGTCGGTGTCACGTTCATCCCTTATCAAAATCATTTCCGCGAGATGTAAACGTGCTCGCTTAGCGAAAGCGCAGCATAATCGCGCACAAGCCAGACATTCCGCGACGAACGGGGGAAGAGGGAAGGAGGGGGGGGGGGCAGAGAGGGAAGAATACTGGAGAAAACATACATGGGGAAGAGATTCCTCTCATGGAAATCTTTAGAATTAAAGGGACGTGCGAGTCGCGTAAGACGGGCGTCGAGAAGACGATTACACGTGCACGAGGCGATTGTCAATCTTTTTGTACGTCAGCCAATCGTACAAAAAATGTATTATACGCTTCGTGATCACGAAAAATTTATTTCTAGCTCCCTATCTGTGTTGATTATTCGACACGTTAAATATGTATAAACGCGTACGGATAAACAGACGCAATGCGAAACGTGAAACGCCGATAAGTTGTGAACGGAAATAGCAGAGAACATATATATATATATTATAATGAGAGATAAATAAAGCAACGCAGTGTTCTCTGCTATTTCTGTTCACAACTTATCGGCGTTTCACGTTTCACATGCTTTTAATACTAAATAAACATTAGATAATTCTATATAAAATAAATATTATTGTAGATAATTCTGTAATAATATTAGGTGTACAACTTTGCTTCCGCCGTTTTTTCACCGAAATTCGAGGCTTTATTGTAAAAAACTGGTTATACATTTATGATTCAAAGTATTGTCCACTCCCAATGATCGTGCCAATTCTTTTTGACTTTGACTCGAGTCTTCATTAAGTAATGCCTCCAATTCTGCATCTTCGAAAACCTTCTCCCTTCCACCGCTACGCCGGTCTTCGACGTGAAAATCACCGTTCTTGAAGCGTTGAAACCACTCACGATACGTTCTTTCGCTAATACCGGCTTCACCATAAGTATTTGAGAGCATTCGATGAGCTCAGCTGCAGATCTCTTCATATTGAAGCAGAAAATTAAAACCTCCCGCAAATGACGAGAATTTGGCTCGTAAACTGACATTTTCAATCGAGAATAACTTTATGAGCAGACACAAATCGACTAATGTTTCTATGGGGTTATGTTGACAGATGCCCAAGTTTATCGCATGACGTCTACGATCTATTTGTTTCGACCGCTACTTACCGCTAAAGCCATCTATAGGAAAACGGCGGAAGCAAAGTTGTACACCTAATATTACAGAAATTTAAATAATTCTGTGATAAATATTATTGTAGATAACTCTGATAATTCTCTCGATTCATTTCAGGTTCTTATAGAATGCAATATAATAATAAGTTGATAGAGATAAATAGAAAGAGAGAGAGAGAGAGAGAGAGAGAGAGAGAGAGAGAGAGAGAGAGAGAGAGAGAGAGAGAGAGAGAGAGAGAGAGAGAGAGAAAGATACTCTACATTAATGAAAATTTACTATATTTATAAATCCATAAATGCATCGATCTATAAAATTATAGATCCATAATTCTTACTTTTTCGAATCTATAAAAAAATCGTGATCAAGTTGCATGAAAACGATAGATGCAAAGAATTACTTTTTGAAATTAATATTACGATTATACTTTTATAGTTGTAATAAAATTATTAATTAAAAATTAAATCGTTATATCGTACGAGTAAATTTATAACAGATTCGAGATAGAACGAATCTCGACAATCTGTTCGATCAATTTTGTTTTTTCTCGTGTGGATGCAAAATCCACATTTTATCTTGGCAGAATGAATTATTCCAACAATTATTGTCATTATATTTAGTAAAATTATAAAAAAAAAAAAAAAAAAAAAAAACAAATTTCGTTTTCCGCTTATAACAGATATCGCGAAATTTTATTTTGGTATATCTATGAAATCGTAACATTTTTTTTTTTTTTTTTTTTTTTAACATCAATTATTAGAATGTACTGTAATATTAATATTATTAAAATAGTTTTTTGTACATGAAACAGATTCATATTTAACAAACATATTATTTCATACGATGTTAAAATTAATTATGTGTGTATTCAATTTTGCTATATATATTTTATCTAAATTATCTCGTTGAAAATACAAATTAAAGAATCACAAAATTTAAAGATAGATATTAAAGCTCGCGCGCAAAGAAGAGCGTTATCGCATAAACAAAAGGGGAGACAAGAATAGAGTCGAATTAATATATATATTTTCAGAGAGATATAATTATGGTATATATTATATATGTAAACTGCGAATATTTTGAGTTTTTTCTCGCTCTACCGCTCGCATGGCGAATATAAACCGTGTCTCTCCTGCCATACTTGCCGCCAAAGCGGATATTAAATATCGCTTGACGCTGTTCACGCGACTGTATAAGTGTCCAGTAGAATTCCATGGGCTTATCAACGAATCCGACTGCATAATTATCACGCATGATTATTAACCATCTGACATACGTCGCATGCGTTCAATGTATAAAGGAACTCATCGTTCTCTGAACACCTCGCGTTAATGATAAACGAAACAGATCATAGGCCGTCTCCTTCTCTCTTCCAGATCTCTAACATTCGTCAATTTTTAACGCATGCGAATACGTACGCAGTTTGACAATGTCTGTTATATCAATCTTAATATGAATTTTTTTTTTTACCATTTTTCTATCATTGTTTTTTGTATACCAAAACTAGCGCCGTTCTTTTTATCTTCACGAATTATTCGATTGTAAAAATATTCACCGTAAAAATATACATCGAAAAATTACCTGTTAAAAAAAAAAAAAAAAAAGTGACAAGAGAAAATGAAAAAAAAAAAAAAAGGAATTCCTTTGAAGAAAGGAAAAAACCACGACCTGCCTCTAACTTGGCGCTTGCGTCCGTGCCGAGCATATCCCGGCAGCGCACTTACATCGATACGACTCAATCAAAACGTCGATTGACGAGGAAGAAATTTCCGTCGTTATCTAGCCGTCTGTCGACGCATCGTCGGGAATTAATCGACGATGCGTCGACAGAACCTTCTGTTCGAGGGGAGGGGAGTGCAAGAGAGAAGGGCGATGGGTGTCAGTTTCTCGTTGACCCCCTCTGGGGGATCGGGGCAAGCATGTCTTGGACGTGCCCCCGGATCCAGCCAAGCCATTGGGCCAATTAAGTGCGACAACGAAGATGCCGTCATCGCGACGAGGACGATCACCGCGATAAGCGATCGTTCTTGATTCCAGAAGAATTTTGTCGCGTGTTAAGGTGGGTTTACATTTACGAACGAACGCCGAACGAACCGCGAATGTCTTGTGAAACGTCTTGAACGTCTTTCTCGCACGAATTGTCTTTGATGTATCGCCTCATGAGGGAATCGAGTCGAATGCGAATCAAACGTTCCGTTCGCATTCGCTGTTCGTTCGCTAAGTGTATATCCACCTTAAGATTTTTAGATAAAATCTCTTACGCGGATGCGTGTTCTGAGATTTTAGATAGAGTAAACTGCACGAGAGGAAGGTGTTGAAATAGACGATTTCAATCTTGACAAACGATTTGTCGATGTCAGAGAAAATTCTACAAAGACAGTTGTGATTTTTCGTAGCTTTTCAAATTGTATCGAACTATTAAGAGAGATGCCCTTTAAAATGATTTATCTGAATATTTCGAACTCGTTCTATCTAATTTTTCAAATCACCGGGATTCGATCGACGAATCTACAGATTCTTTCTAATACAGCATAGAAAATTTTCAAAATTTTCAAAATTAAAATGTCCACGTAATAGATATATCGTATTGATGCCAAGAAGAAATCCCATTTCGATTTAGAATTTTCGAAACAAAAACTGATGTGAAAATTCGCATTTTATTTAACACCCTTGATACATATCTTTATAAATTTCCCAACTGGAATCCATGATTCTTTTGATAAAAAAAAACTGACTAGATTCCAGAAATATTTCTTAGATATTGTAATATTTATTTTGAGACTTAGCATTAGAATTTTAAAAATATATCGAGTGTAATATAATTTCATATACTTTATATTATTCCAATTAAATTTTAAAATTAAACTGCACGATAGGAAGGTGTTGAAATAGAAGATTCCAATCTTGACAAACGATTTGTCGATGTCAGAGAAAATTCTACAAAGACAGTTGTGATTTTTCGTAGCTTTTCAAATTGTATCGAACTATTAAGAGAGATGCCCTTTAAAATGATTTATCTGAATATTTCGAACTCGTCCTATCTAATTTTTCAAATCACCGGGATTCGATCGACGAATCTACAGATTTTTTCACAGAGAGATTCTTTCTAATACAGCATAGAAAATTTTCAAAATTTTCCAGATACAGTATAGATTTCGATTAAAATGTCCACGTAATAGATATATCGTATTGATGCCAAGAAGAAATCCCATTTCGATTTAGAATTTTCGAAACAAAAACTGATGTGAAAATTCGCATTTTATTTAACACCCCTGATACATATCTTTATAAATTTCCCAACTGGAATCCATGATTCTTTTGATAAAAAAAAACTGACTAGATTCCAGAAATATTTCTTAGATATTGTAATATTTATTTTGAGACTTAGCATTAGAATTTTAAAAATATATCGAGTGTAATATAATTTCATATACTTTATATTATTCCAATTAAATTTTAAAATTAAACTGCACGATAGGAAGGTGTTGAAATAGAAGATTCCAATCTTGACAAACGATTTGTCGATGTCAGAGAAAATTCTACAAAGACAGTTGTGATTTTTCGTAGCTTTTCAAATTGTATCGAACTATTAAGAGAGATGCCCTTTAAAATGATTTATCTGAATATTTCGAACTCGTCCTATCTAATTTTTCAAATCACCGGGATTCGATCGACGAATCTACAGATTTTTTCACAGAGAGATTCTTTCTAATACAGCATAGAAAATTTTCAAAATTTTCCAGATACAGTATAGATTTCGATTAAAATGTCCACGTAATAGATATATCGTATTGATGCCAAGAAGAAATCCCATTTCGATTTAGAATTTTCGAAACAAAAACTGATGTGAAAATTCGCATTTTATTTAACACCCCTGATACATATCTTTATAAATTTCCCAACTGGAATCCATGATTCTTTTGATTAAAAAAAAAAAAAAACTGACTAGATTCCAGAAATATTTTTTAGATATTATAATATTTATTTTAAGGCTTAGCATTATAGAATTTTAAAAATATATCGAGTATAATATAATTTCATATACTTTATATTATTCCAATTAAATTTTAAAATTAAAGAAAGAGCGAACCGACTCCAAAAAGGATATACATTCTTGAGATTTCGTACAATCACGTTACTTCTGACAATTACATTGTAGTTAAGAGATCTTATATAGTTTTTTATCTTGTTACATCAAATAATGTATGTACCCTAGTGTGGAAAATTTTCCATGCTTATCAATATTATTAAATCTTACATTGTGTTGCTGTCACTTCGTAAGTAGCGTGTTGCGTCATGATGAATAATCTATTTCAATCGCGTTACACGTATGACGTAACGCGTGCCAATATATTTTCATTAAATCAGGTTGCATATATGGCGCGTTTCGTTTTATCAACAATTCTTTTGGATATATTCGTGTGCGAGGCCTCTTAACTCTTATATAATCTTGTCAAACAATTCGTGTGCAATAAATTGTTAAGATGCGAAATTACTGACAATATCACACAAGATACTTTATCGTATATACACTCTTTCTGCCTCTATCTTTCTTAGTAAAATGTCACGTAAGCTAGTATTACACGGAGAAAGTCCAAATTACAGAGTTCATGGAAGAAACAAAATATTTTGCATGCACATTCGATTAACATGTATTCACGGACGTTACGTCAGCATTTAATAATTGTAGTCAATTCATGATGATTAACAATTGTAGAAATCCAGAGTTTAATGTCGCATACGTTCAATATTGAAATTATATATATGGTATTTTCCCACATCAATTATATATATAATATGATAATAAAATTGTTAGTTGCAGTGCCACTCGCGACACAACATTGTTGTATGATTCCGTTCATTAAGCGCTCATTGTTGCGTGATCCTTTAATCCGCATGACATTATTACTGGTGAGATGATGGTCGAACAAATTACGGTCTGATATTTCAATGTCAAAGACTGAATCGCGAATACGTGTCGCGCGAAAATCTTTTGATGGGATACGTTATTATTTACAATACGACATATTCAATTACACAGTTCGACGAAAAATACATTTTTCCGAATACGAGAAAAGAAGAGTGACCATCTTGATTCTGATAATTTGGATTACAACAGAATTTCTTTAATACGTTACATACCGTGGTTATAGCATGAAAAAAAATATACTAAAAATATTATAGCTCATTTTTACAACTTTGATCACACAGTTTCTTCAAATTATGACGCGATGGAGCAATTTAAAATTTACTATTTAGCGTAAAAAAAAAAAAAAAAAAAAAACTACGGGAAATGATTGTGTATTGTTTGTTTGTTGAACTATGTTATCACAAACGATTCTCGGGAAGAGTGTAGTCGCGTTATCGCCAACTCACCGATGTTTTCAGGTTCAAGAGAAAATAAATTCTCCAACGCGCAAAATGAAAATAAACGCGCGTACTTTGTTACGTGCATTGATAGACCGATGCATTTCTCACGGAAGGAGCGTAATATTTTTACGGCGATGATGGGTGTTTCGTTCGCGGACGATCGGAAATAGATTCGAGATTGAGATATAAATCGAAAACGGCTTCTCTCTTAGAATAACTCATTGAAACGAATGCGATGGGGTATTCCAGTTACAGAGAAATACGCGTGTAATCTAACTACGCAATTACGGAATGGCAATACTTATATACAGATCGCGTGAGAGCGTTGCGTGTGATATTGTCCGAACGTTCAAGAGAAGCATTGAGACTCCTGGTTTGGCTCCTTAATTAATTGCCTTGGGCTATTAATAGATTCACCGAGAGTCAGATTAGCCTTTTAAGCGATAAGATCGCGCTCACGCAGTCCAACTATGAAATGATTGATCGATATTGATCAATGATCGATTCGAGAAACGTGGAAACTTCATTTGCAAATCATATGTTTCTTCAATACGACTATTTGTGAATACCGTGGCCATATTCCCAATTTCCTGCTAGAGAGAGAAAGAGAGTACTAGAAATCTATAATATATTAGGTGTACAACTTTGCTTCCGCCGTTTTCCTATAGACGGCTTTAGCGGTAAGTAGTGGTCGAAATAAATAGATCGTAGACGTCATGCGATAAACTTGGGCATCTGTCAACATAACCCCATAGAAACATTAGTCGATTTGTGTCCGCGTCATAAAGTTATTCTCGATTGAAAATGTCAGTTTACGAGCCAAATTCTCGTCATTTGCGGGAGGTTTTAATTTTCTGCTTCAATATGAAGAAATCTGCGGCTGAGACTCATCGAATGCTCTCAAATACTTATGGTGAAGCCGCTATTAGCGAAAGAACGTGTCGCGAGTGGTTTCAACGCTTCAAGAACGGTGATTTTCACGTCGAAGACCGGCATAGCGGTGGAAGGGAGAAGGTTTTCGAAGATGCAGAATTGGAGGCATTACTTAATGAAGACTCGAGTCAAAGTCAAAAAGAATTGGCACGATCATTGGGAGTGGACAATACTTTGAATCATAAATGTATAACCAGTTTTTTACAATAAAGCCTGGAATTTCGGGAAAAAAACGGCGGAAGCAAAGTTGTACACCTAATACGTTACGTGAATTATAGATTTCCAGTATTGGCAGTGAATTTCGGAACATGACCTATATCCTCCCCCCCCCCCCCCCCAAAAAAAGAAAAGAAACGGGAATTCTTGAAAGATCGTCATATTCAAATCGTTATTATCAGAATAGCCAATTTAATTTTATTATACCGGGATAATTGTTTATTTTCAATTGACGCAATTTTTTGATATCATTATTTTTGTAGGATACATTTGTACAATCTTTTTTGTTAAGATACTTTTATAAGTTTTTATTTTCAATAATTTAAAATAATACTATTTTACGTAGATTAATTTAAAGTAACATTATTTTATAAATATATAAGAGTTTTTCATAAGTAACGCGCGTACTTGGCGCTCTTTTTTATCTTTTTTTAAAAAGCTTTTAGAGTTTTGTTATATCGGAATGGAATAAGAAACAGAAAATGCGAAAAAATATCTAAAAATATATAATACAGTATCTAACGCGTGATTATTTATTCACGAAACGTTATTTCATAAATGGCTATTGCTCTTAAGAATTTCTACAGAATTCTTAAGCCGAAAATAGAAACAACCAATTGGATCTTAATTGCGTTAATAATCTAGTCGTATCACCTTTTCCGCGGACATACAATTATCGTCTTTGTTTCGTCGATTCGTCGCAGTATCGACCAGGCACGAACGAGGACAAAAATTGCTTTAATTCTCGCAACTCGTAAATCCTACTACGAGTTACGAAATCGATTGCATAACGCGTACAAAAAAAATTGAAAGAGAACCGTCTCAACTGGAGAGTCTCTTATTATTCCGATTAGAAACGTAATGAACTGCTGATGAATCATTTCATCTCCCTTAGGCTAATTTTAGTTCTGCTTCAGAAATCCCTATCATTTACGTCATTTACACGCAGACTTACCGAAATTTTGACGGGTTACTTTTTCTCGCTATTAACGAAAACATCAGTCCTCGGTTAATCCTAATCAACGGCGATTCGCTCATAATATTATACAATGACTAAGAGGCGAGGGGGGGGGGGGTAGGCGGGAGGCGGGAGGAAAATAATCAAAAGGAAAAGAGGCACGTGACCGCGAACCAATGCGTGCTCGATTGCATGAGCGACACGTGCGAGCCGTCCGTAAAACTGCGGCCGGGTCTCTTCACCGGTAAAACGGTACAGAACCGGTACGGGTCAAGTTCACGGTTAGCACAATGATAACGCGCGACCGTAACTTCGCGCGGATAAGACTAGGTAAGCGCGCGCCGGCGTGCGTCACCATATAGATCTATTTGAGCGAGTTGTACCGGCAATTATTAGACTAACGATCAAATATAGATGTATAAAAATTATATAATTAGACTAATGACAAATAATATTTAAATCTGAAAAAAAAAAAAATCATCTCTCTTGTTAAAACATTTTAATATCGAGTAGGCTTTGAATAGGAGGATAATTTTAACTCGACGCTTCATTAACAAGATATTTAATATTGAAGCTTAATAAATTATGTAAAGAATAAAGTTGCGTCAAATTGTCACTTTCGCTAAAGAATGAACTGAAAAATACGAGAATTGGGGAATCGTGATATAAATCAAGGTTATTTCTCTCATCGAAAAATAAGTTAAGAATATACAATCGAATTCTTTCGTACTTTGTTTTCGAAGAAATTTTTTTGAACCTCGAGAAAACTTTAAAAATTAATAACACATTTATGTATACAAAGAAATTCATATTTACACGATTGTTTCCCCAATTCACACTTGCTAAAGCAAAATGCGCGATAATCATAGCATATTGTAGAATGAGGAGCGAATTTATTTATCAATAGATAGCGATCATATATACAGCGAGCAAATGAAAAAGAGAGATGACAAAAGAGTACCAATTATTTTCTACGGAAAGATTCTTTCATACGAGACCGTTCGTTTGACACAATATGCATGACGAATTCCAACTTTATTCCTCACAATAGAGAAGAAGAAACTTTGTCTCACACACAATAAGAGAATTATTCTCTTTCAACTGCGACTTGTCAAAAGCCGTGCTACTTTGTCATATATTTTGAATAATGAATCAAAACTCATCATATGGCAATCATTATGTGACCGTCTCGCCGCCGCGATAAGGAATAGAGAGAGAGAGAGAGAGAGAGAGATAGAATAAAAAGAGAATAGTTTATGCGCAATTAATATTCAACTAATTCACGTTACTCAACATCGTGCAGACTGCGCATATTCAATAATGTTTTGCGTTTGTTCAATAACTCCGCTCAATATGCAGGCGAGGTTCTAACGCTTTATGGCTTGGCGATGGTAAATACATGCGCGAATACATTCGCACGAATGACAAATTGCGTATGAAAAATACACTTGTTAAGTATACATATGCACATGTTAGGTTGCGTTTCATTACGCATGTTTCGTAAAATTTATGATATTTAGAGAGATACCTACGAGGCTTTTTTTTTTAAAATACTGTATTAATATTTTTACTTTACGTTTTTTATTTACTTTTGCGCAAAAAATTCTTCCTTCTTCGATTGCATTACGTTACATATTGTGTATTTTTGATTTTATATCGAACTAACGAATATACTATTTAATCTTGTAACAAGAACCAAAACTTTCGATTAACCGTTTGCTAAAAACAAATCGGTTCACAATTAGTTGCATCATAAACAAAAAATGGAAATTTCAACTCTATTTGTTCTTATATTGCTTCTTTTTTTTTTTTTTTTTTTTTTTGCAGCTTGATATATGTAATTCTTGAACTGCAATATTTTCTTCCAATCTTGGCTCGCAAGATTTTTATCATGCTTAATTTCCATCCAGATACCAGTTTAATATTTTGCATTCAAATTTTACTTACAAATGCTATAAATTAGACAGATGTTAGTGTGTAATGTTTTCACTTG
The DNA here is from genome assembly GCF_030449975.1 of Polyergus mexicanus. Lineage (NCBI taxonomy): Eukaryota > Metazoa > Arthropoda > Insecta > Hymenoptera > Formicidae > Polyergus > Polyergus mexicanus. The sequence goes on from NW_027223346.1 coordinate 1,666,414, forward strand.
TAAACGTAAAGCGTAGCGTTGCTTACGTCAAATCAAAGAAATGAAGATTCGATCTACTCGAATGATCTACAGATAATCAGATTAATGTAGAAAAAAATATGTCGTGGCTCTTAATCAATGTCAACTTTAAATACAATATTTCTATGCATTTCCGAGTTCACGTGCGCGCTTATTTTTGACCTTCGCCCCTCGCGACAACAACATAGGAAAGGTACCGGCAGAAGACCCCGTTTAAAGTTGTTAGAAAAGATTAGCAACATATTTTCGCTTTAACTACGTCAAATAGATAAAGAGTAAAATATTCCATCGTGTTCTTAAAGGGGCGCGAAATCGCACTTGATCGAAAAGTTTGCCTCATTTCTAAAGAAATTTTTTCATAAAAATCATCAAATATTTTTTTTTTCACACAACGAGAATAATTATTTTATTATTATAATGCGTAATTTTTATAGAAATTGTGTCACAAAAATTAGAAAATAATATAATAATAAGGAAAATATAACATGTCTTATCTACGTCAAATTTTTCCGAAAATTATAATACCGCACGAATCATTATCATTAGACAAAAGTGCAACAGTTTTTGATGCATCCAAATATAGTACACGCTTGTCAAAGTATAGTTAAAATTTTGGAATTCTCTCGAAAACTTTACGCTTTACTCAAATTACGTTACACTGACATAAACGCGCTTTAAAGCGCATGGCAAATGGAAAAACGAATGAATACGAATAGCTTTTTGCGAGAGGTGTCGTATAGTTACTTTAGAAGTGTGCTTTGCATAGCACGCGGCAGTAACGATTGTGAGATAGACTGTGCATGTTCGTTCCTGGCTGACAAGAAACTTTTTCACACGATATTTTTCCAATTTCACGGCCGCAGTATATCGACCCTTGAGAGACACGAGTCTCGCTTCCTCTGAAACTGATTATCTCGAAATAGAAATGGTAAGATTTTCCTCAGTATCTCGACAAATATTCGCGTATATCAACTTGGCGACGCTTATAACTAACTACCTACATATGCACATAACTGCTTATCTATTTGTTTCATATATAATTTTCCAACTTTCCAGAATAAGCGATTCTTTTTAAAAATAGTAATTACATGCAAAATTGCCTGTTTTGCATTATTTATATGCAATTACATTTTCGGTTTAGTATTTTTATTTAAACTTTTATTGTGTCGCGATAAATTGGATTATAAATGAGTTGAATCACATTTTATAATACATTTACAAATTTAAATTAAATTACGTTTTAAATCCAATTAAAAAAAAATATACAAATTAGTACTGAATCTCTGATAAAACTTGTACTGTAAAGTGTTTTAAATGCTAAAATTCTTTAAACGATATATACGTTCTGCTATTGTCAAATTTGAAGACTTGATAAATCTGAGATACGATAAATCGCTCCGTCTACGGTTGTATTTTATTGTTAATAAAATTGTATTTTATTGTTAATAAAATACAACCATTCGATCGCGAAATGAATGTTCAATAAAGCATATCGCATTCAATGCGCAATGTTTCGCGGTGTAATATGTGACAATTCATAAATACAGAATTGATTAAAGCGAGACGTATTCTTTGAATGGAATCGTTCCAAGTTCAGCTGGTGGGGTTGCGGGTGTCGTTTGAAGACCTTTGACTCTCACACTTGAGAGTCCTCGTCCTTCTTAATATAAAACGTCACCAGAACAAACGTTTCGAATCGCTCACACGCGTTTGTACCAACGAAATATTTTAAATAATTAAAATTAGCGGACGCATTCTTCGAATATACAAAATATTCCAAATTATACGTATATGAAATACATATTTATATCTTTTGGTAAAACGTGAGCCAATTCGAGTATCTTGGCGAAAATTTTAATTAAGAGTTTATGCCCTTATTAATTTTCAATATTTTCCAAGATTAATATTCCTTAATATTAGGTGTACAATTTTGCTTCCGCCAATTTTTTTTCCCAAATCATTCCCATGTCTTTGAGGCGTTTTGAAATTGTTTGTTGAGTCACTCCCAATGATCGTGCCAATTCTTTTTGACTTTGACTCGAGTCTTCGTTAAGTAATGCCTCCAATTCTGCATCTTCGAAAACCTTCTCCCTTCCACCGCTATGCCGGTCTTCGACGTGAAAATCACCGTTCTTGAAGCGTTGAAACCACTCGCGACACGTTCTTTCGCTAATAGCGGCTTCACCATAAGTATTTGAGAGCATTCGATGAGCCCCAGCCGCAGATTTCTTCATATTGAAGCAGAAAATTAAAACCTCCCGCAAATGACGAGAATTTGGCTCGTAAACTGACATTTTCAATCGAGAATAACTTTATAATGCGGACACAAATCGACTAATGTTTCTATGAGGTTATGTTGACAGATGCCCAAGTTTATCGCATGACATCTACGATCTATTTATTTCGACCACTATTTACCGCTAAAGCCATCTATAGGAAAACGGCGGAAGCAAACTTGTACACCTAACACATTCTTCTTTTTTATCACAATAACGCTTATGTATACACAATAAAAGTAATCGTTTTAAAAATAATGTGCGGATCGCAAATAACAAATTAAAGTTACAACTAGTTTGCACGTAGACGCGGGATATAAATGATTTATACAATTATACATATATCGCCTCTAGGCGATATTCTATTATTCTATTCTATTATATTAGAGTTATGTTATTTAAAACACTTTATGGTATGTCTTATCAGAAATTTAATATTAATTTGTATAAACATTTTTTTTTTATTGGTTTTGAAACAATTTAAATTTGTAAATATGTATTATAAAATGTAATTCAACTCATTTTATAAATCAATTTATCGCGACACAATAAAAGTTTAAATGAAAATACTAAACCGAAAATGTGATTGCGTATGAATAATGCAAAACAATTTTGCAATTTTGCATGTAAGTCAATCACTTTCTTCCTTCAAAGAATTTGCGCAGATCATAAAGTTAGTTCAAACAGTTGTGCTAATGTGTGATTAATGATCACGTGTATCCTTGGTCGACAGTAGATATAAATGTGCAATATTGCCGGTAAAAATAGACTGATCAATTATTTCTGATAAATTACTAAACGATTAATATTAGCGTAATCGTAATCGTCTGCAAAAAGAGAAGAGCGATCATAGACTTGTCTTCCTCTGCTTTTACCAATCAGATTCGCGGTCGCCGGAAGTCTTTACCGCTGACCGTAAGCGAATTTTTATCCTCTTGTTAGAAAAAGAGAAAACCTTTTAAAATCGCTGACAAATAGCGCGACAATTCGTCGTAGAAAGTTCCAATGTTCGGCATAGACAAGTGCACTGAGAAAATGCTCGGTAATTTATGGTATAAAAAAAAAAAAAGAAAAAAAAAGAAAAAAAAAGTTTCGATTCTTCTTCGATTATAGAAATAGCGAAAGTGAACCTACGCGCTAAAAATCTTGAAATTTATATATAAAGTCAAATCCATAATAACTAATAAAAAAAATAGATGGTATATTTTTATATAAAATATGTTTTGCACGTGACTTACAACTTTGTTGCAACAGTAAGAGAAATCACCGAAATACTATCTCAACTCCTCTGCAATATATATATTTATATATATGCCAAATATAATTTATTTATATTTGTTCAATTCTATTATTCGTCATATATTGAAAGAGAGAGAGAGAGAGAGAGAGAGAGAGAGAAAGAGAGAGTTCATTATTTTAAATTTATTAATTTTAATATCGGATTTGCATTTAGTAATCTTTATCTAATCTTTGTGTGAAAAATTAAAAAATAATCAATAAATTCTTCGCGTAATCACCCTTTCATCAACTTTTACGATATACTTCTAAAGGGTTTAAAAGTTCTAACAATATATTTCATTATAAACAGAATGAAATCTTTCTATCACAGAACAGTTGTAATATATGGCAAATAAAAATATGACATTAAAACACAATTCTTTCTTATAATTTTAATTTTAAATCTCCCAAAATTGTAACGAAATAGAATTTTATATTCAAGCGTACAAAAAAAAAACCTTCATTCTCCTTCTTTTGCAAGGTCTTCTTTTTACTCTGTTATATCATACAAAATCGAATAATAACTGAGATAACGAAAGACAAAAAGTCGATACACTGACGATGATTTATATAGTCGAGCCAAAAAACATCTATTGTTGAATCACGGAGCTTTAAATACACTAATTCTAAGTATGGGCGTAAAAAGAGCCAGTGATATAGGAAGAAAAAATGATTTGACACTTGTATGGCGTGGATGAATGTGAAACGAACAGACGGAGGAGACAGGACTGGCTGCATGCATGGTCGAACGAGGTCGAACGTCTCGAACCTTCCATGGACGATCGAGACTGCGCCGTCTCTGAACCTACCTATCTACCTCGACGAGTATTCCGGGACGAAAGACGATGAATGTCGCTCGGGTTCGTCGGTTGTTCTCACCACGCGTTTCGTGACGCAATCCTCTAATCAGTAACGGCGCATTACGAGCAAGCCAAACAATTCATATTTCAGGCCCATTGCAAATAATTTCGCGTCATCTTCTTAAAACAGAACCTCTTTACATCTACGATAACTCGATAGAAACGAAGACGCTTCAATTAATCAACCGAGGATAATATTTTTACTGAGTTTACCGCCAAGCCTCTATATATTTTCAAAATTGCTTTAGCAACATTAAATAAGATGTTTGTTCTCCGAAAGAAAATATTGTTGCAAATTTTAGATACCCGAATAAATTGATATTAAAGGGAATTTGCAAATATTTATTTTTAATTTATTTGGAAATTTAATACACTTTTCGATTAGCCTGAAAAATGCATGTGTCTTTGATACGCATTAAAAAAAAAAAAAAAAAAAAAAAAAAAAAAAAAAAAAAACTCCAAATATAATATTTTGAAATGTACTTTATGTGTGTGACGCGGCTTCTAATATAAACACAGATGTTCGCACGAAAATTGATAAAGAATTCTCATTTTAGAAAATCTGTTTCATTGAGATATTATTGGAAATTAAAAACGTATTATTTTAATGACAAATTCAAGATTCGAAACGCGAAAAATTCACAACGAATCATTCCAAATAAATTCACGTTGCATCATATATTTTCCAAATTATTTCTAGCAATAATAATAATTTAAAAAAAGAAAAAAAAAACTAATTTTATGTGATTAAAAAATTCAAATGCTACATCCTTCATAGGAAATCGCCAACATTACATTTACATTATTTAATAATTATCATAATTCACGATTTTATTTTTCTTCTTACCATGCCGGCAAGATGAAAGGGATCATCATTCAAAATGTTCTCGCAGTTTTACGCCAAGATCAAATAAAATAAAAATTAATTCATTAAATAATCATTCCAACCAAGAATGAAACTGGCCAGAGATCGACAAGTTTACGATCGTTAACACAAGTAGATTTGGTTAAATTGAGAACTTGAAACAGGCTAGAGCCGGTGAAAATCAATATTTCTTCATTCGCGCTAATTAACAAGAATATACATATATATATTTTTTTTTGGAGTAGTTTCGCAAAAGTAATTTCTGCTTTTCATTTTCACCGTAGAAATAAAAGAAAACATTTTAGTTTCGCGCGCTGACAAGTATTAAAAAAATAAAAAAATAAAAAAAAAATTTATAAAAATTATAAAATAAAAAAAAAATAAAAAATGAAACAGACGAACTTCCTGAGCGAGTGCAAGCTGATTTAATGTCAACCCCCCTCCCCTCTCTCTCTCTCTCTCTCACTCAGCCTGGATTTTGTTTCGAACGCTGACGCAACCCGGCGCTTCGTTCTACGGACGAAGCGTATCTCCGGTATTGCGTTCTCCGGTATAACTTGTACCGTATGTCTGCGTATGTCTCACGGACCTGCGATAATTTCGCGGCGCAGCCGCGTCTCTCCTCCCTCTCTTACCCCCCTGCCGCCCCTCCCTCCGCCCTTTGATCCCGCCGCGCCGCGATGCCGCGCGTCCATCCCCAGACGCACCCGAGCGCGAGAAGGCGGCGCTTATGCTCGCAGCGACGTGTATATAAAAGACAAACCCCCCGAACCGATTAGCAAAGTTCCCCAAAACACACGTAACACACGATACTTTTCCATACCGACCACCACGTCTTCGTAAGACGATCGACGCGCGAGAATCGATCACACGGGGTGCAAACGACAATAAATCCGCATCCGTTGCGGAAAGTACGGAGAGACAGGATAAACCTGAGAATCTTGAATCCCGGTTCTTGAACGTGTCAGCCGGGGTCATCAGGCATTTGACGCGATCTGTCGTCACAATATCAAGCGGCAAGCTAAACACAAGACGGAGGACATCGTATATACATCGTCGAGATACGGCACAGTGACACACGAACGGATAATTTTTTTGCAATTACGAGAGAGACAGAGAGAAACTAGATCTCTCGATTATTCTCGCGAAGAGGGAACTGCGGGATCGCCCTTTTCCCGTAATCCTTGAATGAATCGCGTAAACGAGAACGAACCGATAACTATATCATATTTCGGAGCTGGAGCAGTGGTGCGGTACAGGTAGTGCATGCCGTGAAAATACGGAAAGATTTCGAGACGGCACGAGAGACCCGTCACATTTTCAAACACCGGGCATTCTCGTCACCCCGCATCGCACGTTCTTTCGAGGGTGCGTAATATAATCTCCGCGTACACCGACGTAGCGCTCTCTTGCACTCACGCACACGGTGACACGCAGATATATAGTATCGAACGCGATCGATCGAAAGCGCTTACGAGGGAGAGAAAGCGCGACGACGACGACGACGACGACGACGCACCGCCTTGTCAAACGTCACGTTTGTTCCGTCACAGCGCAGCTAGAGAATCCTATCGCTGTCAAAACAGAGCCACGTGTGAGCGTTGGCTGTGACATATTCGCACGAAAGCACGCGCGCGCGCGCGCGCGCACGCGCACGCACCTGCGTACATCACCTACGCACGCATTCGTCGAGCGATCGACGCGCACTGCACGCACCGGCTGTTCAGCCGCTCATCGACGAGGCGAGAGAGTCGGCGCGACCTCACCGCGTTTCATCGGCGTCGCCCGCGAGGGGCACAAGCGGAAGTAACTCCGACTCACCGGCGAAAGCGGCCGACGATTTACGGACGCCACAAGATTCCCCGACGATTGTACGGAAATAAAGGCCGACGCACACGTATCCACGAGAAAGTGTGAGAACGTCAACGATCATTCGTTCTCTGTCATCAACGTCGATCTTATCCCTTCTCGTTGTCCACCCGCCGACAAGATGCCCGGCTCCCAGAACAAGAGGCGGATGATGCAGCCATGGCCCCTGTGCCTGGCGCCCTTTGCGAGAACGAAGGTAAGATCACCAACCACCATCCCTCCCGGTACAAGATGAATCCGCGTGCGCGAGCTCCGCGAATTCGTTTTCTCTCTAGGTTTTCTCTTCGCGGTCGCTGTCTTGGTTTCCAGAAGCCGGCTGCTGGTTTCCATCCCCCCGTTCGACGACAGTCACCCTCGCTCGCTCCACTCATTGAACCACCGAATACATATACATACGCATACGCTCATTCTCTTTCTCTCTCTCTTTCCCATTCTCCGTCCTCTACATTCCCCACCCTTAAGCCTTTGGAAATTTCCACTGCACCGGCGGCAGGCAGGCGTCTGCCGACTTGACAGCATGTTCTTTTTTTCTTACAGCTTTCCGGTCGCGAACTCTCTTTTCCCGGTCCCCGTTTCCCGTCCTTACTATCTCTTTCTCTCTCTCTCTCTCTCTCTCTCTCTCTTTCTCTTCATCTCCTTTCTTCTCCCCAAATTACATCCTTATCTACGGATTTCGGCTAATTTCTTTTCTTTATGCTGTTTAGATTACGATTCGCAAATTTTAAACCGTTGGATCATGAATAATGGGAGAGGAAGAGAAGAGATAAATCTTTTATTTCTTTTTTCTCCAATTTAAAAAATATGAAGCTAGGTTATATAAAGATCTAATATAGAGGAAATACAATATATTACTACGTTAAATTAATATATTAATTTATTAAATTAATAAGAAATATTTTTAATTTAAAATATATTTTGGAATTGTTCCATCACACATACACACACACACACACACACACACACACAAATAACTAATTAATTGAATCTTTGCAATGTAAAACATTTTTCAATCTCAACATAATTGATCCATAAAAGCTGCGACAGTGAAATTATACAGTACAATTAATTTAATTTATAATTTATTCTTTTTTGCGTTGTTTTTATTGTTTCGCGCCTGTAATTCCTGATTATCATTTAGAAGGATCTATATTTAAACGAACGAGAATCGTATATTGGCATGTGGAGAGTGTCACGGTCTAACGATTCTCGCGATCACGAAATCGCGTTACGATATTACGTACTTTTGCGATGGAAAATTCCCTAAGATTTTACGTTATCGTTCGAATCGATTTTAAAGCCATATACGAACGTTCTTGAAAAAGATATCGACGTTATTCGTCGAACTCGCCGTGCTGTGTCTCTCCGTTTGCAAAATCGAGGACAAAATGCATGGATAGGTATGTGAATTATTATAGGAAAAAAAAAAAAAAAAAAAAAAGAGAAGAAGAAGGGAAAAAAGGAAAAAAACCCGTCTAATTTTGCCGAATTCGAGAATTTCTAATAATTGCGCAACATCCAACGTGGTACAACTGTGTCACCTGTGATATAAAGGGGAACTCTGAAATCTAGACTCGTCGCAATTATACCGATTTCGGATTAAAGGTTACGCTACTTTTCGATACCTGATCGTGAGACTTCGCCATCACAATCCGTAATCCATCGGCTATTTCGCGACGATTTTCACCGGCAATCGCGGAAGATGACCGACAACATGCCTCTCTTGGCACATGAATTGTACGAGCTCTCTTCGCGGAAATATCGATCGGCATGCGCGCGCATAATATAGGTGGCAAAGCCATGGATGCGCATACCAGCCAAGGAGTCAGGTGAAACGATAATAAATTATTCGAGAAACAACGTAGATCTCGCTGTTTGTCCGGATCGTCACATGTGGGGACAATTGTACGATTTAAAAAGGGATTAAAAAAAAAAAAAAAAAAAAAAAAAAAAAAAAAAAAAAAAGTTGTTGATTTTCTGCGTAGAAAAATATGGGAGAAAAAATCGTGGCGGTAGTGATTGCCGAGGTATTTACACAAGGACGCGCGATACGCGCTCCGTCCGCAGTTACGTAATGCACACGAACGAAGGAAATTTCCGAAAGTGTTGGGTGACAACGCGAATATTTCTGATTTTAAGAGATAAGGGACGAGGAAAAGTGTGAAAGAAAAAGCGTTGCTATTTTTCAAGCTGCGCTTGAAGTAAAGGCCGAATAAGAAACTTTTATAGCTTGTCTTTATCAGCAAACTCGCGCAAAATCGTGGAATTGGTTATTGTTTCGCATTCGAATAACGGCATTTCGAATTTCGCGGACTTCCTACGCATACGGTTTAAAAATAGACTAACACGATTTCAGGTGCTTCGCAAGTCACGCGAGCCCGTCACGTTTCATCGGGGAAGATCAAACACGCGGATTTGCCAAATAAAAATTCGAATGATTTTCGAGAGAATTTATATGTTGACACGGAATAAATAATTTAGATTGAATCTTTGATGAAAACTGTCGACCAGTCCTGGGCTTTATACGTAAATAGAATTATTTATTTATTTTTACTTAGCTTACATTTCATCTTATTTGTATGATTTTGTCATCAATTATACATCTAGATTTATATAAACTTGTATAAAGATAAACGATATATTTCTAAATTATTTTAATCTTTTTGATTTCAAGTAACATCTTTTTGTATTTCAATCAATCTCCATTGTCAAATATATGATATAACAAATAATTTTATATTTTTTAATGGAATAAATTTATATATACAGGGTGTCCCATTTTAATCTCCTCAGGCAAATATCTCAAAAACTAAGCATTTTAGAGAAAAACGTTTTCAACAAAAATTGTATGGTTTTGGGAAACATAAGATGGTGTTATTGGTTTGACCTTGGATGGCATCATTAAGGTCAAGTCAAGGACACCTTTAATTTCTTAAATGGAACCCCCTATTTTTTATTGCATATTCTTATAGCTTATGAGAGCTTTCCAAAACACTATAATAAAATATTTTTTCATAAAGTACTTTTTGAGTTATTTTATATTTTAATCTGACATGTTTTGATATAATAAAAATAAAATATTTCGTAAAATATTCAGTTTTCGATAATTTTACCGTAATACTTTTATGTACAGAATAATGAGACAAATCAATTAGTGAAAAAAAAAAATTGTTTAAAAAAAAATACATTGTAAATAATTTTCTTAAAAACAATTATTTTTTATACTAATTGATTTGTCTCATTATTCTGTATATAAAAGTATTACGGTAAGATTATCGAAAACTGAATATTTTACGAAATATTTTATTTTTTATATGTCGGATTAAAATATAAAATAACTCAAAAAGTACTTAATGAAAAAATACTTTATTATAGTGTTTTGGAAAGCTCTCGATGTCAGCTACAAGAATACTGAATAAAACATGGGGGTTTCTATTTAAGATTTTAAAGTTGACCTTCACATGACCTTCAAATGATTTTCCAAGGTCAAACCAATGGTACCATCTTATGGCCCCCTCGAAACCAAACAACTTTTGTCTGAAACATTTTTCTCTTCCGGACTTGGTTTTTGAGATATTTGCCTGAGGAGATTAAAATGGGACACCCTGTATATACATATATGTATATAATTAATAAATTAGATAATTAATTAAAATTTTATTATTGTAATAATAAATAAAGAGTAAAGTATTTAGATATGAAAATGAATCAAACTAATTAGTAATAACATCACTTTTTGCTTTCGTAATTAAAATAATAAAGAAAATTAAAATATATTTCTTATTTCTCGTATTGTAAATAATAATAATAATAATTGCCCAGATCTGTTCTTGTTATAGCATCATCAAGTTTATATTCCGATCGTCGTTCATCTCGAAATCTTTTTTGGGATTGGATAACCTGTCATTGTGTTCATAGATCACCTTCCAGATGACTCGGTGCTTATCTACAGGATACAGCATCGAAAGAAAAATATCGATACCTGACTTATCGGAAGAAACGTATCACACTTATATCCGAAAAGAAGTATCGATAGTAATAAGCGAGAAAGAGAAAGTATATCGAGAAGTATTCGCAAAAATTCATACTTTTCATACTTTTTCACGTTTTTCACATTCTATTCATTTCTATGGCAATTTCTACATAACAAACAGAGTTATAAATAAGTGTCTTCTACTTCATTTATAATGATTGAAAATTATTGAAATATAGAATATTTGTAATTATGAATTTTTTGACTAACGCGAGGAGATTTGAATTTAACGAACAATGTTTCTTAAAACCAGAATATAAATGTATAAAATTGCATTCCTTATCATTTCATTTCGATTATATCAGTACCAATTTCCATATAATAGCATTAATTACACACAACAAAGTGTAGAAATGAAAAGAAAATATATTAATAAAACATCGATACTCTCTTTCTCTCCGAATCTCTTTCATCTTCCTCATCTCATGCTTTTGTAACGCTGATAGAAAACATCAATAAACCATTTTTTGACGATGAAAATCCGACTTTGTCATTAAATCTCGAAACTGCTCGGATCCCATTCCCGTGTCACGCGCGGCGCGTCTATAAAATATTATCGACTTCCGAAGACATTGCGTCCAATTGCTACAACTATACTATCGATCGATATGTATGCATATTTGGCTCAAGGTGGTTCAAGGTAGACGAGAATGAAGATAAAATATAAATGGCAAATTTTATTTCTACGCCACACATCTACGGTCTGAAATACCAAGGACGACTGGAAAATCCATATCGCGTCGTGAACGTGATAAAATTTATGGATACGAAATTTCTCATTCGCACAAGCATTTCTTCTGTTTGAAAGATCATTGATTGTGAAAGTCCGATGCGCGCTTTACATTGAAAGAAGACCAAACGAAAAAGTGCAGAAAGTATGACATATTTATAGTATATTTTTAAAACTACACATCATGAATTTGAAGATCTTAATTTCTCGATCAAAGTAAAGAGAGATCTTACTCGATAAAATCTTTCTTCCCGATGGCAGACTGACTCTGATAGTTGATTGTATTTTTAATTTTCTTTTTTTTCAATGCGACATCTTCAAAGCAATGTGCATTTTTCCCTTAGTCGAACGAGCGGAATTTATAAGTGAGATAAGATGCGATAATGTTATAAAACTCGTTATTAATTAGGCACATATTGAATACCGATGGATAGTTAGTCAACTAAGATTCAGTAATCGCGTTATTACCGACTTATACTACGCGAACGTTATATTCACATTTACTCTTCTTTGTCGATCTGTCGGCATGACACGTTGAGCGTTTTGCTCGAATGCAAGACGGGTTGCTGCTTTATAAGGAAGAGATCTACGCGAATTCAGATACGTATTGTAAATAATACAGACAATTGCTTAATAAAAATCGGAATAAAAAAAATTGATACAGGATGAAATTGATTTATGTTATAGTTGAAAAGAGTCGATTTAGATGAAATCGAAATTTCGAAAAAATTATTCATTGCTATGTTTTTCTCTGAATGCTTTAAATATTCTGCATATAAGAATGCTTCGTCTATGATCGAAACATACAAATAATGAATAGAGGGGAAATCGAAATGATGCAACGGTTACAATCATCTTTAAAAATTAATAATATCAAAAAGGAGAGAGAGAGAGAGAGAAACTAAATAATCCACGAAATAGATATCTCATAAGATCAACTCATCGATATTTTCCATTTTGCGATGTAAAGGATATTGCACATAAAATAATCCAGGGGTCGCGTATTTTCTGCAAATATTACGAAAGAGCATTTGACGTAAATGATTTTAGCGCTCGAGATGCACAAACGCTTTTATCGGATGAAATTTACTTTCCCGATGCTCACGTTTCGATCATTCGGGAACATTCGATACACGGATGCATCGCGCATTGATCTCACGTGCAACAGCCACGATTTCGCATACGCGGATAAATAATCCCCAAGTAATAGGAAATGACAGGTATAAATGGGATTTGCACGCGTCTAGATAAAACCGATCGTATATCGTCGAATAATGACAGGCGAGAGATATCACGATGCGCTATTGTCACTATCATATCGCCACTCTCATTCTCCCGTCGCGCGAAATAATATATTTTGGCCAGGAAGACGCGGAAATCGCAGTCGACTTATCTTCACGTTAATTGTCACGGACGCAGCGCTGAAATGCATCAGCAGGAATCACCGCAGATGCCCACGCCGCTGGTACGTCCATCATTGCTCTAAAATCACCTGAAGACGACCTTTTTTTTGGAATGCTAGTCAACACTCATTGCGAAAAGAGAGGGGAGAAAGGCCGTTATTAAGGGTCGTAATCGCGACGCGCGGACGAGGAAATCCAGGGAGAAAATAGATATTCCGATAGTAATCGTTTAAGGGGTCTTCCTAGTTTGACACTCTGAAAATAAAGCGATTTTTGGGAATTTTTTTTTTTTTTAAAGAAAAGTATGAAATATATTAATTCGAAATTTTGCACGTTTATTAAATAACATTTTACGTATATCCTGAATTTTTTTTTTTTTTCAAACAAAAATTTTGTTCGTCTCGGAGTTATTGTTGTTTCGTGGCGACCATAATCCCAGTCCTTATAATCATGTAAAATAAAAAAATCAAAAAGATTCTTAATCTGTATGAGTTTGGCTATCGCTGTGAACTAGAATAAAACAAATATTGAAAAATAAAAGAATGACAGCATCTAAAAAAAAAAAAAAAAAAAAAAAAAAAAAAAAAAAAAAAAATCACCGAAAAATTGATTGGTTTTGTAAGCCGCAAAATTCGAATTTTGCAAATATCGATTTAATTCTAGTTCACACGAGATAGCCATAGATTAAGAATCTTTTTTATTTTTTTATTTCAGATGACTATAACGGCTAGAATAATGTTCGGCACGAATAAGAATTTTTTTTTTAGATATCCTCGTTGAATTACTATAACTCCAAAACAATTATTTTTGTTTAAAAATATTATTTAAAATATTATTTAATAAACGTGCAAAGTTTAGAATTAATATGTTTTATATTTTTCTTTAAAAAAAAAAAATTCTTAAAAATTCTCTTTATTTTCAGAGCGTCAAACTAGCAAGATCCTTTAATGGAATAAGTAATTTTAAGATTTGCTTGATACGACATTTAATTAACACAGAGAATATTGTTTATAATACTTCAGTAAATTAATTTTATTAATCGAATATTATTAGTCTATAGCTTCTTATTGTTACATTCAATTAAAACACATTTTGGATTGCGATTCTTGGTACGGGGGTATGAGATGAGAAACGAAAGATCTCGTTCGCGCGACGCAATATCGCGCTGCTGATCTCGACACTTGTTGCTCGCTGCATTCGTTTTCCTTCGATCTTCTTTAACGAGTTATTTTAGGAGAGAGAACGTCGTCGGGTCGAAACACCTTTTACTTGGCCAGAGTGGCGACAACGAACGAATCTCGGGTGTTTAATGCAAATTATGCATCTTTACGCGAAATTTTAAATAAAAATCACCGGGATAAAAATGTATTTAATTAAATTCACAACGCGTTTAAGCGTATATTTGACTTTGCAAATCAAAGTTTTCGTAAAAATTATTCGATGCTAATATTCAGATATATACGGACACATATATTATCAGATTTTTCTATTATTAAATAATTATTAAATTCTTCGTAACAGCTGTTTTTTTTTTTTAAGATAGTTTTCTCAGAACAAATAATAATTATCGTATACAGTTATCACGTATATTAATATTTGAATATTAAGCTTCGAAACATATACGTGTTTCGACTCAACGCGAAGTGACGCGACATATCCTACACAATGCGTAATTTCACAAAGCATGCTGCATATTTCTCCCACGCTTTACTATTCACGCGGCACATGCTCGCGTCGCGGCTGTCATTTGCGTGTCAGAAGATCAAAGAACCGCGGGATCGCAATTTGCTGAAAGCAATCGTAAATCTGACGACACATATGATATACGCGATGTAATGTACAAAATATTATATAATAATAGTTGAATCGAAATTGTTCTGTCGTTATCATTATACGTACATCAGATTTAATATTGATATACAGGATGTCCCATTTTAAAGGACCCATTCAAATATCTCAGAAACACTGCGTTAAATCGAAAAATGTTTCAAACAAAAGTTGTGTGGCTTCAAGGGGGCCATAAGACGGTGACAATGATTTGACCTTGGAAAATCATTTGAAGGTCATGTGAAGGTCAACTTTAAAATCTTAAATAGAAACCCCCATTTTTTATTTAGTATTCTTGTAGCTGACATCGAGAGCTTTCCAAAACACTATAATAAAGTATTTTTCTGAGTCATTTTATATTTTAATTCGACATATTTTGATATAAAAAATAAAATATTTCGTAAAATATTTAGTTTTCGATAATTTTACCGTAATACTTCTATATACAGAATAATAAGACAAATTAATTAGTGGCAAAAAAACAAATAATTGTTTAAAAAAATACATTGTAAATAATTTTCTTAAAAACAATTTTTTTTTTCTTATACTAATTGATTTGTCTCATTATTCTGTACATAGAAGTATTATGGTAAGATTATCAGAAACTAAATATTTTACGAGGTATTTAATTTTTTATATCAAAATATGTCGGATTAAAATATAAAATAACTCAAAAAGTACTTAATAAAAAGATACTTTATTATAGTGTTTTGGAAAGCTCTCGATGTCAGCTACAAGAATACTAAATAAAAAATGGGTGTTTCTATTTAAGATTTTAAAGTTGACCTTCACATGACCTTCAAATGATTTTCCAAGGTCAAATCATTGTCACCATCTTATGGCCCCCTTGAAGCCACACAACTTTTGTTTGAAACATTTTTCTCTTCCGGGCTTGGTTTTTGAGATATTCGACTGGATGGATTAAAATGGGCCACCTAGTATATATATATATAAATCTCGTCTGACTTTATTTACTAGAAACGACGTTTAAATTAGTATTTGCAGCGCTTTTTATAGATTTGACGTAAATTCGCTTATCTATAAAAATATACACAGCTGTCATTAGAAATTTTATCTTCCATTAATAGAAAGATATTATTTTAAGAATCCATTCTAAAAGTTTAGCATAGCTTTGTAGTCGTAGTCTGTTCCTATTAAAATTGCCAATAAACATTTTTTTATCTCCAAAATCAAAATCGATTTCAATAACATTATTTATAGAATCACGGTGGTGTTAAAATCGATCTAGAATTCATATGATTCTATAATAATAATTATTTTCATTAATTGGAAAATGCTGTCGCGCGGATATTATTGTTGCAATTAATCGTAAGCGTCGCGATAACTCCAATATTTCCTATGTTACGAGTCCCGATAAGTGGCATCGCGTAAAAATCATTCAACATTACTCTGCGCCAAGGTGGGAGAATGCACATTCGTTAGACCGGGAACAAAATGACAAAGCATTCACTAAGAACGAAAATGTACTCTCTGGCAGGCTTCCACGTATCGCAAAAATAGCATCATTTGGAGAAGAGACACCACGTTGAGAAGCACTAAGAATATTTCGCGTGGGCCGTGAAACTGATTTAGAAAGAAATGAGAAATCTATTTTCGCAAACTGTCCATAGAGACTTGTACGACACAGTTGAAGATTCGTGTTCAAGGTTATTCGGAAAATAGTCCGCTGTAATTATCTTGAAAATCCTTGACACTGAGATCCTTGGATCCGAGAATGTTCATTCAGCGTATCATCCAGAGAGACTAATGAAAGTCTCAAAGATAATATCATTTTTTACAGACTTCTTTACAACATCTTAAGAACATTTCTGTTGGCTGAACTGTTTTTGCATGTTAATGTCTGATAAAATTAATTTTTCCACGTGCAATTTTTGAGTTGCGTATGTCTTGATGAAATTATTTCTGGATTCTAGTTTAGTTAATTTGATTTGAAACTTTTAATACTCACAATCTTGCACAAACACATACACACACACATGCATACAACAAGAAATATATGTGAAAACTGAGCGTAATGAAGATACGAATATATAAGGCGTTTTGAAAATGTTTTGTAATCGCTAGAATATAAAAATCTTTACTAAACGAAAATTAATTAGACAGAGATGGAGCAAAAACCTGCAAAAATTTGCGAACCTATAATTGATCGCGAATATTCGCACGTTCATTTCCAATGCGTTGGAATTTCACGATTTGGAAGTGATCAATTCTTGCAATTCAATTACCATACTCGCGATTCAATTATATTACGTAACAATACATTTCGATACATTGCGAAATTTGCTCCTTCTGCTTTATAACGCAGACTAGTCGCTTGATAGAATTATACGGTCAAGACAAAACACATTTTTTTTTTTCATTGGTAGCTGAAAAATAGATCTATAAGACTTGTGGCAGATTGAAGTAAGAATTTCGTAATAATGTATCATAAAAGTATATTATATTTCACATAAATATATTATCTTTTTTTCTTATTATTTTTCTTGTCGAACAAAAAGGATACGTTAGAAAATTTAAATAATATTATAAAAAATAATATCGATAAATGATAGTCATTTATTGATTATTTTCTAAAAAAAAAAAAAAAAAAAAAAAAAAAAAAAAAAAAAAAAAACAGAATTCTTCAGCTCGTTTTTTGAAAATATAAAAAGCTACAATAGCACATAGAGATAATCTGCTGCAAAACTTTTACTAAACCTCTTGTAAAAATAAATGAATAAAAGGAATATATAGACAATTGTAGATATTTTCTGCTGATGTATAGTAGAGTTAGAAAGAATCGAAGGTTAAGACTTTGCATGTATCAGTACATATAACGGACATTTAACTGATCAATAAGTAATCGATAATATTAAATAACTTGATGATTATTCTTCGATCTTAATTTATGCAAAAATAATTCATTTTCTCCGATATAATACTTTGCTGGAGTTTGTTCGCGCTCCTTAAAAGCAATTAAGTTTCTTAAGAACACATCACAATCGATCTGAAAACCTAATTAGACTTTGCAAGATCATTATTAGGTGAATCTAAGTGAAATCTTAGCCAATATTTGACACGAAAACAGTTCCTGATGGAATTATCCCTTGGTCAACAATCATCAAAGTCGAGTGCTTTGTTGCAGTTGACTCAATCGATCGATCGTATCGCGACTGCAAATACATGTAAATATACGTAAGACATTAAAACGTATGCTTAGAAGAGTCACGTATTCATTATTGCCGTTATTAGCAAACTACCTTTCGTCTTCAACAAAATGACCGATGATATATGATATACAAGATATGAAAATGTATGTTTCTTTTTATTTTTATTTTTATTTATTTTTTTTTTTTTTCCAAATCAATTTTAAGTCAATCAAATTTCTAATTAAGATAACACTATTATTATATATTCTACCAATAAATTTTTTTTTTATCAGAAATGTGATGTGTCGCAATATAAATACGATTTTTTGAGACTTATATAAGTATTCGATTTCAGACAGAAGATTTAATCGTTTTACAAGTTTTCTTGC
The DNA here is from genome assembly GCF_030449975.1 of Polyergus mexicanus. Taxonomy (NCBI): domain Eukaryota; kingdom Metazoa; phylum Arthropoda; class Insecta; order Hymenoptera; family Formicidae; genus Polyergus; species Polyergus mexicanus. The sequence continues at coordinate 1,685,108 of NW_027223346.1, forward strand.
TTGAAAATTTTCTCTATCAAGAATAACCGTATGTTTCGCATCATAATTCTACAACTTGCTGTTAACTTTTAACTTTTCCATATCGATTAGAAATTAATATCTAATCGCCATTTATTTAGAAATCTTTACGACAATGTAATGTACACCGGATATTTTTATTAGATAACAGCGCACGATTATTTCCTAATTGTGAGTAAATTTAATGGATTTAATAGCACTACATTATCTAAAATTCTCTTAGTAGATTTTGAATCGTTTCTATGCACACTTTATCATTATTATCACGATATAAGTGACCTTTGACATAAACAGGAGAAGGAAATTGCGGAAAGCATCATTGGATATTTCCATTGTCACAAAAATAAAAATCTCTCAAGGCATTCTTTCGCGAACGATTATGCCTGATCGATTTTATGAAGAAGAAATATAATTCCATGTCGAAGATCAGGAACACTATGTTAAATTAAATATGTCAATGTAATAATTGGATTACACAAACTATCAGTCTCCAAATTTATAATTTTAAAGTTCTTTCTTAGATACTTTTTATCTTTATCCCTTCTTCATCTCGATAAAAGAAAGAAATTATTGCACGTTCCGTTAAAATAATTATCGTTTGATATATATTTTTTATATTATTTTTTCGGATTAACAATGTCCATTATTAAAACATCGTCACATACCTCTGACTGAAATATGACAATTTATAGTCAATATAATAGTCGCAACTCTTTTATATAAAAAATGTCAAAGGTTTATCGCAAGAGAGCTTGTCATCGTCATCTCGAACCTAAAACGATTTTGCAGTATCGCGAATTATCGGTATTGTGTAATTACGGGCAATACGATTCGTAAATGATTTGTCGTAAATTGATAAATAAGTATATATCAGATTTTTTTCCCGTAAGAGAGAGCAGAACAAAAGTCAGCGAGTAAGAGCAAACTCGAAAGAGCAAACCGGCAACGTTACGTCAAACAGTCCAGTTTTCTTCTGAGACGTCAGAGTTCATATCATAACATCGTGCATGAACTTTACCTCGCATGTAGAAGGCACGTGATAATAGCGGGATAAACAGACGGATTTTTCGACACAATAGCTGCGCCAGACAGCATAATGAAAAGCGCCGTGTCGTGTTATGCGCCCGTACTATGGATGATTTATGTTTCAACTCAAGTAACTGAACTAAATACTTTAGTTTTTATATTTGTTCGAGCGCATTTTTTGATGCGCAATGCATCAGCACTGTAGACTTTAACGGCATAAATGAAGTATCTTTGTTTAACGCGCTGATTAAATTTATAATGCATTAACGAGAATAAAATTGTATTGAAAATGGATATGGCAATTTAAAACAAGATAACTTGCGATCACTCGATACGAGTACAATTATGCATGTAGATGAAGAATATTCTACAAAGATAATCTTCTCTTAAAAAAAAAAAAAAAAAAAAAAAAAAAAAAAAAAAAAAACTCACTATGAATGAAGAAATAGCATATGATTATCTTTAATGGATTTTTTTTTCTTCCGCATGACCTAAAACTAAAAAAAATTTAAGAAAGTTATGAAAGTTATATGAATCAGTAAATCGATATTTTTGATTTACCAATTATCTAGTTCTTAAATGTGTCTTGATTTGTTTAAGTCGCTTTCGTAAATAAATAATGGCATACCATGACATAAAATTTAATGATCATGTTTCAAGATAATGTGCAATCAAACGATACGCCAGATTAATTTCATGCGCGTATAAAAAAAAAAAAAAAGAAAAAAAAATTGTTTTATTCATCTTTCTCTGCTTTTACACATTCGTCTCTTTCTAATAACGTTCTAAATTTTTTGTGTTTATTTTTAGTTTAATAATATCGATCTAGCGATACTACTATTTAGATAAGATCTCGATAAAATTTACTTTTACCTGAATTGAAGACGATCTTTATGTTAGAAAAAAATAAACACAAAAAATTTAGAATGTTATTAGAAAGAGACGAATGTGTAGAAGCAGAGAAAAATGAATAAAACAGATATTGTAATAAAATATAAAATATTAAAAGACTGATTTTTTTTAAGAATACACGCATGAAGTTCATTTGGGGTATCGTTTGATTGTATATTATTTTGAAACATGGTCATTACGATCAAGATGGCCTTTTTTGTCACATAATGCTTCGCGTAAAATCGAAGGAAAGAAAACGCGTTCGCAAAAGCATCATAGCTAACTTAGGTTCAAGACGGGTTATCAGTTCTCAGGGGTAAAAAGTCATCTAATCTCCGAGCGAACGTCACATCGCTCGTGTGTCATTCGCTTTTCGTCGTTGGTCCATTCGATATATATATATATATATATATATATATATATATATATATATATAATCATTATAATGTTCTTTTCGCTTCTTTCTTGCTCTGCCTGTTTACGCGCGCGTTAATCGCCCTCTATTTTTCTTCCTCCCGCGAGCGATTTTGCTCCCTCTCTAACATATTTCCGACGCAATTCCCGATAATCGAAAACGGTATAAATAGTCCGATTTGATGTTCCATCCCTTCGAGTGAACAGTGAAGAAGCAAACAAGCGGACGTTTCTTCTTTGACGATTGGTAACGCGATTTTGTTCGCCTTATTTGCCTTCGTTTCTCGCATCCCTCTCTCGCGACTCTCGTATCCTCTTTTTTTTTTTTTGCATCCGATGTCTTTTAAGTGTACGATTTTCATCGGTGTTCCATCGAACGACATCTTCCGCTGATCTATCCACGGATTTTGATAATCACGATAAGATCTCTCTCTCTCTCTCTCTCGCAAAAATAATTAGTGATTTTGAAAATTTCCAAGTGATTTCTGTGAGAAGCGACGACGAAGCGGAAATGTGTTGAGAAAGATGAAACTTTTTAAAGTTCGACGAAATTTTTTATTTTATTAAATTATTAGCAAGTTTTAAATATTAGATCCTTTTGGTACAAATTGTAATAAAAATGGAATATAATCTCTAAATATTTTCTTGGTGCGTAAGATATTTTATCGAGTATATGTTTTAAAATGTATGTAATATATGTTTTAAAAAAGAAAATTTCTCTAACATTCGTTTCATAAAAAATGTGTCTTTTTTTGCAAAAATAGTTTGAATTATATTGTGTATATATATATATTTCAGTTTCCTATAATTATTTTTATAGCGCGCAGTGTTCTTAGTTATCTTCTTTGTCAGTAGACTGTTTACTATACACAGAATCTTATCGTAAAGAGGAGTGAACAGTTCAAAAGCAGTTGCGGCCCCTTTCTTCCAGTTATTTCCAGTTCTAACTCGCATATTCATTTTTACAAACTACTTTCCAAGTATATATTTCGTTAAAACTTAGAAAATAAACAAGAAAAATTGTGTCATCCTCTCCTGATCGCGATCAATGGCAGATCAATTCTCGCGAATTTCTCACAAAAATGATGAAAGTTTCCATAGTTAAGTTTTCACTGCCGCACGATCATAATTTCTTCTTTCAACTGTGAATATGCGTCGACATTTTGAACATTTCTGTCGATTTTTAAAAATGTGAGATTCTTTTAACTCATTGAGAAAACGGTAACTCTGGTTGCAGGAGCACAGCGTTCTACCCAAATACAATACAAGAGTGTCCCCGGTCATCAGACCCACGCCATCCAATCCTGGGTCTGCTCTGGACTGCTCGTCCAACAGCACTCTTGCGACAAACAGCAGTCCCTTCAACAGCCAAACCGCCCTCATCGCCGAAAAGAAATACTTCCCCGGCGAAACCGGCAAATCATCTACAAACCACTACTATGCCGAGAATTTAAGAAATAACCATCAGAAGACCCTAAGTAGGTCGCGGATCTACAATCCGCTCGATAAAGATCAGGACGTCGATTACAAGCAACTTGATCCGTTGCTACCGAGTGAGCAGAGTTCAAGCGCCAAAATCTTCATGGATTCGCAGGAGATGAAGCCGCCGAAGGATGCGCAAGAGCCTATTCGAAACCGATCGTCCATGGAATTTCAGAAGAATACCAAGCCGTCATGTTACACGCGGTACATCAGTCAAGTAAGTTTTATCTACTTTCTTGTTTTTGCATACATTTTATGTGAAATCTCCATTTTTCGGGGATCAATTTAAAGATGATTATATTTAAAAGCAACAAGGGATGAATATTGAAAATTTATATTTTAAAAACGTTTTTAACGTTTATCTTGAAAACTCTATTTTGGAATATGATATTCAATAAGGCAAGACACAGAATGGTAGCAATATGAGAAATTTTAATTGAGATACTCGATAAAAATCAAAAATTGCAGATCACGCAAACCATTTCACTTGCAAGATAATTAATTTTTGATTATCAATGATTATCTAATTTACGAGTTGTAATTAACGGCTAAAGAGCCATTTGATATATTCAAATATTAGAAATTGATGTAAATTACTATTTTCAATATATTACCAATTAAAGCTTTTACATTTAATTATCATTTATCGTTGACATTGGAACATAGAATGAATAAAAATATTATACGTAATAAGTAAATAAAATTCCATTTATATTTGTATCTAATATTATGCAAAATTAATCAGAAAACTCCAATTAAAAATAGCTATAAAAACGGGATTTTATCAAAGTCTCATTTACATTGTAAAAATATTATATAGTTTCGAGATGGATAATCTCAAGTTATGTACCATTGTGATTAATTACAGATGAAAATTAATAATACGTGAAAGAATTTTGTATGTTCTTTGCACATTATAATCATCTATTTGTATATTTTTATATGTGATATTGAGAAATTAATATATTTCAAATATTTATTTATTTCACATATAATCATGCAACAAGATTAATTTTATAATGAATAAAATTATGGCTTAATCGCGTTTCCTGATCAAAAGTCTTCTTCTATCTTTTCATAGTCTCGTAAAATGCTAACTGATGCGTATTTAAGGATGCGCGAGTCCTACAGTAGTATGACCATGCGTACAGTCCGCCAGGTGCCCTAACGTCGATATCCCACGTTATTCATTTTACGAGAATCACAATATATTGCGATATATAATACACTATATTATACCTGTTTGTGATAATTATAGTAATCTTTGTCTGAAATTTTATTTAAAGAAAGTTTCGAGGATTTCATCAGATAAAATATTAATATCTATACTATGCGAAAGGATTTCCATGATAATTATATCTTCTTTTATTTTAATAAATTATAGTAAGCAAGATGTTTCCAAAATTATTCTATTTAGACTGAAAAAAATTACTATTGAATTATAACATGAAATAACTCTTAAATTATTATTTACTAAGTAATACTTAAATAAGTAAGCAAAATATTGCTTTTTACATTGTATATATTGTATATATATATATATACAACATAGTTTCTTATTCGTTTGCGTATTAATTGCGTTGCAAAAGTGAATATTTTTATATTAAATAAAGTTTTTAATATACTTTTTTCAAAAAGCAAGATGACTTTTTCAGAAATATTTATAAATAATTCTTATTATTTAAAAGAAATAAATTCTAGAATAAAACTTCCAATAAGACAGAATATTCAAAATTTCAATACATTTACGAATGAAGACAATAGTTTATTTTCGTATTAAACAAGCTTGTTTTATTAATATGTATCCGACCGGCATGTTACGTGAACCATAAACAATCGCGCGCGAGAACAAGAGACTTATAAATTGAGAACAGACGCAGCCCTACAATATTGCACAATGTTGCATAACGTAACAAAGTAGAGACTACCTTTCTTATGTGTCGCGTGCAACATTCATGGCCGGCAGTTCCATGGGCGCCGCCAGAATTTCTCAATTATTTTTCATCTCAGTTATTATCAAATTATCAAATTACGCGAACGCAAATTTTAATCTATCTCAATCATATATACGCCACCATAGATAAATGAAATGAGATCTCTTGCGACGAAATAAAAATACTCTCCACCTATTGCATGCATATATAATCAAAATTCTATTCATTAAAAAAAATAGTAATCTCTTTAACGAGAAGTCCTTATTGTATTCAATTTCAACTACATATTCAGAAAGTCTTATATCTTCAGTTATTCTCTGCAAGAGATAAAATTTTGAAAACTTCATGAAAAATTTTTTTATCTCATAAATTATTCATGTTCAATAAAAATAAAACTTTACATTTACATCTTTCTGGAAAAATAATTATTTAAGATAATGACAAAAGAAATTATCGCAATAAAATAATGTGTTCTACGCCGCGAAACATTTACGTAAGAAATTATTTTTTTGTTAACGAAGGTGAGCAATTGTATTCTCGTCTGATATTAAAGGCACGTGTGGTTAAAATATACTGTTGCATCCGTCAGGTTCTTATACGAAGAACAATGAGCCACGATCAACGCGAATATTACGTATTACAGTATTATATATAGTCTATTAATTAGACGAATAATCGAGATAAATTTCCGGCATTCAACATTTATCCATGATACAAAAATTGAGAGAAAGTCGTTTATAAAATATATTCTGTATCTAGAATGACTTGTGTTTTTTTCAAAAATTTTGTGTAAGCTTACTAAAACCTATACATCTTGATACAAACGATAATTATATACGATTTCTGAATTTTAAATTGACTAAAAACTAATTCGAAGCATGAAAAAGACGAACAGAAATAAAAAAGAATAATTAAATGGCCAGGATAACGTTCTTGTTATTGCATTAAACGAATAATGAAATATTCGAGTCACTATTGATATACGAAAATATACAGTATATATAATATAATTCTGTTACTGTGTTTTTCTATTATTTCTAATATATTTTATATGCATCCACTATAATTATTGTACTCTTCGTTATTCATTCATTCTGAATCATTAAAAGATAAATATTTCGATACTCTTGCAATCCGCCAAACATTTACAAATAGTATATTGGTTTTGATTTGAACAAAATGATATAAATCTCTCGAGAAGTTAAATATAAAGTGTAACACTCCTTTTTAAATATAATTTAAATGCTATCTTAAAAAAAAAAAAAAAAAAAAAAAAAGACAATCGATTCTTTTTTTATCATACTTTTCGTGTTGCACGAAATGCACGATCGATTATTGTTTTGAGTTCTTCCAAATTGCTATAAAAGATATAGTTAGACGATATAAAATTATCTTATAAAAACAAGGAAATTCTTTTATTATCATATTTTTCATGTTGCACAAAATGCGTGAGAAATATAATTAGACAAAAATATATGCGACGACTTCTTCCCTCTCCCTTCTTTCTTTCTTCGTCTGGAATTGAAGCCACGTATCGCTTCGAAGACGGAAAGTTGATACAATCATTATATTACGGAGTAGTACAGTGATCTACGAAGGAGACGGATCGCAAGAAGAAGGGATAGCCAGCCCCCCAGCATCGTTCCCTATATAAGACGGAACCCGACTCGGCGAATCCGTCGCCGAGTGTCAATAAGCTATATTATACCGTGATATCGAAAAAACTTTCATTGTCGTGTCAGTGCGCGGATCGGTAATAACCTGGCTCTCGTTTGGATTAAAAATCGTATCGGTATCGGAGTCACGCGATCTCCAATCGCGAAGTTTCCTTCGCGCGAATAGAAAGTAAACTTCTCATCTCTCATGCCGATCATCGGTCTGATCCTTGAAAGAATCAGACTTGGTCACTCGTTTTTTCTTTTTTACGCGATCGCCGATAGTTTTTGCGCCATAATTAGAGAGAATCGTTACCGTTTGTTTCGCGTAACGATGACACTACTGCGATTCTGTAACTTTTAACAATGATGTCGTTATCATGACGTATTGTTGCACATTTATTTTGACATATCAACGATAACGTCAACGATATTGTCATCATTAAAAGTTATAAAATCGCAGTAGAGAGCCGAATCTCGATTGTTGATCGTTAATCGGGATAAAAAAAGTCGAATTTTCGATCGGACATGTAAACAGTTGCTCAATAGGTCGCCCTTGTTGCCTCGATCTTCGATCTATCCGTCATCATGAAGATCCTTTTGCGAGCGGATACTCATGTAAACATCGAGTTGCCGGAAAGCACGCCGGTAGCAAAATGCACGATTTCTCAGGTAAAAGGCCCATTACGTCGCGAGATTATTCTTCTGTCATTTATCCCAAATTTTTTTTAGATTCTCACAGTTTTTTTAAAGTGCAATCTAATTCCTTTTTCTATTTTTTGATTATTTTATAAAGGAAAATAAAATCGTATTTTCCATATGTGCTATTCGCGTGTGTATACATATACGTGTATATGTATATAATTATATAAAGAATATGTTATACGTAAGTATGCTTTTTTTTTTTTTTGGTCGTGAGATTCACGATCGGACGGTCGCTTCTTTTTCTACGTGACAGAGTTGTCAACTGGATTTACACCGACGTCTGTTCTTGACAGACGGTTCCTTATCACACCAACTGAATTTATTTTGATCCCCAATTACGATTTATAAAAAGAATATATACGTAAAGAATGAAATTTCACGTCTGATTCTTTGTAATTTTCACGATGTTTTCTATATTTGTTCTTAGATATTGGCTGCGTTCGCGGTATCGGTGGGTTCTCTGCAGATCGGTTATGCGAGTTCGTATACATCACCAGCATTGGTATCTATGCGCGACAATAGCACGACGGACTTCGAAGTTACCCCACGAATGGTGAGTACGATATTTTGAGGTCTAACTCTTAATTCTTGTCCAAAATTCGCGTCGAAAAATTTATCGCATGCAAGATTATTGCGTTTGTCAATCACGCGTCCTGCATTCGCGTGTTTGTCTTTAATCAAGCGAGCGTTTTCTATAAACGTGCTCGGACAATAACGTCGTCGTGTCCCGAATACACACACACACACACACGCGCATACACATATACACACGCACATTCGAATCTTGTCCGTGAATGCGGAGCGCGAAGGTTACGAGATTTCGAGCACGTTTGTTTCAACATCCACTGTCGTTAGTATACGAGCTTATTTAACGATAGCGTATTCGCGATTCTCGTATCTTTTCGAGAAATTTCCAAACTTAAATCTGCGAAACTTTTTTTCAAAACTGGATATTTACTGCATGCCTTAATATTCACTTGCGATGAATTTATAGCGATATTTTCTATTTCTATAAAGTTGATATCTTACTATTCTATGTACAATCCGTAAAGTTATCGATTAAAGATATGCGTATACGTTACATTTTCTTCTTTTATATCTAAATCACAAATATCGCACATATCCCTAAGTACATACGGTATGTCGTATTTCATTGCAAATCAATTGATTAAATTTACAATGTCAAGGGAAAAAAATTAAAAGAATTGTTTGTCGGCGAGACATTATATGACCGAGTATAAAGTGTAAGAAGCTAAAGAATGACGCGAATGATAAAATAATGCGTCATGCGGGTAAATTATATCACGACCTCTCCGCGAGCGAGTGAAAAGGTACGCGGCCTTCGCGTTACATTCGAAGGGTCAATGGGTAATTGAAAGGTTTAACTTCTGAAGTGCGTCATCGGCGCGTGATCAGGGGCACGATGACCCGATTACAATCGTATTGGTTATGGAACCGTTATGCCCTAATGATCGCAAAAGCGATTGGCCAGCTCGTCGGACACACCGCTCTTTCGTAAGACCCGATGACGGAAATTGATCCCAGATGTATGTAAGCGAGCGTGAATAGCCAAGTGCGCTTTCGCGTGCTAAACAAGCGCATTTAAGCCTTAAACGAATCGCGATGAAGAAAATATATACCAATTATGTACTCGAAAATGAAAGCATAGATAAAATATTTAAAATTAAGACAATTTTTTTTTATTTCTCAAATATGTCGAGATAATCTTGTCGCGAGAGATATACATTTATATCAAGAATATCCTCAATGAAGCATTTTAATTAATGCATTCTCTATATATGCAGTAATATATTCTATGCACATTTCAATTATTTTACAGCTAAAATTTATATATTTTTGACATTGAATATATGTATATATATATTAAGTGTACTTTGCTTCCGCCGTTTTTTTTTTCCGAAATTCGAGGCTTTATTGTAAAAAACTGGTTATACATTTATGATTCAAAGTATTGTCCACTCCCAATGATCGTGCCAATTCTTTTTGACTTTGACTCGAGTCTTCGTTAAGTAATGCCTCCAATTCTGCATCTTCGAAAACCTTCTCTCTTCCACCGCTATGCCGGTCTTCGACGTGAAAATCACCGTTCTTGAAGCGTTGAAACCACTCAGGACACGTTCTTTCGCTAATAGCGGCTTCACCATAAGTATTTGAGATCATTCGATGAGCCTCAGCCGCAGATTTCTTCATATTGAAGCAGAAAATTAAAACCTCCCGCAAATGACGAGAATTTGGCTCGTAAACTGACATTTTCAATCGAGAATAACTTTATGAGCAGACACAAATCGTCTAATGTTTCTATGGGGTTATGTTGACAGATGCCCAAGTTTATCGCATGACGTCTACGATCTATTTATTTCGACCGCTACTTACCGCTAAAGCCATCTATAGGAAAACGGCGGAAGCAAAGTTGTACACCTAATATACAATATATCTTTTTTTATTTAGATTGTGATAGAAAGAGAAATAGCGAAGAGTATAATTACTGAGAATTTATTTTTGCAACATTCAAAATAATATATTTTCACATGTATCTAACATTAAAATTTCAATTAAATGATTCGAACGTACAAGACATTCTCATCAATTATGTTTGAAAAAAATGTTTCGTTAAAATCCATCCGACTATTTTGCACTAACAATTATTGCAATAATATTACTCCGCATTTAACGACTTAATCAAGCGCGAGGCAGAAATTTCGTAACTAGTTTTCTGCACGTTGCGCAGAAATTTAATTGGAAAGCACGGCGCACAATCGATGGTCGAAGGTACGACCAAAATAATTCTTGCTCGCCCTTCGCGATTGTTTTCCTTGACATTATGCGGCTTCCCGACCTTATTTATATTCGAAGGACTTGCGACGAACAAAACTATGTCAGGATTATTCCAGCGTACGCCATCGTAATTCAAAAGATGAATTTAAATGATCCAAGATCACCGTGATACCCGCTACATAACATATGGTATACAATCGACCTTCTTCGATATTTTACATGAGAGAGACATGTCTTTGACATGAGAAAGAGAGATTCGTTTTCTTTTGCGTATACAGTTATGAATATATATATATATATATATATATATATATCGACAGTTATATCGTATATGATGTACGAAATATTCTACGTTCGAAAAAAGATTTTAGATTTATATCAACATTGTTTACAATTAATTTTAACTAACTCTTCATTCGAAAAAAGATGTATTATTTAATTATTTGATATTCAGTTGACAATTAAAAGCTTGGCTCGATAAATAACGACAATTAAATGCTTGGCTGGATAAATAACGCAAAAAAAAAAAAAAAACTATATGAAATATATATTAAATTCCAATTTCATGTATTGCAGGGTATGTGGATTGGATCGATTATGCCGCTAAGCGCGCTTGTCGGTGGCATCACCGGTGGACCGTTCATCGAATACATCGGAAGGAGAAACACGATAATCGCGACGGCGTTTCCGTTCCTCGGAGGTAAGATCATCGATACACAGAATTTCACATAACAAGATACAAGTTGGAATGCGAATCGACGTAAACAATATAATATTATGAAGCGAGAGCTTTCCTCGCACGTATTAAAATTATTTAATTTTGCTGCACAGAATTGTTTTCTTTTTTTTTCTTTTTTTTATTACATCAATACACGAATATGTTACAGCGTGGATCTTAATTTCGATGGCTACGAATATTCCGATGGTGTTGGTTGGACGCTCGTTATGCGGATATGGCGTAGGAGTCGGATCCTTGGCATTACCCGTGTACTTGGGTGAAACGATACAGCCGGAAGTGCGCGGTACACTCGGCTTAATGCCTACCGCCTTCGGTAACACCGGTAAGTGAAGCTGATGATGATGTAACTTTAGTTAAAAAGTTAATTTAAAGATTTTTAAACATTCATCAATTTATTGATTTTATCCATATATGTATAGTAATCAACGTATCAATTTTACAATTTTACACGCGTTTACTAAAGAAAATATCAAGAAAATATTAATAAATATTATATATATATATATATATATATATATAAAATATATATTTAAGTTATATAAATAATATATAGATTAAACATATTTTAATTATTATTTTAATTATTTGTTTCTTGTTTATCCCTCGAACAATAGTAAAAAAGTAACTGAATAGTGACATTGATGCGATATTTATCGATTTATTGAACATTATTCAATCGTAACAGCGTTATATTTTATTCTTCGTGGTAAATAATCCCACGAAAATTTCTTATTAAGATTTCGATGCGCAGGAATATTGCTATGCTTCATGGCGGGAATGTATCTTGATTGGAAAAACCTGGCGCTGTTAGGTGCGAGTTTGCCGATACCGTTTTTGATCCTGATGTTCATGATTCCGGAGACGCCAAGATGGTATATCTCGAAGGGGAAAGTAAAAATGGCCCGAAAATCTCTTCAATGGCTGCGTGGCAAGAAAACGGATATAACCGAGGAATTGAACATCATCGAAAAAATGCATCAAGAGTATGTCGAGATGGAACGGAGTAATGCACAGAGCTTATTCTCGGAATTGACGAAGAAAAACAATCTTAAGCCGCTTCTCATTTCCCTCGGGCTTATGTTTTTCCAACAAATGTCCGGCATCAATGCAGTGATATTCTACACGGTACAAATCTTCAAGGTATGTATCCATCTGTGTCGATAAGTTGTATCGTAGTAATTTTTTAACTGCGTAATTTTTAATCGCGCAGACAGAACACCGGATTAACCCACGCGAGAATGCTGATAAATCTTTCAATTTTAGAAAATAATATATAGATATACGAAATCGATGAATAACTAATAAACGAACAATGTTTTCAGGATGCTGGTAGCACAATCGACGAGAACGTTTCGACTATAATTATCGGCATAGTGAACTTCATCGCCACCTTCGTCGCCGCGGCCGTGATCGACAGACTGGGCAGGAAGATGCTGCTGTACATAAGCGCCGTGTCGATGGCCCTGACTCTCTTCGCTCTCGGTGGATTTTTCTACGTCAAATCACAGGACGTAAACGTGGATGCCGTTGGCTGGTTGCCGCTGGTCAGTCTAATCGTGTACGTGATAGGTTTCTCGCTGGGCCTCGGACCGATACCCTGGTTGATGATGGGCGAGATTCTGCCTGCCAAGATCCGTGGCTCGGCCGCGAGCATTGCAACCGGTTTCAATTGGTCGTGCACGTTTATCGTGACAAAGACATTCCAGGACGTCATAGAATTGATCGGCGCATACGGTACCTTCTGGCTTTTTGGCGGTATCGTTGCGGCGGGTTTCATCTTCGTGATTCTCTGCGTGCCGGAGACGCGCGGCAAATCGCTCGAAGAGATTGAGAGGAAGTTCACCGGCCGAACAAGGAGGATGAGCTCAGTCGCTAATATGAAACCGATGCCGATGTCGTGCTAGCCGTCGAAAATTCGAAAATCGCAGCACATCCTGTCGAAGACGAGCAGGCTCGTTCGAAGAACTTCTAAGGGAAAGATTCCCTTAGAAGGACATACGCTTTCCCTTAAAGGGCAGCGCTAGGTTCGAAGGTACGCTTCTACTCTTCTGTACAAAAAGGAGGCATATCTGCTCTCTCCTCTTCGGCTCCTCTTATCTTGTTCTTACTTTCGACATCTTCAGTTCGTTATTGCAAGGCCTGTCTATCACGACGAATTTGTGCAAAAACGAACGTATTCGAAGAAATAATCGATAAAAAAAAAAAAAAAATAAGAAGAAAAACGGAATATACAGAAACAAAGCATTTTTCTCGTAAGACTCCTTTAATTACAAGAGTTGAAGCGAAGACAATTGGACGAAGGATTCAATGGATTGAAAGATTCAAGGTAGTAACGATCTCTTAAGAGCTTGAAGAAATTGATCTTAGGATAGTTAGTCAAAATAATTCTTCGATGACTTTTCGAAATTTTTACAATATCAAGAAAACGCACGATATGATCAACTTCGTTCACTTGCTTCTTCAATCCTTGTAAAACGCGACTTTGGCGGATTTCGTTTCGATTTATATCCGAAATGTGTGATCGGAACCAGCGATAGTGCCAATACATTATCTCAATTCGCGAGAGTGAGAGTTATCGATCTTAATAAAAATTTCTAGGCTATTATTATAATTAGCTTTAAATTAAACTCGGGGGATGTAAACGAGTGTTCTGTTTTTCCCGTCGAGGAAAATGACACGCGATATGCGCTGCTATCAGATGTTGACTAGTGTATAGTTGTAATTGTATTTTTTGTTACTCGATAGTCCTAAAGGACCTACCTCAGATTAATATTATGCTACGGTCAGATGTATCTCGCGCTTTTTTCTCTTTCCCTTTTCTTTTCTGCGCAACGCGGTTCGATCGATTGCTGCCGTGTGTACTTTGATTTTTACGAAGATACGCATAATATGTACTTATATATATTATATACAGTTATTATATGCCGATCGAGAAAGAAATCAATAATTCTTCAAGTAAAAAAGTACGAATTTACCGCGCTAGATATAAATTTTAATTATAAGATCAATCGCGTTCCTATACATCTTTTCTCTCGCTGTCCCTCTTCAAGATGATTAAAATAAATAACCGGAAATCTTCTTTTTTTTTTTTTTTGCGCCATTAAATAATAATGCTATGTGTATTATGTACGAAAATTGTCATCATTACTTTTGATCGTGATTCGATCGCGTATCTTCCTTTTGTTGTCCCTTTTTGCGACGCAAAAATTATAAAAAAATAGAGAGATAGGGAGAGACAATCAAAGTACGATTGAAGTTAATCAATATTGAAGAGAGGTTAATCCTAAGTGAAACGAAGTGATTCTTTCAGCCTATGATCGCATATTATTGTAATCTTTATATTAAACAAATGATACTCGGAACCTGATAACAATGTGTGAACACGATTCTAAATGTACGTATGTATCACGAGATAAGCGTTATAACAGATATATGTATATATATTTTATATTCTCTAAAATTCTAAAGCAAGGAATTAGAAAAAAGTAGGAGAGCGTAAATGTAGTTGTGCTAAAATTCTTAAGGAGATTATGTGAAATAGCATAAGAGCAGAGCTTCAGACGGCCGTAAAACACCCGTCGAACTGTCAATATTCGACAGTTAAGATGTAAAACTGTGCCTCGATACCTAGCGAGTGTTTCCGGTCAAATAATGTAATCGAAAGAAAAAATTCGCTGTGACGAATTTTCACATAAAATATGTTAATAGCAATGAATTTGTATATATTGTTTAAATTATTAATATATATTTTTATTATTAATTTATCGCTTGATTGTATAAAGGAAGAATTGCAACAAGTTGTTCGCAAAAATATTTTAAAAAAATATAAAAAAGGATTTAAATTACGAAGACTTTCAAAAACTAAGGTTAAAGAAATATGATTTTGAAAAATCTCATTCTAAAGAATTTTTTAAGAATTCAATACATTTAAAGGAACTAAATTCTTTTAAACTTTTGTCTTGTCTGGATAAAGTCAATAAAACGTTTGATAAATTACATCCAGTGTGCATATGTATATATCTTGCCTTATTTTAATTCATTACATTCTACTGGTTACACTCACTGTATGCTTTGACGCAGGATAATATAAATCTCAGCATATCATAATCGACGATTGACGAAAACGTTATTAGGAAGTGTTAAATGTGTGATCATAAGCGTGCTTGTAGCTGTGCGCGTCCGAATTGAGGACGAAGAATTCCATTAAAAGCGAATCTCATTTAGCGTATAGACAGAAGCATGAAGACGTACTTGCGAAATTTTTTTTTATTTATTTATTTTTATTTTTATTATTATTTTTTTTTTTTTGACAGATGGTAAATAGCATTAAAATAAGTGTTGTGTTTATAGAGTGCTGACATTTTAAAAGCATCGTACGAACAAAATATCATTCCTACTGTGCGATTTAATGTATGATTCAGTCTAATGTTGTGTATAAAAGCAATAAGTGCGCGATGCCTTGTCTTGATATGAAAATTGATGATTTACATTGTATTGCTCTTCCCCGTCTTTTTACCAATGATTATCATTGTACTTCTTTGTTTCTCGTATTTCCCCTTTATATTTCTTTATTGCTATAAGTAGGCGATATATCTCGCTTATTTATAAGATATTTGCCAAAGCAAAATAAAGATGAAATATTTTTGATAATTTAATACTCATGTTAAGTTTACACATATAACTTGTAAGTTATTATATAATAATTTTAAGATTAAATTTTAATATGCATAGTAAATATGGATATTAATAAGAGTATATAAAATTTGAAACTATCTGTAGTGTAATGCTATGTAATATTATTATTATATGAAAAAAATACAAAGCTATTTTAAGTAGAATATCCACTATAGTATATTTTTTTACTGCCAAAAAAAAAAAAAAAAAGATCTTCACATTCGTAATCCTCATTTTGATTCATTTTAATTTTCTATTGATGTGAAGTGTGCGAGATTTTTAATAATTAGTAATATCTTAATAATGATACAACAATATCAATCTAGAATAAATTATCCTGAATATTGTCGCATAAATAAATTAAAGTGGATACGCTAATGTTTTCTTTGTACTCTACGTTAATGACTAATGTGCATCGGAACGTACGCAAAACGATATAAATTAAGCCATATTTTAAATATGTTATAAGTTAATAAATTCAAGTTAGGACAAAACATATATGATACATTGAAATTTCAAACGTTTTTCAGGTAGGCACAAATGTCACTGTGCACATTATCAATGTAACAATTATAACATTTGATGATATATATAACATTTTTGTCAATGAAAACGTACGCAATCCGTGGAAAAGCGAGAGAAAAGTAAACAAATTAGGGAGACTCTGAATTAATTAAGATTCACCCATAGCCCGGACTGCATGGCACAAGTGTCGCCATATATATACTAGAGTGCTAATAGTAACAGTGACAGGTGAAGCCAAGGCAGCCATTTACAATTGGGCAGAATATAAGATTGTCAATTGATACTTATATTTTTGAAGGGAAAGCTGCAATATTTAATATCATTTTTATATTAAATATATAACAAAATTTTTATATTAATACTGCAGATTTTCTTAAAAAATAAGTATCGATTGACAGCCTGGTTATATTGTGTCCAATTGTAAATGGCTGCCTGTCTCATCGCTGTTAACAGTCTAGGTATAATATAGAAGTCTGTAGGTGTCGCGTTCCACGTCCCGATGTTACCACAGACTTCTATATAATATATTAGACTACGAGCTTCTTATATACTAGTCGTATATTCGTGTCCCGAAAAAGTATGTACTAAAGTGCTGTATTGCGCATGCGCCAAATAAGCTTACAAAGAATGTTGTTTACATTCACGTATATGGCCGCATATGACAAGAGAGAAATTTAAGAGAAGAGAGAGAAATAGAAGAGTAAGTATTCATATAATACATTAAAATTTATATTAAAATTAAAAAATATCTTCTTTATATAAAAGATTAATCAAAAGATTAGGTATATATTTTTTTAACTTAACTAAAGCAGCATTTTTTGAAGTAAAAGAATTATATAACCTAATGTTAAAAAGCAAACGAATAAAATTGCAGCGCATCAAAATATTGGAGATGAACCTAGGTCAACATGCCGCAAAAATGTATAATAAACGTGTGCCAAAGTGTACAAAGAGAGAATTGTGGAATTTCTTTTTTTAAGTAAATATATTGAGATATATATGTTGTAATGTTTTATATAGAATTGTGATATATACATAGTATATGCGATTAGTTCAATTCATCCACAAACATTTTATGATTTAACTTGACATGCTAGCAGAAAGCCACATTCCATCAACTTATTCGGCGCATGCGCTCTAACCTATGTACAAGTTTTGTACATAAAAGTTGGGTACATCTCACAGCAGGAGTTCACAGTCTAGTATATTATATAGAAGTCTGTGGATGTTACATAGCCATGACGTTTCATTTTTTTCAGGGTCGATCAACTATCAGTCTGATCTTCGGAAGAATCAGGTTTGATCACTCGATTTTTTTCTACGCGATTACGTTTGAAAATTTCTTTGCAAGTGAATAGAAAAGTTGATTAGGATAATTGATTGATTGCATTGAGTGCATAGTTTCGCGCCATAATTGATCGTTATCGTTTGTTTCGCGTAACGACGACACTACTGCGATTCTACAATTTTTAATAACGATGTCGCTATCGTAACGTCTCGTTGCATATTTATTTTGACATGTCAACGATAACGATATTGTCATTAAAAGTTACAGAATTGTAATACAAGGTACAGTGTCAAACCTCGTTGATCGAGATAAAAAAGTCGAATTTTCGATCGAACATGTAAATGTTTTTCAATAGATCCCCCTTGTTGCCTCGATCTCCAATCTATCTGCGATTATGAAAATCTTCCCGCGTGCGGATACCCATGTAAACACCGAGGTACCGGAAAATACGCCGATAGCGAAATGCACGTTCTCTCAGGTAAAATGGCTCATTACATCGAGATTATTCCCTCTCTTATTTATTCTTTTAAAATTCTTTTTAGATTCTCGAAGTTTTTTAAAGTGCGATCTATTTTCCTTTTTCTACTTTTTCTTATTTTAATTACAAAAGATTATTTTATAAAAGAAAATAAGATAATATTTTCCACGTGACCGTAAATCACCGAAAACTTTCTTTGGAGCTTCGAATATCGATTAAATTATTATACCCGATCTCTCGATTCTTGGATGCCTCAAGATAGATTCTCAATAAACAGAGATAATACACAAAATCGTATGGGGAAAATATATATTCAACAAATAATGCAATACATATAATTCATACGTGTGTATATATAATTATACGTAAATATATTGTTTTCCTTTACTTATCACACCAACTAAATTTATTTTGATCCCCAATTACGATTTATAAAAAAAATATATCTAAAGAAGAAAAAGAGTGAAATTTCACGTCTAATCCTTCGTATTTCTCACAATGTTTTTCATATTTATTCTCAGATATTAGCCGCATTCGCGGTATCGGTGGGTTCTATGCAGATCGGTTATTCACTTTCGTATACATCACCAGCGCTAGTATCCATGCGCGACAATATCACAACAAGCTTCGAAGTTAGCCCACAAATGGTGAGTATGACATATTTTGAGGTCCAGTTCAAACTCTTATACCCGTATTCATAGTCCGTCCTTGAGGAATAAGGATTCCTTGTTCCTCGTTCCACGTTTCATAAACTTTCCTTGACCGAACAAGGAATCTTATTGGCTCGCTTATCTCAAGGAAGGTCACGAGCTTCCTTGAGGAGTGGATGCAACCTTTTTAGCAGACGATACGCAGAATATAACCAAATATAACCTCCAAAAGTTAGTTTCGTTACATTTCAATCTGTGGTTTTGTGGTTATTTGTTGTCGCGCTCTCAAACTGAAAGTGTATAAAGGAAAAAGGGATAATGGACAATGAATTTTTAAATGATTCTGACGATGGATTTGAAGACGAAAATCCAGAGAATCGGATTCTGTGGCGGATTCCGAAAAGATACATTCGCGATTGGGAAAATCCCGCGGAATTTTTTGAAGATACGAAAAAGTTTTCATATGTATTATATGAAATTAGTCGCAGGCAGCATAAAACGGTGCTGCCTCCAGTCGGTCGCTAAAAATCCCTAAAATATTCCTTCCTTCTGAAAGGGAGACTCGAGGTCCGTCTATGAAACAAGGTGGCCTTGCAGATTCAAGGAATCCTTCATGGAGGCTTCCTCCGTCCTTAAAATAAGGAAGGACTATGAATACGGGTATTAACCCTTATCCAAAATCCGCGTCGAAAAAAATTATCGCACGCAAAATCATCGTGTTTGTCAAACTAAGAATTCGAATCTCGTCAAATGCGGACCGCGAAGATTATGAAATTTCGGGCACGTTTGTTTCAACATCCACTGTCGATTGTACGCGAGTTTATTTAACGATAGCGTATTTGTCATTCTCGTATCATTTCGATTTTAAAACTAAAATCCGCGAAACTTTTTTTTCAAAACTAGATATTTACTGCACGCTTAATATTCACTTGCGATGAATTTATAACGATATTCTCTATCTCTATAAAGTTGATATCTTACCATTCTATCTGTAAAATTTGTAAAGTTATCGATTAAAGGTATGTGCGCACGTTACATTCTCTTCCTTTATATCTAAATCACAAATATCGCACATGCCCCAAAGTACATACAGTATGTTGCATTTCATTGCAAATCGATTAGATTTACAACGCCAAGAGAAAAAACTAGAAGAATTATTTATTGGAAATACGTTGTATGACATCAAGTGCAAAGTGAAAGAAATTAAAGAACGACGCGAATAGCGTCATGTTGTAAATTATATCGCGATCTCTTCGCGAGCAAATGAAAAGGTACGCGACCTTCGCGTTACATTCGAAGGGTCAATGGGTAATTGAAAGGTTTAACTTCTGAAGTGCGTCATCGGCGCGTGATCAGGGGCACGATGACCCGATTACAATCGTATTGGTTATGGAACCGTTATGCCCTAATGATCGCAAAAGCGATTGGCCAGCTCGTCGGACACACCGCTCTTTCGTAAGACCCGATGACGAAAATTGATCCCAGATATGTAAGCGAGTGTGAATAGCCAAGTGCGCTTTCGCGTGCTAAACAAGCGTATTTAAGCCTTAAACGAACCGCGATGAAGAAAATGTATACCAATTATGTACTCGAAAATGAAAGCATAAATAAAATATTTAAAATTAAGACAATTCTTTTTTTATTTCTCAAATATGTTGAGATAATCTTGTCGCGAGAGATATACATTTATATCAAGAATATCCTCAATGAAGCATTTTAATTAATGCATTCTCTATATATGCAGTAATATATTCTATGCACATTCCAATTATTTTACAGCTAAAATTTATTTTTGACATTAAATATATATATATATCTATATTTTTTTTATCTTTTTTTAAACAATCCAAGATCACCGCGATCCCCGTTAGATGACATATATTATACAATAGACCTTCTCCATCTTTTACTGAAAGAAAGACTTGCTTTTCTCTGTGTATATAATTATGAATGTATGTCGACAATTATTGATATAATAACGAAATATATAATGTACGAAATATTCTATGCTCACAAAAAGATTTTAGTTTTACATCAACATTGCTTGCAATTAACTTTAATTACTCTAAAAAAGATTCTTTACTCTAAAAAAGATTTATTATTTGATTATTTGATATTCAGTTGACAATTAAAAGCTTGGCTCGATAAATAACGGTAAAATTAGAAAAAAAAACTTATTATACGAAATATATATTGAACTTCAATTTCATACGTTGCAGGGTATGTGGATTGGATCAATTATGCCGCTGAGCGCGCTTGTCGGTGGTATCGCCGGTGGACCATTCATCGAATCATACGGAAGGAGGACCACGATAATCGGCACGGCATTCCCGTTCTTCGGAGGTAAGATCATCGAAACACAGAATTTCACATAACAAGATACAGCAAGAACGCGAGTAAAGATGTAAACAGTATAATGTTATAAAGCGAGAGCTCTTTCTCATCCCCTCACGTTTCAAAATTATTTAAATTTGTTGCACGGTTGCGGAGTTGATTTGTTTTTTGTTTCGCAAATATGTTACAGCGTGGATCTTAATTTGGTTTGCTCAGAATATCCCGATGGTGTTAATTGGACGCTCGTTATGCGGATTCGGCGTAGGAATAGCTTCCTTGGCGTTTCCCGTGTATTTGGGTGAAACGATACACGCGGAAGTGCGCGGTGGACTTGGCTTAATGCCCACCGTCTTCGGTAATGGCGGTAAGTGAAGTTAACGATGTAATTTCAATTAAAAAAATTAATTTAAAAATATAATTTAATCGATTTGAATATTCATCAATTGATTGATCTCCTCATACGTATAGAAATCAACGGTATCAATTTACTATTTCACATGCGTTCGCTAAAGAAAATATCAAGAATATCTCGATAAATATAAATTAAATATATATATATATTAAATATATTTAATAGTTATATAAATATAATATATAGATTATATATATTTTAATTATTATTTTAATTATTTGTTTTTTTGTTTATCCCCAAACAATAATAAAAAATAACTGAATAGTAAAATTGACGCGATATTTACTCAATCAATTGAATGCAATTCAATTCTAACAATATTACAATATATTGTTGCGTCCCTGCGGGTCGTCTGTGACCGTTATTCCTGAATCTGTTGTACCCGTCTCCGGGAGAACGTTGCTAAGGGTTGTTGTTAAACAACGGCGTTCATCTAGCGAGAGATCGGCCATCTGAGAGTCTCGCGACGGATGCCATTCCGGACGGACGTATTCGAGATTACGATAACCGTTATTGTTCCGTGTTCCTTGTATAATAGTGTTCTGCGTTGTTATATTAAAGTTCCTTTCGTTCTTTCAAAGGAGTGTTAATTATTTACTTGCGGTACGCGAGTGTCGGTTGTGTCACGCGGATTCGAGTTATATCGATTTCGATCCGCGGACGCAACAATATTTTACTCTTTGTACAAATTATTATCCCATAAGAAATTCTTTAGAAGATTTCGATGCACAGGAATATTGCTATGCTACACAGCGGGCATGTATTTGAGTTGGAGAAACCTAGCGTTGTTAGGTGCGAGTTTTCCGATACTATTTTTGATTCTGATATTCCTGATCCCGGAGACACCAAGATATTATATCTCAAAGGGAAGAAAAGAAATGGCACAAAAATCTCTTCAATGGCTGCGTCATAAGAATGCGGACATAACCGAGGAATTTAGCAACATTGAGCAAATACATCAAGAAGCCCTCGAGAGGGCTAATGCGCAGAACACAATCTCGTTGCTGATGAAGAAATGCCATTTCAAGCCGCTCCTCATCTCCCTCGGGCTAATGTTTTTCCAACAAATGTCCGGTATCAATGCAGTGATATTTTACACGGTACAAATCTTCCAGGTACGTATTCATCTCTGTTAATAGGTTGTATCGCAATAATTTCTTAACTGCATAATTTTTAATCGCGTAGACAAAATAACGCGAGAATGCTGATAAATCTCTCAATTTTGGAAAATATGTAGATCATAAATAATCGCGAAATCGATAAATAACGAAAAAAAAACGAACAAATGTTCTCAGGACGCTGGTAGCACGATCGACGAGAATGTTTCAACCATAATCATCGGCCTAGTAAACTTCATCGCCACGTTCGTCGCCGCGGTCGTCATCGACAGGTTCGGCAGAAAGGTGTTGCTGTACATAAGTGCCATGTCGATGATCCTGACTCTCTCCGTTCTCGGTGGATATTTCTATGTTAAATCACTGGGCGTAAACGTGGAAGCCGCCGGCTGGCTGCCGCTGATCTGTCTAATCATATATGTGATAGGCTTCTCGACGGGCTTCGGACCGATACCCTGGTTGATGATGGGCGAGATCCTGCCCGCCCAGATCCGTGGTACGGCCGCAAGCATTGCAACCGGTTTCAACTGGACGTTCACGTTCATCGTGACGAAGACTTTCCAGGACATCATAGACTTGATTGGCGCGCACGGTGCCTTTTGGCTGTTTGGCACTTTCGTTGTAGCAGGTCTCATCTTCGTGATCCTTAGCGTGCCAGAGACGCGCGGCAAGACGCTGGAGGAGATTGAGAGAAGGTTCACCGGTCCAACTAGGAGGTTGAGCGCGATCACTAATATGAAACCGATGCCGATGACATCCTAGCTACCGAAAGTTCGAAGGTTGCAGCACATCCTGTCGAGAACGAGCACGTTCGTTCACGCGAAAAAAATTTCTTATGACGTCTTTCTAAGGGAAAGATTCCCTTATAAGGACACATGCTTTTCCTTAAGAGAAAGCTTTAGATTCGAAGGTACGCTTCTACTCTTCTGTGTAAAAAGGAGCCTGCTCTCTCCCCCTCGGCTCTTGTTCTTACTTTCGAGATTTTCGATTCATTATTACAAGGTTTGTCTATCGCGACGAATTTGTGCAGAAACGAACGATATTTGAAGAAATAATCGATAAAAAAAAAAATAAGAAGAAAAACGAAATATGCAGGAACAAAGCATCTTTTTCACAAGACTCATTTAAATTACAAAAATTGAAGAGAAGACAATTGGACGAAGAATTCAATGGATTGAAAGATTCAAGGCAGTAACGATCTCTTGAGAGCTTGAAGAAATTAATCTTAAGATAGTTGATGAAAATAATTCTTCAATAAATTTTCCAAATGATAATTTTTACAATATCAAGAAAACCCACGATACGATCGACATTGTTCATTTGCTTCAGCAATCTGTCTTCGTAAAATGCGTTTGGCCGATTTCGTTTCGATTTATATACATATATCTATGACATGTGATCGGAAGTAACGGTAGTGTCAATACGTTATTCAATTCAAATTCGCGAGAGCGAGAGTTATCAATCTTAATTCAAATTTCCGGGCTATTATTGTAATTAGCTTTAAATTAGCTTCGCGGATGAACGGGTGTTCTGTTTTCCCCGCCGAGGAAAATGACACGTGGTATGCGCGGCTATCGGCTGTTGACTAGTGTGTAGTTGCAATTGTAATTTTTGTTGACAATTCTAAAGAACCTATCTCAGGTTAATATTATGCTACGATCAGATACGCGCTGATACGTCTCAACGCGAGTCTCACGCTTTTTTCTCTCTTTTTTTTTCTTTTTTTTTTACGCGACGTATTTCAGTCAATTGCCCCGCCACGTATACTTTGATTTTTATGAAGAGATTTTTATGCATAATATGAAAAAATAATAGAGAAAAAAATCTTCAAATGTTTAATCTTCATTTTAATTCATTTTAATTTTCTATTTGAAGAGTGCGCGAGATTTTTAATAATTTATAATTTATATATATTTTTTAAATATTTTTAAATATTTTTAATAATCTCTTAATATAACAATATCAATCTAGAATAAATTATAATGAATACTGTCGCATAAATAAATGAAAATGGGTATTTTTGCGTTAATATGTACTCTGCGTTAATGTGTATCGGAATACATTAAAAGCGATATAAATTAAGTCACTTTTTGTTATAAATTAATAAATTCAAGTTAGCATAAGACGTATAAGCACATATGATACATTCAAATTTCGAACGTTTTTCAAGTGTGCATAAATGCGCTATTACTATGCATATTATCAATGTAAAAATTCATTACATTACAATATATAACATTTGATGATATATAATATTTCTATCAATGGAAACGTACACAATCCGCGGAAAAGCGAGAGAAAAGAGAACTAATTAAGGAGTAAGGAGACTCTGAATTAATTAAGACTCACCCATAACCTGGACTCTGCAAATGGCACAGGTGTCGCATTCCACGTCCCAGCTCCACATGGCCACGGCATTCCACTTTTTCAGGGTAAACATTTTATCGTTCTTCTGGTTATCGCCGTCAATTCGGTCACCCGGGTCTTGTTCGGAGTCGGCCATGTTTGAGGTTAGAAACACAACAGTGGAAGAGACTCGCGGAGGTTAGCCCGACACGATCAACACGAATCTCGCTGCAAAATGTAAAACCATCGACCAAGTGCTATCAGAGACCAGAGACCCGTAGCTCAGCGTGGATAGTTTCGTAACTATTCTGGGGATAATCGCGAAACCTTGAGCAGCGTTGTTCTCGGGGACGCTTTTTCGCGCATGCGCATTAAATGTGGCCTTTAGGTATGTGTCACGTTTATAAGAAAAAGGGTGCTATGGAGAACCTCTACTGAGATAATGTTAAAAATAAAGGAATTAAATGATCTGCAATATAAAAAGCAATATTATGCTCCGAAAAAAATGCTGCTAATTTTATTTCCGCGCGTTTAACTTTATCACTATGCAGACCATTGTTATTATTATGATCGGGGCTTTGAAGATTTACTTGTTCTATATGTTTGGCCCTTTGCGAATGCCGTATTAAATCTGTTTTGCTACATCTGATGGTAGTATTGCATAAATTGCAAAAAACTTTATTTATCAATTGGATGGGGAGCCAACCATCCTTTAAAATTATCTTCATCTAACCACGCATTAACAAAACGTCTTTCTTTCTTAATGGTTCCTTTTTTGTTTTTATCCTCCATACTAATAAAAAAAATAATATCTATTTATTATTACTTATCTATTCTATACTTAACCTCCTCTGGAACCCGCCAAAACTTTTGCGCCTAATTGCCCTTGCGTGCACACTACGTACTAACTATATACGCCGTCGCTGGATTTCTCTACCACTGCGCTGCGCATGCGCGAAAAAGCGTCTCCGAGAACAACACTGGTACCATCTTCTCGCATTTTTTCGAAACTTATTGATGTTATTGTTTTCAGACGCGACACGAATGTACACAAATATATTATTTACGCTCTCTATACACTCTCAAGAATGATGTATCAATTATATTTGATGAAAATAGCAACGTGTTTGTATGTCGAAATATTGGATTCGCGCCAATTCTCGGACCATGGTATCTATGGAAACAGTGGGTAAATAAACCGGGCTTTTGACGCGAACGGGAAGGTATCAATAGTGTATTCGACTATATATAATTTTTTATAATAGATTCTCTTGCGACGCTAAGATTTATCGTGTATATGTATAAATTATAACAATATATTTTAGTTTTTATATAAAAAGTCTATCTATCTAATCTTTTGTCTATTGAACTCTCAAGATTATAATATATTATTCATATATCTCGTCCGTTTTACTATCGCCGCGCATGCGCGAAAAATCTGGCGCGCATAATACAGTAGAAAAGTTCACACGTTTCCGCGCTCGCATACGGTGTATTACGTGCGTATCATTATCGTATTATTTAATATATTATTTAACGTCAGAATACTTGTAATGCAGATTTAATCGCGATCCAGCATTGCCGATATCAAAGGTATGGAATATTTTACAGTTATAATTAATATTGCGACCACTACAATTATAATTTTATATTATAGTATATATCGTATGTAACTATTACAATCATAATTATATTATATAGTACGATCGATATTACGATGATGAGAATTACTTGTCTTATCATATCCGAGTTATGATTTTACGTTACTAATAAATAAATTATTATTTGCAGGTAAAAGCGTGTAATATCGGGAAGTGCCGAGAAAAGTATCGGGAGTGCCGAGAAAAGTATCGGGAGTACCGAGAAAACTTCCGAGAATGCTGAGAAAACTACTGAATGTTCGTCTCATTATCCGTTATTACAGTTTATCACTTTTGTGGGAACGTGCGACAAATCCGTCAAGTAAAGTCCGCGCGACCGTAGCTCCAGGTATCGTGAACATATTAATAAAATTACCAAGAAATTTAATTATCGACAATAAGCATTACTAGTAAGTAAGTATATAGTATGAATGTCAAGAAAATACAGGGTGTAAATCATATTATGCGCAAATACAATATATTTCATTGGTAGTAGGAAGATGCGAGAATTTCGACAAGTGAATTTCGCGTGACCCTAGTTTCATAGATAAATATTCAATATAAGACATCTTCACCAACTTTTTTGAAACTCGCACGATTCATGTATTTTGAGTAAAAAATTGAAAGAATAACTGATAAAAATATTTTATCTGCAAGTCTTTTTAAAAGAGAAGAAAAATTTGACATGTATAGAAACAATAGATGAGATTATAATTTTGCATAATAAATGACATACAGAAAATATTTATATATATGTAGGATGCAAAACATTTATTTAAGACTTTGATTTCAAATTAGATCAATTCTGTACATACACAACAGCTACAGTTATATCCTCACAAATTGTTATAAATTTACAATCATTTTTTTTTTCTTTTAATGTACAGGCGAATGTATCACGGGGTACATAATATATAGATAATACAGATACTAAACTTATAGGATTTTTTAAGTTAATTTAACAATCTCGATTTTATAGCACTCCATTAGATATATTTCGTTTGAACATAATAAACGTAGCGTCTCTATAAAAATATATCTTTAATCCAAAATTAAACCTTTTCGCTTTAATCACTTTATCTATTTTACAAGAAGACATATTTGCATGTTTTTTTCCATTGGCAAAAGTTTCGTTTTCCATGAGACAAACAGAAAATATGAAACATTGTTACAATATTGTGGTAATATTCTCTCTTCTGTATATATTGAGAAAAAAGAAACAAGTATGTATTTGGTTAATACTAAAGCATACAGTACTTATAAACAACAAAATTATTTTATCGCTACATAATTTGAATATATTCATTCTATATTGTTATGCTGTGTTAGT
This sequence comes from Polyergus mexicanus, assembly GCF_030449975.1. Lineage (NCBI taxonomy): Eukaryota > Metazoa > Arthropoda > Insecta > Hymenoptera > Formicidae > Polyergus > Polyergus mexicanus. The sequence goes on from NW_027223346.1 coordinate 1,713,560, forward strand.
ATGAATTTTTGATACAATTACTGCATTAGCAACAGCAATGTAACATCGAACTTTTGCAACAATTGGCGCTGAGGCAATAATGAAAAAACTATAAAGGCAACACACGTCAGTTATTGTAATAAACATGACAATGATAAAAAAAATCTAGGTTTTATAACTATTGTAGTCTGAACGGGCGGCAAGAGCATATTGCTTTACCATATATATATATATATATATATATATATATATATATATATATATATATATATATATATACATATATCTTTAGCCCTTAAGAAAATAGTATAATCGGTGGAGTGAAATTTAAGAATTTATAAAATAAATATAAAACACATGTTTCTTTATCAATCTTAAAATTATTTAAAAATTTGAAATAACTCGAAATTACAAAATAACTGATAAACATGTTGCATCTACAACTAAGTCTATTCTCAGAAGCTGCAAGCCCAGTTACGTAGTAAGAAGAATGTAATGTAACTCTTGGACTTTTCAGACATGCATCATTTTCTATAAACTAACAGGATCAATCATGTATCCCTTAGATTCTTAGCATTGCTTATGTAAAAACATAAACTTTACTTCTCTTTGTCAGCTTATTACAAAGTAATGAAAAAGTTAATTAGAGCAAATCTTTTGAACTAACAACTATCTGATTCAATTTGCTTTTTGTTCAATATCATTTAATTCATAATTGTAAAAGTTCTATTTGTCTATTGTGATTAATAATAGCAATGGAAAAAATCATAACTTTGTTTATTACGTATATCAGTTAAATCATACAGCTAATCCCATTGAAATAATTACTGTTATCATATATAAACAGCTATTCATATGTGATAACATAACTTAATTTATGTAAATGTAACAAACAAAATTGAAATATATCTTAATATTTAGTTGTAGTGGCCGAATAGATTGAACAATTTATCTTACAGTAAAAAACTGATATGACAAAATATTTGTAACTGAATAATAATACGAATTATGTTTTTACATGTGTGCAAAATTAAAATTGCTACTTGCAATTATTTACGAATTTCAATAATTTCTTCTTTATAATATCAATACAACTCAAAAATATCATTCGGATGAATTATCACTATTATACTCGTTAAAACTACAAAGTAATAACAAGAACATTAGCTTTAAAAATTGTTATATTAATACGTCATGCAAAGAAACCTAAATATTTTTGCATTTCTGCACTTTGATTACAAAATGTATCCAGTCATTCATGCATCAATATCGCTCTATGTACAAGCTAGAAGTACATAAACAAGATCGTAGTTAAATTGCGATAAAAAGTAATTATCTTATTTAGTACTCTAAAGGCCATGTCATACATTTCAGATTATTTTTAAAATTCTTACAGTACTGCCAAAAAACATACATTGCAATTACAAATCGCCGCTTTCTCTCTTTCTCTCATTACACAATCACAAAGTCGCCACTGACCTAACAACAGCTATCGTATCCAAGAGAAAAAAAAGATCACACTTCCTAAACTGATGGGACTATAACGTCTTTTATAACTAGATTAAAGTTTATGTTATCACATGCTTCTGATGTCGAAACCGATAGAAATTTAATTTTGGTACTTAATGTATAATACAAACTTTTATAAAAAGACTATTACAGTTTTACTGCTGATAACTAACTTATGCAATTGTTGTCTCCGTCTCTCGTCTTTGTAATTACATCTTAACAGTGCGATGTAAATGTTTATCTGTCATTATTTCCAAAATATGTCATCTGTACACTGATAGCAACTTTTTTTTCTTTTTTAGCATCTATTAATTTCATTCATAACGATGCGTATAATAACGTACATTTTGCTTTTTATATAAATAAACGTAAAAACGTACACATCCCATGCCTCATCTTCCATGAATATAATACATATCAACATATACGTATATACTTATTAATTGCAGAATAAACATAAAACTGAACCTTATAAAATACATTTAACAGTATAAGTTTTACTTATAGCTGTTAATGTAAGCACTAACATATATTTTTTTTTACATATAGAATAAAATAAGTAAGTGAAAAAAATAATTCATAGCGGATTTAGTTGGATGCATTGGTGCGCATTAGTGCATATTTTTAAATGTTATACACAAATTTACAATAAACATAAGTAATTAAAACATTAAAGTAATTAATATTAATAGTATTATAATTATTCGTATTAATATTAATAGTTTTATAATTCTTTGTATTGAAAAAATGTTAAAAATAATAATAGCTCTTAGCATTAATAATTTTACTTTTTTAATTATTTTCGCCATTATAAATTTGTGTACAATAACCTTTATGTACACCAGTGCGCACTAGTGCATTCAATCGAATTCACTATTAGAAATTTATTTATTTTTACAGAAAAAAATAAAGAAAAATAATTGTTTTTAACGCATATAAAACTATCAATATATTTCTAATGGGTTGAACGGAAAGTTCGTGCAGTTTTTTCGGTCTTCATCTATTAGCAAAAAACGGCACGAACTTGCCGCTCAACTCAATAAATAGAAAATTCAAAATTTTCATTAAAAAAAAGAAACTGCACGAATACATATCCAAATAAATTAGGGATATGTGTTATATATGAATAATAATTTAAATGGTAGAAGAACTTATACTTTTTTAGATATATATATAATATATATTATATAAAATGCTTTAATATGCTAATTAAAAAAGAGAAAAATACGAAATGTAACATGAGAAAATAGGATGTGTAGTTTAATATAATAAATGCATTCGAAATTACCATCTTGATTTGTCTCTGTGGTATATGATGAAAAATGAATCAATGCATTATTAATGAAATAAATCAAGATGATTATTTCAATTGCCCCTTATGCTGTATATTAGATACCAATTTTACACAGAGTAGAATCAAGAATACTATAATTTAAAAAATCATCCTAAAAAGATTATTGGCATGCAACTCTACTATATTTCTCTGATGCACGTTTATTTTTTTCTGATATATATAATGGCTTCTTTATGCTACTGATTATCAGTTCAAAAACTGATTAATGCGTACAAAATATACAATAAAAGATGATATATATTATACACATATATACGAGTAAGAAACTTCATTGTGCATCAGGATGCTCAGAATTTCTATTTATATATATAAATTTTTTTTAAATATCTCTCGTCAGATACTTAATCTACTTTGTAAAATCATGGCATCTATTTAGAAATATTATGATACATAGTGGATATTTTGCGATAACATTAGTAATTATATTAAAATATTTGTCTGTATGTATTATTTTTTTTTAGCATAATTTATATATATATTTTTCATATGTTAAAAGAAAAGAAAAATTAAAAAAAAAAAGTGCCACATGTAACTTTTGTAATGTTAGACTATCGTAAAGGATTGGTATCAGTCAACAAGCGCACTAGCGTTGTATACCTTTCTATTTTTAAACTGGAAATCCGATTCAGATGTTTATTGAGCGTCATTGCAGCAATCGGTTGACAAGGTGTAATGCAGGATGACGAGCCACCAATTATTTCAACTATCATTTCTATGAAAGTTGACCATTCAGAAGGCAAGGAATCGTTTGTAGCGCATAATTGTTCTGCTTGCTCGAGCATTGCTGCTATTGCAGATATACCAAACTGAAAAAACCAATAGTAAAATAATAGAATAATAATGGAATTTTTCTAGAAATCTGTGTGCATATATATATTTCTATGTATGCGCGAATATGCATCGAGTTTATTAAGAAAGATTCATCATCATTACAATAATTATTCTCGACTAACCTTATTCATAAGAGCAAAACTTAAACTGTTGTTTTTGACGGGATGGGTAGCCGAGTCCGATAACGCTCTTGCTAATCGCAATACTGTATCAAAATCTTTCACAGTATTAAGCCATCTCCAAAATTCAGAGTAGAAGTCCGTTAATAAATGACAATCTCTACGGCCTATCACGGCTAATCCTTTAAATATCGCAGTCCACAATTCTTTTAACTGCTTATTATATTCTGTCACATTCAGATGAGGTAAAAAACGCAGTAATAATGTCTATAACATACAAATATATATATAATGTGTGTATGTGTATGTATATACATACATATGATATATACATGTTTGTATGAACTATAAATGACAATGATTATTAAGATTTCAATTTCATTTTCTGCTTATCAATTTACCTTTCCTTTTCGAATACTTAGCATACTAGCTAATTTATCATCTTGTATTAATTGTTGCAAACATGACAGTGTCATGCTAATTAATTCTGGTTTGGTTTTAATTGTATTTGTCTCAACTTCTCCTTCCTGCTGCTGTTGCGGCTCCGGAATTGAAGCAAGAGGATTACTCAGATCCTCGAGTTTGAATAGCAGTGTATATAGCTAAAGAATAATATTTCTTTATTAAATAATATTTTAACACAATATTAATTTTAGTTACAGTTTTATACCCTTTCGATTTCAAGGAGTAATTGGCGTGTCTTTTTAGTGTCCTTTTGTTGTGATTGAGAATTAGACTGAGAATCGCTATTTGACACGACATCCATATCGATAAGTTTGCGCGGTGCCGTAACACTACTGCAATGAAGTTTGCCTAATGAATTCTCAAACTGAGCTGGCGTGTATGCTGATCTTGAAGGAGCTTGGGATGTTGGTTCCCAATCTCTAAAGAAACAAAAGAAGTTTAACAGTTGTAAATGAACATAATTATAATGAAGGATAAATGTCTAAATAATTGATGCGCATAGATTCTTTATGTCAAAATACATTTTGCAGTTATACTATCACAAAAATATGTAAATAATTATCAAGGTATATATAAACATATGGAAAATTTCTATAAGAAATATAAACTTTACTATATTTATTTTATATCACGTAATATAATTAAATGAAGGGAAAAAAAACATACCTATGATCTCTGTGATATCCATTAGTATTATGGTGTTTTTTATCTTTCTGTTCTTGATTCGCATGTCGCTTATTCCGTTTATCACAGAATACAATATAATAGTGATCATCAACATATGGTTGAATTGTATTAAGTTGTAACAGTTGTATATTGATTAACCAGTGTTTCTCGTGAGCTTTTATAGCAAGTTTTCCTGAGAGTTCATACTCTCCTGAAGCATTACCGTTAACACCATGAGAATAATGTTGATGATAATATCTCTGATTAGTTCTGTCATGACTGCGTTGAGGATATTGATTATTCTTAAAAAATGGTTGATGTCCGGGTTGTTGATCATTATGATAGTAAGATCTGTTTTGGTTTCTCTGATTTCCTAAATAAGGATGTTGGTGTTGTTGATGATGATTGGCTTGGTTATTAGGAAATGCAGACATCATATGATCTGGCCGTAGAAACTGTGGACCTCCTAAGTTAGGATGTGGTGGTTGCTGTAATATAATTATTTATAAAATATAATTATAAATATTTTAATGTGAAACGAATTTAATTGCAGTAATGTATTTATTGAAGAAGAGAAACTTACAGGAAAACTATAGGAGCCATGAAGAGGTTGCCTCGGTACTGGCTGTGATAACATTAAATGCGGTGGTAGAGGATATCGTAACATATTGCCTGTTTGATCTGATGAATGAAAGCATTGTTATTAAAAAATATCCCACATCACTAGTTTCCAAAAATTTGTACATTTGATAATTATTTATCATTCTTTATATAATCTATACTAACACATTATATATATTGTGTGTATATATATGTGTGTGTGTGTGTGTGTGCGCGTGCGTGCGTGCGTGCGTGTGTGTGCGTTATACTTGTGCAAAATATTATAAGGTAATATAATATTTTATATTGATGCAGAAAATTATATATATAAAAAATAAAAGCAGATATATAGAGATAATAGAAATATGTAAAATGTATGACTCTCTACTAGTAGAATAATATAATTTAGAAAACAATGCAATTTATATATATATATATATATATATATATATATATATATATATATATATGTATATATAAAAAACTAAAGAATTCTCAATCTCTCCTATTCAGATTTGTCAAATATTTATCAACTCATACTTTGCATAAATATAATACACACATGCACACATATATCCACATATATGTGTTAATATATACTATGTAGAGAATGGTAAATATTATACTTACTAATTAAGCCTAATAATCTAGGAGGTTGCATCAATTGAGGATGCGGTACTCTTATGTTGGGCAAAACTATGGGATGGGCCCCAGGTAGGCCTAACCCCGGTGGGAAACGTGTCGGAGGTAGGCCATTGACCTGAAATTTCTCATTCAAAGATAGGGCCTCAAAAAGAAGTGAACCTTCAGACTTTTTCTGCTGTTGTTGCGTTTGTGGTTTACTGAGACCTGGAGGTGGTCTATTTGCAACAAGCCCCCTTTCGAGCTCTTCCACAGTACAGGCATTTTTCAAAGTTGGCAAAGATAACCGCGGTTGAGCCTTTGGAGGGGATAGATTCAAAGGGCTGCCCCATACACCAGGTCGTGGAACTATCCCTTCCTTATCCAATACCAAATGTGATAAGTTATCCTCAATATCTATATTAGAAATATTCTGTAAAGAAATATATAAGACATATAAGATGTATGGAACTGTCTATTTGTTTAAAAAAATACAGATAATATAACAACATATAGAAGTAAGAATAAGATGCAATTATTAGGTATCTTTTTGATATGCTATAAAGTTATTTGTTAAATTGTATCTTATAAGCTAACATTATTCATATGTTCCCTAATAAAGATAAAAAGTACAATTTTAATATTTAATATATTGGATTATTAATATTTTTAATATAGATATTACATATGACAAACTTAAAATATATATAAACCATTTCTCTATAAGTTGATATATGTAAATCTATGTAAATATTAATTTGCAAAAACATATACTATATAATATATATATTTATATAGATATATATTTATATATTTATATATAATATATATTTATATAGAGTTTAAAATAATATTTTTGATACAAAAAATATTCCTATATAGTAATAGCAAGGACTAATTCTCTTATAGCCAATCTCTTATGATGTATTGAATCACTTCTTCCATTCTATATCTGCTAATCTGCTTTAATGACATTATAGAATTAAATCTGTAATCACTTCCCAAGCTCTTCTATAATTTTCATATTCTTACAACTCTGTGTATTAAAATTCTGTATATATTATAGGAAATATCTCGAACACCCGCAAGATACCTTTTTGCTTGTTGCATTCTGATTCTGTGGGCGATTTGATTCTGTAATTTCGGCAAGCTTCTCATGATCTTCCTCCCAATCACCAATAGCCGCATCAGGGCCAAATGTTTCATCATTCAAGGCGTCATATTCTTCTTCAAACTCATCTTCCTCCAATGGACAATCCAGTCCATCTTCTAAATTGTTGTCCTGATTATACCGAATAAATAATAATTATTACAGAAAACACAAACGTCAACACAAATCGTCAATTCTATTAAATAAGAAACGAAATAATAGGAAACATTAGTGAAAAGAAAAATTGCAAGTGGATAAAAGTTAGTCACATTTTGAAATAATATTTCCTACATAATATGCAAGAGATTTAAGCAAATTAAATTAGGCAATTCGCGTACATTCATGTAGCAGACTCGATTGAGATTCACCGTGCTCGATGTTAATGACCTTTAGGGCGAGGGAAATAGAAATGAGGTTAACCCGACGTAACCCCCGCTTGGCTATTTGGCATAAAATTTTGTTATTTTCGGGGATGATTATAGACGCGATCGAAAGCGAATTTACGTAGTCTCGAACAGAAGCTGCGACGTCGCGGGATATTGCGGCGGATCTTGTAGGTCGAAACTTTTATCTCTCGCAAGGGTACAGATATACCGCGACGCGGACTGTTTATCGGAAAGGAGATTCACGCTCCCGTACCTCGCTAGAATTCAAATAATCGAGCCGGACGCGAGTTCATGTCCGCGCGCAAGATCAGAAGAAGATCATACTTACTCCGAGCGTGGTATCGAAACCGAAAAAAGAGTCTGCCATTTGTGAAAATGAAATCTGCAAAATGACATGTTCTGATTAAACGTCAAGTGCTACGACGAGCATCAGCTGCCATGGCGGCCATGCCGTAACTCCTGGCGGCTAACGTCAGTCGTTGCTTAAGGTAGGTTTACATTGGGCGAACTGAGTTGTTCAGGAAAGAGATGTTTATAACACACTTTATATTTATACGTACATATACAAGAGCAGATTCAATTTACATTCACGAACAGATTCGACATGTGAAAAGAAACGGTCCCCACCCCCATCGCGTGTACACTACGAGTCCGCACGTGGTTTTACTCTCACGTGGACGCACATGTTACGTTGTTACGTTATCAACGATAATCTACCCAGACAGCACAAGGATGTCCTTAGGACATCCAAAGGGCATCCAGGACATATATGTAGGATATCCTCAGGATATCCCATTGTAATCCTCAGATTTCCTCTGGATGTCCTGAGGAAGAGTAAATGATAGCCGTATATTGACCTCTGGAGAATCCAGGGAGATCCTGTGGAACATCCTAAGGATTTTTATAGGATATGTTAGGGATATTTTTCGTATGTTTCAAGGAGCAAATTTTAAAATTTAAATATAAATTAAAATTATGTTTTGTTATTTATTGCCAATATTAAAAATCTAATATTAAAAATAGTTCACTGTTCTTTAATATTTGAGGCTTTCGTGCTGTACATGAATATTTTAGGTTTGGCTCCCGGGTTTGAGTTGTGTAATATTTTCTAAACAACCCAATATCTGAATTCCCTATGTTGGGATTGCATCAGAAATTGAACTGATAGAAAATAATTACATTTGTAATTTCCTGTCAGTTGCTCTTTGCAAGCTTTATATAATTCTCATGACCAAATCTCAAATACGAGTTCGCGTGTCGCATAGCGGTAAACAAACGAACTAGCGGTTGAATACTATTGTTTGTAAAGTTTTTACAATGTTGCGAACAGTAACATTTTTCATGAAATATTAAATAAATAATAATTTTGGATATATGAAAATGTGCGCATCAAATTCAATTATTAATATTAAACGAAATTAATGTTAACAATTAATTGCACATGTATATATGTCCTCTGGAAATCCAAAAGACATCCAATATAATAGACAGGGCAGATATATCCTACAGACATCCAAGGGTTATCCAGTGGACATTTATAGGACATTAATACTTATTATAATACTTAAGATTTCTAAATTATATTAAATAGCCCACACAACTAAAAATAATTATGTATGCATATTAAATTTTTATAAATATATTTATAATAATATCTTAAAACATCCTACAAATATCCTGAACCGTCCCGGACATATTCAGGATGATCCTGAGGATGTTTTGTGCTGTCTGGGTAGTTCATCATCTCTTTTGTTCCTTTTCCCTAATTACAAAATTTCCTTCTTAAACGATATAAATTTTCTTTTCAGATTATAGTAAAAACATGATGTAAATATTATATATAAATATTTATATTGATGTAAATATTATATAAATATTTACATCATCAGTAAAACTAGCACCTTGGAATAGCACAGCTTAACAAAAATAATTTTTTTTACGATAATAAAAAAAAAATGATTATTTTAATGTATTTTGTTATTATATTATGTGTATGAAAGTGAGCCCTCTTTAAATCGTTCAACATTCGAGTAGCCGTTTTGATATAGACAGATGAAAAGAAATATGTTTGACTTTCAAAAGATTGTTAATATATTAAATTCAAATTATATTCTCGATAAGTGATTTTCAGAAATTGAAGCTATTGAAGATTTTGAAGATAATCTTATTGTAATCGTTAAAAGAGCGTCATCCCATAGTATATAGCTAGAATTTCTCAATAAAAAAAAAAAAGAAGTAGAAATATGACACACCGATGATCGACCATATCAACTTTCTACAATCGTTTCTCTTTCTATATTTACTTGTTTAAAAACGCAAAAACTTACTCCTACAGCTTTATAATGGCATTTCACGCAGGTGCTTGTAATAACAGATAATTATAAATTAATAATTAATAATAAAACTAATAATAGAAGACTGGTAACAAATCGTCTTGTAAAATAATAACAAGTATCAAAAGTATTGATAAAATAATAACATTTCCAATTTTTTCTATTATTATTCCATGCAGAGATTCGTACTGGGAAGGAGGGAATGTATTATATAATATTCAACAGTGTGGATCGAGGCGTGCACTTTTTATTGCCATTAAATCTTTTTGCATCGTACTACTTTCCGTTGATTCTTTTTTTACCTGCCGAATTATGATTCTTAAAATTATTTCTAATCGCATGCGGATACCAACGCATTAAAATAAATGAAAAATCCCATCGTGTTTTTTTAAACGCTACTCGTTGCGTGACAATCCTCGAGTGTTGCTAGGCTGCTGGCCCGCAACGACGCCAGGCTCAAGGAACTATGATTTAACGTATTCATGCCGTGCGGATCCTCGCAATGCAGGTACAGCCGTGAACTGACAGATTTGTGGCAGTCGGGACATAAACGCTTCTTCTTCTTGTCGCGTCTCTTCAGGATGTCATACGCGCATCTGCAAACGTTGCGGGGAAAAATAAGGGCAGGAGAAATATTATTTTGAAAGAATCGCGGCAACTTTACTCAACGTTACACTTGATTCTCACAACTCTTGTGCGTTTTATTTCATTTACTATTCCTAGAAAAAAAAAAGGAAAAAAAAATAGTTTTCGAGAATCTTCGAAGTTTCCTACCGAGCGTGTAATATATGAGAGCAAGGTAATGCCTCCAGGGAATCGGCTTCCAAACCAAAGGGCTCGTTACAACTTCCGCAACGCAACTCCAGATCTTCCTCCATCGCGATCGCTAATCTCTCGTGATGCCCTTTTTGTTCTTCATCTCCCAAAGACCCGTAAATTCGCGATAGTCTGGATCTGACTGTTCGCACCAAGAGCTATAAATAAACGGATCTTTGTAATTTTACTCTGTATATATTTCATACGAAGACTCGTGTGTAAAATGTGTCAGTAGTATTAGGATATAATATTATATCAATATTACAGGATATTGTATTAAAGACCTCGCTTTTCTTTATCTTTCTCTGTTTCTTTTTAGACAAACATTCAAAATTTTTTTTTTCAATACCATTCTCAATTTAATGTACACAGAAGAAACACGATAAATTAATAAATTCTTTTACTTGTATTATCGTCTTAATTCAAATACTACAATTTCCACAATTCTCTACGAGTCAATAGCAGATATATATATATATATATATATATATATATATATATATATATATATATATATATATATATATGTATCTTCATGGTAGATTCAAGACAAGTCTTAAAATCAAAGATATCAACTTTGTTCTTCCATGTTCCGATTCGGTTCGGAATACTCGACGAACGAAAAACTTTTTCGCATTTATTTTAAGTTTCGTTGCGATCTCCAACTAGACTAGAGATAGGAAAGGGTGAAATTTTCAAGTTTTCATGTCCAACAAAAGAAAAGAAATTGATTTCACAGTACATCGCGTTTCTCTTCTTCACTTCTTCTCACCTCTCTCTCTCTCTCTCTCTCTCTTGCTTTCTCTTTCTCTCGGAAACGATACGAACGATGAGCGGCGAATTTGTATTGGCAGTTTACCTTGGCGCCGACCGATCCTGCCACTTCCAGGAGTCTGGTATTGAACTCGAGGGGTCGGCAGTTGCATATCTTGTGCTGAAGCCTGAGAGCCTCCAGGCATCTCGCCGCACCGTCCATCGCTTCCATTTGGCACAGCCGATCGCCGGTCGCTGCCGCCGAGCCCATCGCGCTCTCGTACTGTCGGAATGCTTTCTGCAATATGTCCATCTTTATCTCACCGATGTTATCGTTCTGACATACGGGCCGGCGTGCGCGATGCATGAACTAAAGGCTAATTATGTGTGCATCGCGCGATCGCCAACTAAAAGACAGATTTAAATTTGACAAGCGTAATTTTCTTTCTATCGCATCCTGCGGAAACTGCAATCATACATGCATCCGTGCATCCGTGTAGGCAGGAAATGAGGATATTGCTAGTTAAATTTGAATAAAATTTATAGCCTCAAATGCAGCGCAATAAAATATTATTTCAGAGTTACAGATTAATCTTCATCTATACATTATTACTCTCTATTATTGATCTTATTTTTATTTCTAAAAGAATACATTACCTTATAATATACTGGGTGGCCCATTTTAATCCATCCAGTCGAATATCTCAAAAACCAAGCCCGGAAGAGAAAAATGTTTCAGACAAAAGTTGTTTGGTTTCGAGGGGGTCATAAGACGGTGACAATGATTTGACCTTGGAAAATTATTTGAAGGTCATGTGAAGGTCAACTTTAAAATCTTAAATGGAAACCCCTATTTTTTATTTAGTATTCTTGTAGCTGACATCGAGAGCTTTCCAAAACACTATAATAAAGTATTTTTTCATTAAGTACTTTTTGAGTTATTTTATATTTTAATCTGACATATTTTGATATAAAAAATAAAATATTTCGTAAAACATTCAGTTTTCGATAATTTTACCGTAATACTTCTATGTACAGAATAATAAGACAAATTAATTAGTGCCAAAAAAAGACAAAATAATTGTTTAAAAAAATACAATGTAAATAATTTTCTTAAAAACAATTTTTTTTTATACTAATTGATTTGTCTCATTATTCTGTACATAGAAGTATTACGGTAAGATTATCAAAAACTAAATATTTTACGAGATATTTGATTTTTTATATCAAAATATGTCGAATTAAAATATAAAATAACTCAAAAAGTACTTAATGAAAAAATACTTTATTATAGTGTTTTGGAAAGCTCTCGATGTCAGCTACAAGAATACTAAATAAAAAATAGGGGTTTCCATTTAAGATTTTAAAGTTGACCTTCGCATGACCTTCAAATGATTTTCCAAGGTCATATCATTGTCACCATCTTATGGCCCCCTCGAAACCAAACAACTTTTGTCTGAAAAATTTTTCTCTTCCGGGTTTGGTTTTTGAGATATTCGACTGGATGGATTAAAATGGGCTACCCAGTATATAAATTTATGAATAGTAAATCCCTATAGTATATCCTGAATGTAAAATTATAAATTGGATATGTATCGTTGACACCAATTTAAAAACCATCAAAGTTGTATGATATACATATTCTTCATTTTTTTTTTTTTTTTAGAAACAAACTTTACAATTTTATTTTAATAAAGGAAATAACATCTTTCAATACTTTGCTCCATTTTAAAATGGATATGTGAACGGATTTTATGGAAAGATTTTATCGCTCTCTTTTTAATTAAGTTCGCAAAGGGTTTCGACGAAATAAAATGAAAGCGATGTGCGTTGCAAGCGTGATACAACGCTAAAAATCACTTTTGTAACATGCGTGACATGCAAAGAAATGCTTCAGTTATGGCGTTTTTTTTTTGTCATCGTCGATGACAATGCCCGTAACAATGTTAGAACGTACAATGAGGCTGTGAATGGTTTTGATAGCATCGTAATACTTGCCGCGAAAGCCCGATAAAAAAGATTTATCTATATAAATATGGCAGGCAACATATGCAAATAAATATATTGGCTTTATTTTTTATTACACGATCGCATGCCTTTTTAAGTCACTTTATATGAATACATTAAAGAGTGATAGAGGGAGAAAAGGTTTTTCTCTCGCCCTCAGGCATCACCATCAATCGCGCTTTCGAAATAAATTCATGAATGTATGAGAATTGCATTGATATACATATTAATAAACATATAAGTTTTATTTATGATTAATATACGCGATATTAATGGTGTAAAAATATGAAAGATTATAGAAAAATTCATACGAAAGCTATGAAAAAGGCGCAAGGCAATTCGAATTATCGTGGATTTTTTACTTACATTTATATCGGATTTCTTTCTGTAAATGTCTCCCATAATACGGATGCTGCGGGCGTAACTGGCTTGGTCACCGGAAACTAACGATAACCTCGTCGCTTCCTGTGCACAACGTGATAAATATAATAATTCATATAATCTATTAGATTATCTTACTGTGGTATCGATTGGTCGTTAAAACTTTCTCCGTGAAACATTTTTGATAAATGACGCGATTACGACTCTCTTACGTGGTTATATTCGGAGCATTTTCTCTCACGTACATAGAGATCTTTTAAGAGATGATCGACGAAGCGGAAATAAAGTCGCGCAACTAAGAGGGAAAAGAATCGTGAGACATTAAAGATGTACGTTCGAGGAAAGGTTGATTTTTGAAAAAAAAAAGAAAAGAAAAGGAAAGTGTCACGCAGGAAGACATTTCGCTTAAAGTTTCGCTTTGAAGACGTGGTGATTCGCGATGATTGCCTATCTTTGATCCAAACCGACCCAAGTTTTCCCGTGGAAAAATCTTTTAACCGAAACTTTACCGAACAGTAATCGTGAGCGTCGCCCAACTCTCCCTTTTTTCTAAGTGCCGCGGCCATTTGTAATAACGCTGCTCGGTGATGACGCGAGTTCAGATCTCCCAGTTGTAAACTTCTCGAGAGATCGTAAGCTCTCGCGGCGTATCTCGCGCTCTTGTCCGCGTCCTGTAATCTGCAAAAGAGTTCTGACAGGCCGACGTACACCTGAAAATGAAACAAAACTTAATGAGAGTAGGTGATATATAAAAGTAGGCGGACAGATAAATTGAATTTTTAGATCAGACAGAAGAAGAGGAAGATAAATCGATTCGATATTATTTCCTTTTTAATCTTATTGACACTGCTTTAATACTCAATGGAAAAAGGATCTCTAAATAAACAAACGGAAAAGAAAAAATATTGTCGCAAAAAAAAAAATCATTTATTCTGAAAACAATTATTCTATTTCACATTTTATTTAATTCTTGGGATATCAATAATCGCGGGGAAAAAAGGTATTTTTTCGCGTATCTTCAGACAGTGTCAAGTGCACAAATGAGTTTGGGATTAGGCGATTAATCAACTATTCCGAAGATGAGATAGAAGGCGAGACGAAAAATAGCATCACCTCGCAGAGACGCAACATCGCTTCTCTTAATCTCTTCGCGTGCGGTCCGTCTGGTAATTAACAAAGCATCACGTGGTAATAATATGCGCGCTTACGTTATACTCGTTGCGAGAAAGAAAAGCAACGGACAAAGGGACCTAATTACCTGTAGCTCTAAGGAGGGATCTTGAATGGAGTGGGCGATTTTGTGGGCTCTTTGAAACGCTTCCAGGGCTTTACAGAAACCCGCTAGCTCCAAGTGGACTCTGCCTACGGTTAAATGAACTAATCCAGCAGTGGCGCACTGATCACACTCGTTATACAAGCTACGAGAATGCAAAATTATGGATATTAATGCACGATACATATACACACAGGGTGTCGATAAAATTATCGCCAACACAGCAGGACGTTATATTTGTCTATCGATTATCGATCAACTTAATTAATCTTCTTCAAACTCGTGATTTTCGCACAGAGTCGATCTCAGGAAGATATGATTTGCATAGAAAATCTATTAAACAATTAAGGATTTTATAATGGAAAATATTAGTCGCGCATATATATTACGTATATATTTTTGAATTACTTTCGAAGGTTTATTACATCATTTACGTAGATTGGGTAACGAATGAAGAAGACTCTCAAACCTGTGCCGTGCGTAATCTAATGCTCTGTCAAGAGCGCCCAATCTCTCGTGTGCCCTGGCCAAATTCAAATATGCTTCTGCCCGCATATTCGGTGAATCCAGTTCCTCCGAGATGCATAATTGCTTGTTCCCAAATTCGATGCTGTCCCTGAAAGGAGAGAAACCATGGCAATGCAAGAATCGCGTTATTATTATCGAAAAGTATAATATTTTTTTAAAGGAATGTGAGAGTAAGATAGTATGAAGCTAATACTTAATTATATTAAAAGAAATATAATTTGTAAAAAAAGAGATATACATTTAGTAAATTTAAAGATCTAAAATTTAAGATCTTATTTTTGCATAGACAAAATATTTCGATTTTTCTTTTCGATTTTATGTCGATAATGATTTCATTTTCTAGAATCCTGAACATTTCGAAGAACATATTTAGTATATTCAGATATTATTTACATATATATGAGAAAAGATTTTCTAAATATTCAAGACTATTTCAAGACATTTGAAACGTTAAAGATTTTTTTCAAAAGTTACTCCTTTCGAGAAAACCTCAATCCTTATATGAGATGCAATTATTTAAAAAAATTTAACAAGAAAATTCGAACGCGCGCTTATCATTTGAGTCGTATTGATATTTTTAATATAGATATTAATCTTTAATAAAATACATTGTACAGAGTTATTATCGAATATTTTGTATAATATATATTTGTATAATAACTTTTTTAGCGAAGTTAAACAAGTACACATGACTTGACCCCTTTACCTCGTTCCGTTTTACTTTCCTCTAGATTACTTTTAATAACGAGTTACAGGGTAACTCGGCTTGTTTCATTTTAAATACACACGCGAGCAATTGTGACCAAGAAAAAAAAAGCATATACCTGCTATACGTATATTATAGCTTGTAAATTATATATAATCCACCTGTATTTGCCCCAATCCATGTACGCCTGATACAGATATCCGAGGAGAGCGAATTTATCCTCTCGGTGTCTGATGCTCTTCAGGGCGCCCCTCCATTTCCTGACCGCGGCCTGCTGTTTATGAGCCCGGTACAATTTCAAACCCTGCTCCACCTGGGACACACGAAATAACACTATTCGTGCGCACACATTTACTGTGTCCAATTTATCGCGCGTACCGATTTGTGCTACGGCGGAACGACGTGACATAAGTCTCCCTTTAAATAGGATAACGGGGCGTACAACGACGTTAAAGAATTATTACAAAATGTATCATAATTTTTATTAATCACATTTTATTTATCGCCCTTCTTTAAATTACTCATGCATAAAATTCACATTACGTGATTTCTCGTTATCGTCGTGAGTCCTTGAATTTCCACCGATCATACACGTCCTTGTATCCTGGACTATTTATTATTCGATATCCCGGGTACTTCTTCGTAATCAACCGTGGAATTTACGACACAATCGACCTTGAAATTGAGTTTCCCAGCCCTTTCGAGCGAAAATGCAATGTTCAGAAGCGCGTGTGCGAGTTAAAGAGGAAATCACGATGTGCTATTAATATAGTATAACGATATTTTAATAGACGATAAAAACGATAGTTACATTGCACATATGGACCGTTTATTTTGAAAGTGGTGTAAGTCCTTTTTTTAAAAAAATGAGATATGACGTAATTTATGCTTAATTTAGTGTAAACTTTTTGTTTATAACTAGTTAATATTTAATATCTTAAAAAATGTCAATGCTTTGTTCAATTTAAAATTGGCCGGTAAAAGAAATTGCGTAACCATTGATTATGAAAGTGGTGTAAGTCCAATTTCCATCACGATGCCAGGCCTATTACATACGAAAAATATAAGGATATGCAGCAGCTATTACCTTATATACCTCCTGTGCATCATGAATATTTCAAAACACTGCCACATGAAGAGCATAAATAATTAATAATACCAATATCTTGTGTTAAGTTTAACAATATATAAATATAATTAACGTTCAAAATAAAAAATACTAATTCTATTTTATTTCTTGTTATTATTTATAAACAAAATTGGATTAATATGAAATATATTTTAAGTGATATTTGTTATTTCAAAATTGAAATTAAATGATATTTACAATTGATTAATTATGAAAGTGGTGTAAGTCCATTTGCAGCCTGGAAATATATATTATTTTAGTTAAATTCGCTTAAAAGAAATTTATATAATCAAATTACATATTGATAAATTAGTACAAACATTCCCAGACTTCACATAATTAACCTATATTTTTTAATTGTCAGATCTGCTAACATTTAATTTTCTCGAAACAAAAGAAAATGGACTTGCACCACTTTCAAAATAAACGGTCCATATGTTAGAGCTCGTTGTATGCAATTTTACAAAATTCGATTTCGTTCTCATACATAATTATTTTTTCAAAATAAGAAAATAATGAATTTTGCATTTTTTTTTTCACAAAGTCAGAAAGATAAAACAAATTAAGCGGGATTTAAATGAGTTACAAAAATGAGTGATCAAACTCTACAAACTTTCTCTTTGTATTTTTAAATCACTACTCGATTTAACGGTTTAATCAGATGACATTGCGTAATAACTCGTAAAATTGAAAAACAATAAGTTATTTATATAGCTGAGATGTAGTAACGTATGTATATAGTTTTGCATTTTAAACTTGATTTACTTAAAATGATTACTTGTGCTCTGGATAAATTTATGTTGCCGAATGAGTTTCATATTATATAACCCGTGAAACAGACTTTAGATGATAGACGATTTTACCAGGAAGAAGTTACGATGCGTGTTGTAGTCTTTATCACGCAGCATTAAGTCTTGACGTAGATAATACGATGCAGAGGTAGAAGGCCATATCGATTTGACCATGAACTTTGTCCCTGTTCAATATGTGTATACGTGTAGTAGATTAAAAACTCTATGATAAAATATATAAATAATCTCTTAAGGTTAAAATTATAAAAACGTATTCAAACAGGTGTACGTGCGTGAGATCATTTCTACTCGTGTTAGAATTCTAATGGGACGAGGATGTTTGCGATACTGTCTGCTTATTACACTTATCGTAATAAAGTAAAACGATGTTTTGCAGGCGGAAAGCTTCAAGAAATATTATTCTCTTGAGAGTAATGGTATTAGTAGTATTATGTCAATGAAAACCGTTGCATGCGAGATTGCGTGTAAATAAGCTTCAGACTTTATGATTAATATAATACGAGAGAAAACAGAACACTTATACCCGTATTCACAGTCCGTCCTTGAGGAATAAGGATTCCTTGTTCCTCGTTCCACGTTTCATAAACTTTCCTTGACCGAACAAGGAATCTTATTGGCTCGCTTATCTCAAGGAAGGTCTCGTGCTTCCTTGAGGAGTGATGCGACCTTTTTAGCAGACGATACGCAGAATATAACCAAATATAACCTCCAAAAGTTAGTTTCGTTACATTTGTGGTTTTGTGGTTATTTGTTGTCGCGCTCTCAAACTAAAAGTGTATAAAGGAAAATGGGATAATGGACAATGAATTTTTAAATGATTCTGACGATGGATTTGAAGACGAAAATCCAGAGAATCGGATTCTGTGGCGGATTTCGAAAAGATACATTCGCGATTGGGAAAATCCCGTGGAATTTTTCGAAGATACGAAAAAGTTTTCATATGTATTATATGAAATTAGTTGCAGGCAGCATAAAACGGTGCTGCCTCCAGTCGGTCGCTAAAAATCCCTAAAATATTCCTTCCTTCTGAAAAGGAGACTCGAGGTCCATCTATGAAACAAGGTGGCCTTGCAGATTCAAGGAATCCTTCATGGAGGCTTCCTCCGTCCTTAAAATAAGGAAGGACTATGAATACGGGTATTAGCCTCTAGACGATTATTCTTCCACTAAAATATCTACAATTCATTATAAGGAACCATTATAAGGAAATGATTTTTTTAATAATTGAAAAATAAATAAATACGACAATATCGATCTTTCTCGCAGTCATATTTTGTATAAAAAATTAAAAGGAAAGTGAATGTATTCTCTGACGATTCTTTTATAAATCAATGATATATAAGTTTTATGTTTCTTCAAACCATCTCGCCAAAATCGAAATTCGATTGAATTATCGTGTGGCTTCGACGAAGACAGGAACGCAAATTATATCTGTCACTGTTTAAAGAGGATGTCATAGATAAACTGTCAGATGCGTAACGCGAAATCATAAGTTTCGCACCCGAAATGATAAACATCTAGTACAGTTGATACTTTGGTTTTAGTGATAGATAGCGTGACTGTAGCTACCGCATGTACATCGTGAACTTGACAGTGAACCGATAAAGCGTGTTGCTCGTCTACGAAATATGCTTAGTTATGCAGCCGTCATGCTTTATCGTTGCTCGTTTGACATATTACGTTTCCCCGAACGATTGCTTTGAGAACGTTAAACCGATTCGAAGGCGGCGCTCGAGAGGAACGGTTTAAAGAATTCGTTGATTAAATTAATTTGTAGGACCATTAATATGTATTACGTAGTAAGTGTTATCGTGGCGCGCAGCCAATTTTGCTTCTAAGCGCGATATTTGTCTAAAATTATGATCGCGATTTCGAGATAATATTTGGCACGCGCATATCGAAGTAAGAGAGCTTTATTAATAAATTAATACCTGGACAGAAGAGAGAGAGAAACGTGCAGTAAAATTTCTTGGAACGTAATAAATTATTGCGATATTACATTTGTCTCATCTTTGTAATACTTTATTTAATCCATCACATCCTAATGAATTAACAAAAAAAAAAGAAAAGAAAATTCCGAACGAAACTTATTATAAGGAAATTAATTTTTCTGAATAGACATTTATATCTCTTATTTTTGTTTTTTTATATTTTTCGTATTTTTATCTGTTTTTCTAACTCTGTATAATATTTACGAAATAAATATTATATTGATATATTAACATATATCTAGCTTAATTATTAATATAATATTTAATATAATTAATATAATTTTTTATACAATTTTATAATAAAAGATTCCCTTAAGTATCGAACGTATTATCTTTGCTAAATTCAAACCGATCCATTTCGATTCCTTTCAAGAGATTTAGGAATAGCGGATATATGTATATTATAGGATACTTACCCTCCTTCGGGCTAATTGTTGATCAAGCCGTCTCCTGCAACTAATGAGACACTCCCATATACCAATGCCCGATCTACCATTTTGATAATGGCCGTTACTACCATTGCCATTTTGATGCCGATAATCCTCTTCGGCGAATTCGCAGACGTCGAGTGGATGTCTCGATCCATCAGGGCTACCCAGCAGCGCGGTCGCCGAGAGCTGATGGCTCGCCGATCCGCTGCAAACATTCGATAATCTCCACCTCACTGAATGTATATATTGATATAAAGTAGTATATATATTGGGTGATTGCATAAGTTCGTGCCCGATTTAAATATAAACTTCAATAGATTATATTTTAGAGATAACACTTTTATTAATCAGTTATATAGTCTCCATTCTTTTCTACAATGGTTTTCCAACGATCTATAAGCTTGTCGATTCCATTTTTGAAGAAAGAACTTGGTTTTTCTTGAAAGAAGTTTGTAAGGTGGTTTTCGACAGCTTCCTTGGAATTGAGATTCTTGCCATTTAAACTATTCTGCAAAGACCGGAACAGATAAAAATCTGAAAGCGCAATATCTGGAGAATATGGCGGGTGCTGCAGAATTTCCCATTGCAACTCCTGCAGTTTTCCTGCAGCTTATTCCTTTCAGTCAGAAGATGCGGCACCCACGTATCAAGCTTGGAAATGTATCCAAGCTTTTTTAAATGACGAACAGCGGTTGAATTATCGATGTTCAGCCTCTCAGCAATATCCTCAGTTGTAATCCTTGGGTTTCTTTCCATTAAGGTATGCACAATGTCATCATCAATGCCAAAAGACCGTCCAGAGCGGGGTTGATCCTCCATGTTGAAATCACCATTTCGAAATCTGCCAAATCACTTTTTGACTGTTCGGAGAGCAGGAGCGCGGTCCAAATAAACGCTTTGAATATTTTTTTGTGCAATCCCAACACTCACGCCTTTCCGAAATTCATATAGCATTACATGCCGCAAATGCACCTTTCGTTCTCCATTTTTTATGATTTCTCTTATGCATAAATGGACTTATCTGAACAATGTCTGACGCTAAATTGACATAAGACAACGTCATCTATTCGGTGTAAGCAACAATTACCACACGAAAACAATAGAACTCCGCCATGCAGTAACTTAATGCCATCTATGAAAATCAGGCACGAACTTATGCAATCATACAATATATTAATCCTTTATATGAGCTAAAACAATTATATTAGCCATTTGCCATTTTAATCACTTGATCACCAATCATGTCTGATCCGAGTTTGATCAGGGAAATAAATTTGATATAATTGTACAGCTAATACTCGTTTCAAATTCTCTCGTTTCAAAAGTATTAACTATTTATTTCATAAATAATATGAAATGTTTTAATAAAAAGTATCAGTGTAAAAAGTAATACAAATATCTAGTATCATATACACGATATCATCGAAAAATATTATAATGCTCGCTTTATACCCCGGTATCAAAATTATTTCGATTGGTACAACTTTTAATTTGCACGGTTTTAATAATATAAGAAGGATTCATTTTTTTTTCGTATCTACATACACGTGTACAACTGCAACTGTTTATTTATGTTTAAATATCGAACGATATTATTATCGTTCTCTATTTAAGGATGCTCGATTCGTGGAATTCCATGCTCGCCGTGAAATCCGATGAGAGGAATTTAAAGAAGATGTAATCGAGCACGGTGCGATATTTTCACAACATTGATCGCTTAAGTTCTATAGAAATTCCAAAATTGTTCTCTTGCTCGAGTGTGATTTATACCTGCGGTATATAACAAAGTGGAACAGTAATCTCTTTTCGATACTCGCGCAAGAGTACAATACGAGCTTATAAAGTAAATTGCTATGCTATATAAAATCATGTTACAAGTATAAATTAAAAGGAAACTGCAATATTGTCTCGTGATAGAAAGAAAACTTGATACACTTGAAATGTATGCTTCTTTAATATATTTCTTAAAAATTTATTACAAAAATATAGTGATTATCATTTATTTTTTTTTTTTAAATTTTATTATATAATTAATATTATATTCATTTATACAGTATCTGTTAAGTTAAAATATTATTTTTTTAGCAAATAAAGTTAAAAGATATTAACATCAAATTAACGAATAATACGATTAATGTAATTGTTATTAGTAATATTTAAAATGGGATTGTCAAAAATTTTTTTACCAACTAACATTCTACGATAACGTTTTCTTCTCTCTATTCGACAAAATGATTAAATCATAGTTCTAGATAGGAAGCATCCCCAGTCTGGTCAATATCTTACGAGCTCACGTCAAATGTCTATGTTAGATGATAGATGCGGGCAACTGACCTCCCGCAGGTTCCATGCGCAGACTCTTAATTTATTTCTAGGACGAACGGAAGGAGAGCGCGCCGAGAGATAAACCGCTTTTGGCTGCCATCTCGGAGGTTGAGTTTGCAAACTGCGCATTATGGAAGTTACAAGATATATACAGAGGATATCCCGTATGTATACCATTTTATCGCACCAATTTTCGCTTACATATATTTAAACCAAACTTTTTTAATCTCTTGTTTAATGAAAATTTTATGGGCACGCTATATTTTAAGCAAATTCTTATTAATTATATTTGATATATCTTATTAATTATGTTGATACATTTATAAGCTTTGAAAAAACAATCTTGTCATAGAAATTAAATAACGATAAAGTCTTTTTATTATTTATTTGCGTAGCTGCAATTAAATTTCCTAAAAAGTTGATCATTTTTCACACTGCTTATAATACAAAAATTACTGATTTTTGATTATTTTTTTATTAAAAAAAAATATATATATATATAAAATCTATTACATATTGAAGCGTTTCTGAAAAGTGAAAAGTGACAAGATATGTACGTCTGGAACACCCTGTATAGAATCATGATTCTTATCTATCTACTCTTGTTCTACCGCAATACGACCGTTGCTCTATCTCTATGTATATCCGAGAAAACTGAAATTCACTTGTATTCTTTTTTTCCGATTCCGTGCCCCGAGATACTGTGAAACTCTCTACTAACAGAAGACTGGCTCGCTCTTTTCATCAACTATGTCGTTCTTCTTTTGTAAACTAGAATACCGAGTGGAATATTTTTTTACATTGTTTTAATGAGAACATTAATCAACGTTTCGTCCGTTCTTGAAACTTAAAATCTTGTTCACGATGCTAGAACTTGGTCCGAGAAACGCGTAGCCAATAAAATTGCCGCTTTTCCGTAGAAGCTGCAAATTAATTGGCTGTACATTTCTCAGTCCGAGAATTCGGACTGGACTCTAGCATCGTGGATGCAAGGTTTAAAAAAGAGATCCTTTCCCTTATAAGTGAACGCGCCATTAAAATTATACCTTATGATTAATAATTTCTTTGACAAATTAAATTAAAACATTCAGTGCGTCGAAGAATCTATGAAATGACGTTTATACTTCTTCTTGTCGAGAAGCATTATATTAGGAAGAATTAATTATTTCTCACGTTCGAGACTTTAAGATTAATTAAAGTAGACGATTGCGAAAGAAAACTATCTCCTGCCTGACGCTTGATAGAAGTCCCGTGGGAAAGAACCGCGCCTCGTCGCAAATTACACACTCCCCATCCTCGTTAAAGTTTTCCCCAAAACAGTCGCGCGCATACGCGTACACGCTTGTGTGTGGCTTTCTCTCCCTTTCTATGTGTATGTATACAAGTCCGTGTATCGTGTAAAGCGAAGAGTATACGACACTCTATCGCTTTCCCACCATGTTCGCTAGGTGGGCGAGGCACCTGCGACCTCTTTTTCTGACCCATTTACGAGCTACGAGATACGATACGGCGGCGTTGCGATTCTAAGTGGAAAATCGAACCATCATCCCCTGGCTCTTTTGCGCGTCGAGGTCGATCAACGAAATATGTATACACGTATCTGCTCTCGCAAACTACCCCATTATTGTACATCTTTCGCTTTTCTTAATGTCGTAATAACGTTACGTCGATCGAAGAGTAGCATATGGATGGAAAAAAATATGGAGCAGATACAATTATATATAATGAAACGTAATTTTTCCCTCAATTTCGATTACATGTCGTAGAATTTACTCTTGTAAGGGGCGAAATATCTATTAGAATATCTATAAAAAAAAAAAAAAACCCAGCAGATATTTACTACAATAAATTACAATGCAGCGATCAAACTTTCGATTCGTGAAATATTAGAGTAGAGTCTGAATTATAATATTTTTATCAAACTTATGTTTTTACGAAAAAAATTGTGTTTTAAAATTGGTTTTACATCGCGTAGCTATATTCATATGAGCTGCACGGTAATTATCGCCCATTGTGACCTACCTATCCGCGGTAGTTCGTAATTATATAATATTATTATACTTCATTGTTGCGATCATTATCGAAATATAGGGCATTATTACCTCCTAATATACATACATACATACATACATACATAGTCCTATCTATGTACTATCATTATACCAATAATTATCCATACATAATTACTATGCTATATCTTATATATAATGGTCTCGAAATATCAAAAATGATTTTTCAAAAATAGACAAAATAGTAGCTTTCTTAATTATTATTTTGTTGTGTTCATTAGAGAGAGAATCTGTTTTGTTAGATTTTAATAATATATATATATATATTTTTTTTTTGATTTATCGAAAAAGATTTTCTCTATACACTTTTTTGCATCAATATTATGTGTTACAAAATTAAAAACGTTATTCTATAAATTTAGAATATTTTAAGATACATTACTAACGTTAAGAAATATAATAATAAATTTATGTTACTCTTTGTTATAACATATTATTTTTAATTTTAATTTTTTGTATGAAACATTACTTAAGGCTGAAAGAAACGGAAACACTCGACTTCAATGGATTGACTCAATGGACTTTGAAAGCTTTCAGCATTTTCTTATTTTTCTCATTTTTGTTCTAGATATGTGAATGTATACGTGGAAAGTCAACAATTTATTCTTTATTTCTTTCGGAAAGATATAGCTCTTTTAACATTTCGAGCAAACATGTCCAGTAATTCCATGCGTTTGTGCAAACTCATTTAAAATGGCAAATCCAGATCTTTTAAATAGAAAGAGAGAAAGCAAAAAAATGCTAATATAATAACAAAGATAAACGCACATATCTTTGTTTTTACGCACATTGTGAACAGGCAGATAAAAAAAGAGCAGAATGTAGTCTTATTACAGTGAAATACAAATAAGAAAATCATATGGATATTAAACTTTCTAAATTATGTTATGTATTATCGTTTCAGCCATTAATTAATTTTTAATTCAAATCTATCTTTAATACAGCTTTTGCTAAATTAATTATTTCAATTAATTATTACGTATTTTCCTAATTTATGTAATTTCCTAATTTAAAATTTGCTATTGTTATATTTCGGGATGAGCAACAGTACTTACCCGAGGTAATCCCTGGACGAGATAGACTCCCATGACATGGCTGTGCGTCTTTCTTGGCGCGGTGGCTTCTCCTCTCCGTCCCGCGGTGCAGCTGTTTCTTCTCTCTTTCTCTTCTTGACGGTCTATCATCTCATCTCTCGTCGCCAGCATTATCCCGTACGCGCACCCGCGTGAGATGGAGCATATCACCACCTTGCTTTGCGAGTGACGGCACGACGACGGTACAACGTGCGCCCCGACTTGACAGCCCGATCGTCCGCATTCAATCGATCCCGAGGACCAGATACCTTGATACTTCGTGTTACGATTGTCTTTATCGCGCGTACTCTATCGAATGACGATCAAAGGATATGATTTCGCACGTAGGGGGGGGGGGAGGGGCGCTCGTATCGATTATCTTAGGAATTTATCCGGCGCTTCTTCCCTCATGCCTTTCATGAGAAAGGAATACGAACGGCGCGAAAATGACGAAGAGTAAAACCGGCGACGAAGTTGCGATTTATGCGACGCGACTCGCGCGTATAAAGAGATAGAATGCGAAAAGTAGCAAGAATCTCGAAGGGAGGATTTTTAAGTTCTAAGGACTTTCAGTTGGACGAGTAATTTCGCAAGAGTGATTGTGTTCGTGGATTATTTCTTGTCCAAGATAGTTATATGCTCGAAAGTGGGACTTGATCTCGCGTGCCGATAGTCGTTGAGGTAGATTTTATAGGATCGTCTTTATAGGATTGGGCTCCTCACCCAATAGAGGATTTGGACAGACTCGATACGCTTATTCACTAATCTTGAGAAGGATGACACACATACCTCGATGCGAAAAAAAAATAATTCTGTAGGCCCGCGTGTCTTTGTACTTATTACGCCTAATTGAGCACCGTGGACTCGCGCGAGTATTCGCGCGCATTGACGATTGAGAGAATCTTGTAAATTATTTTTTCTTTTTTTTTCTCTCCTTTCTCTCTCTCTCTCTCTCTCTCTCTTTTTTTTTCTTTTTTATTAACGTAATTGGCAAATGTTTTGTGGCAGTTTCTTCGATCGTTCGATCGATAAAGGTTGGTTCGAATTCCCGACTAGTTTTGACAGAGACGACTGCTCGAGTCGCACGGTACTTTATTTTTGTCTCTCTTTCACTCTCACTGCTTTATAACCATAAATAATTTTTCTTCTCGCTTCGTTTTTTTTTCTTCAGTTGTACAATTTTTAATAACTCGCTTCTCGAGTGTTGCTTCTTTAAAATGTATACTTCTCTTTCTCTCTCTCTCTCTCTCTCTCTCTCTCTCTCTCTCTCTCTCTCTTCGTGTAGAATTTCTCTCTCGAATTATTTAATTTAATTATCGAGAGAATCGCGTAACGTGATATACTATGTAACGCTTCAACGTTGTGATTTAGACCTATGAAGGTTCAACACACATATATAATATTTATATATACATCTATGATGTATTTAAATAAATCTGCAACATGTATATACATCTAATATAGAGATCCGCGCGTTATTCCGCGTCTGTGTGCGTGTCTGTGTGTACCCGTATGTAGGTGCGTGCGCGTACGCATCTTTTTCATTAATTATCGAACGCATTAATATCTTTATTTACTCTTATTGTTAGAGACAAACAATTCGGCTGCCCCGAATTATATTCCGGCGTGTCGGACGGTGCTGAAATACGATGCGTTTAACTTTTAAACGCGCTCGATCCTCCCTGCTGCTCCGAGATTTAAGGTTAGGGATGGAAGAGTTCACCGTGTACGATTATCACCCGTTATATATCAATACCATCGTTTATCGATGTTTACTACGTAAAAGCAAGTGCGAAGTGACGTTGACGATTACGAAGTCGATGGCGATGAAACGCGACTTCGATCTTCCTTTCCTCTCCTGCGATCTCTTAAGGGACGAATCGCCCGACCTGGGTGTTCGACGCGCGTGTTCAGCAGCCGCAAAGGTTAAGGGACGCGCAGTTCTCGAAACTAGGATCGCGTCGACCCGCGGTGTCCCAGTTACCGTCGGTGACCTCTGGCGCGCTTTTTCTCCCCCTCTACGGAGGAGGGGGAGAGTAGGGTGACGAATTCGCCCCTCTACCGACAAAACTTTAACGAGAGCGCGAATTTGCGTTTGCGAGATTCCAGGAAGAATATTTTCTCTCAACTCTGCAAATGGTCGCCGCGTTATTTCTTCTCTGCTCCAGTAATTGTCTCGCCAGATCTTCAAGTCGTCGTTACATCCTTTTACTTGTCTATCTTGAATAATTAATTTCATCAATAGCGTTTAAGTCTTTCTTCAACTACTATTTGTTGCGCGTAAATATTTTATATATATATATATATATATATTTGGCGCGTATGTTTTTTTGTTATTTTTTTCCCAGAAAAATCTCTTTAAAATCCCTTTGTCTGTATAATATGTTTATGACGGGATAGCGTGTTTAAGCCTCTTATCTCATCTACGTGTCTCGCGCTGTTCGCGCGGCGGCGAATGTACAATCGGATCTCCGGAAAGTGGCGGTCAACGTTCGAATTCGGCGCTCGTCACGCTCGCGTTCTTCGATAGTAACGCGACTGTTCCGGCCTCGTTAATGATGAGACAATAGCAGCAGTCGTGCGCGGCCTCTAGGCGTTTCCTCATGCCGTCGTCGATTGATCCCCTGGTCCGGTGATCTCGGTCGTTTCGAGCCGCGTTCCGGCCTTGTCCCTCTCCCCCTCCCTCCGTCGCTGTCCCTCGTCCTTCGGCGCCGTTTACTAGCACCACCGCGACGACCACCACCGCCACCGCCACCACCACCACCACCACCGCCACCACCACCGTCGTCGTCGCCGTCTCTCTTGGCGCGCGGAAACGCGTTTCCGTGGCCGCTCGCTGGTCGCAACGAGGACAACCGAGGCCGCGACGCGCTCGAGAAGGTTACGAGCGCGCGGATCGAGGGTGCCTTTCCTCCACCCGTTCTCCTACCCTCTCTCGTACGGGGCCGTACGGGGTTGATCCTCTCGCGGAGGACGTACGCCGCGCGGCTCCCGCGAAAATCCACCGCCGGTGGCCGGAGCAGAACTGTCGCGCCCGAGCCGCAGCAGCCCGCAACAAACGACCCGACCGATCCTCTCCGCCACCCTCCGGCGGGCTCTCTCTCCTCTCGCCCGTGTTCCACCCCTGTTTCCGCTGCTGTCCTCCACTCTCCGCGCGCTACGTCCGTCTCTTTCTCTCTCTCTCTCTTTCTATCAGCGCCACAGCGTTCCGCAACCCTCAGCTCCATCCTTCTCTCTCCCTTTCTCTCTGCTTCGCATCCCCTGCATCCTCCACCGCAGCCCCTACGGTTCTTTCTATCACGAGCGAACCGTTCCTCGACAAAAGTCTTTCTCTTCCTCCCTCCGCGATTTTTCTTTCCAC
Source organism: Polyergus mexicanus (assembly GCF_030449975.1). Taxonomy (NCBI): domain Eukaryota; kingdom Metazoa; phylum Arthropoda; class Insecta; order Hymenoptera; family Formicidae; genus Polyergus; species Polyergus mexicanus. The sequence goes on from NW_027223346.1 coordinate 1,743,228, forward strand.
TCCCGCTCTCGCTCTATGTTTCGCCTCCATCGGCTTCATTTCGCTTTTGATCTCCGTCCTTCTACCCTTATCTTTTCAATCTTGTCCGACAGGCAAATTTTACCTACATCTCGATAAGGCAGTCCAACTTTTGTAAACTCGGTGTGATGATATACACGGTTTCCTTGCCGCGCTGACACGATCGAAACCTGCGGGCAATAATTCTACCAGTGGATCTGCAAACATTTCGAATTATATTGTATTGTATGTAGCAATAAAAATAAATATATAATACGTTTCTTCATTAACGTTGTATCTTTGTGTGATTGAAATTGTAATCGTGAATTTTTAACGCTCATTAAATCTTCCACGTCCCAGAAAATATTTAATGACTCATCCTGCAAATTAAATTTTTGTCTTCGAATAACTTATTTGCCCTGAGATTGATTAAAACCCCAGTTTTTCATCAGAAGTTTAATTAGTTTTAAGTCGTGAATTAAAAAAGCTAAATTGCGATTTCGAATTTGTTATTTTTTTAGTATCTATCAGTTATCACGAAAGGCACATGCGCTTGAAAATACGTCTATCCTGAATTTCAGCGAAAGGATAAAGTCGCGAGATATAAACGAGAATGGCGTAATATCGAGTTCGGACAATTTATAATCTGTCGTTAGATGATGTTAGTCGGTGTTCGTCGTGGAACATGAACTTTGCTCTCCCCGGGAACGTCTTTCGTTTTACGCAAACCGTTTTCGTGCGGGCGTCGAGACACATACGGAGGAGGGGTGGTAGAGGGAGGAATCTTTCTCATTCCCCGAGGGACGATGTTCTCGATATCTCCGGTAGGATTAAACGCGCGGATGTTCTTTCCGGATGCACTTCGGGGACTCGGTGAAGAGAGAGAGAGAGAGAGAGAGAGAGAGAGAGAGAGCAGTGACACGCCCCGACGCATCAGCTGTCTCGTCTCTTTCTCAAGCGACACGAGCGGCGTTTTCTCAGCGTTTTACCGCTCGAAGGTTGTAAAGCCTAATGGAACGCCGTGGGCACGTTTAGCGACACACGCTATCGCTACATCGATGTCGGCGTTTAAAGTTACAAGTGACAATAAAAGTCCTTCTTTCCGGAAAAGTAGCGCAGCCTCCTAGCGCAAACGAGACGAGGACAAATTGCCGCGGTCTGCCATAGCTCCGAATAACTCGCCGAAGAAAGCGATTCTCTCGTTGCTCGTAAATTATATAACGTGTTATTCTGTAAGGGCTTCCGATACCTACCTATCACCGTGAACTATGGGAAGCCAGAAGCGAGGAAGTTGCCAGGAAAAATATACGCGAATAGTTCTTGCCGGCTGTATTTGGCACAAATAAATTTTTTTTCTTCAAAAATTTCGTATTCATTCGATAAGGCTTCTATATATTACACAAGGAAAGAAATGTTTTGATCATTTCAAAATAAATCCGATACAGAGTGCGATGTGTATATTGTACGATATGTCGAGATTAAATATTGTCGAGATACACATATATCGTTGAATAGATACTTTAAACGATAATTATACATACATAAGAACAAGATTTAAATTAGCTGATTGATAAATTAAAATTGAAAAAGAGATTGAAAAATTGATACGATTAGATATTATATATTATATAAGAATCTTTTGAGAAAATAATCTTTTATTTGAAAGATATGATTAATTATTTCCGCAAAAGTCTATCTTAATAGAAGATACCCTGTAAGTCTTTCTCGCAAGGTTGTGTTGCTAAATGTCTAGTTTTGTAAATTCAAAGATGTTTCTTAAGAAATCTTATTAAAAAGAGATAAATATATCGAGAGTGGAGACGTAAAACCTAGAAGTTAAAACTAGTGGATTTAAGATGTTCATTTTAAAAGCGAATAGGGATGTCTAAATATATACAACACGCCCGATGCGTATGCGTGATAGATTAAGCTCCTTTAAGTAGAAGAAGATAGAGAGGGAAAGATAGGAGAAGATTATCCAGGCGTTAATGACGATCCGTATAGGGATGTAAAACCTAATTAAATGAAATTTTAAGCGAGCTTTATATGTTCTAATGTTCTCACGCTACACAAATTTTATGCAAAGTTAGAAATTACGAATGTTTTTTTAAGAATGAACCGAGAATCTTTTGAACATGGATTATTTATAAAATTCTACACCAAGAGTCTTTTTACCAGGGTTGGGAAAGTTACTTTATAAAAGTAACTCGTTACCGTTACCGTTATTTTTTCTAAAAAGTAACTCGTTACCGTTACTCGTTACCAATTTTAAAAAGTAACTCGTTACCGTTACAGTTACTAAAAAGTAACGAGTCGTTACAATTTCCGTTACTTTTTTACAATACAAACTAATAAATTATTTTGCATAAGAAAAACTTTTAAAAAATTGTAAGCAAGATTTCATTCAAGGTTTATTACGAAATAAATGATTAAATTTTATCGAAATTCTTTATTAATTTTTAATAAAATTTGTTGCTCCATAGTATCATCATTTAAATGCCCCCTTTGTGGTGTTAATACAGAGCCACCGATGCTAAACATTCTTTCTACAGATGCACTGCTTGGTAGAGCTGTATTATATTTAATAAAAAGTTTTTTAAGTTTTGGATAGTCGTTTAACATTTCTATATTACTATTATTTGATTTTAAAAACCGTTGCAATTCTTCTTGTTCAGATTCATTTTGTACCGTTTTTTGCTCAAAAATGAAAAAATCATCGTGATCGTCAGATTTTGCAGCTTTTGGAGAATTTTCAGTTGATCGGATTCCCAATAAATCCTCCAAGTAATTTTCAGCACGTTTTCTTTTTTCTCCGGTTAACCAGTTTAACTTAAATTTTGGATGTAAACATGCTGCTATTATTAATTCTTTTGTTTCAAATATTGTAAGAAATCTAAAATCGAATATAGTAAATTAAGCGACATTGTTTGTTTTATTGAAATTAATACTTTTGAATCAATAGTTTAAAATAAAATAATATTTTTCAATTAAATCCTTATTTAAAATTAAATAACATATGTATTAATCAAATTAATAAGTTACCTTTTATTTAAACCTTGCTGAATAGCTTCAACTAATGAATGGCAATCTATAAGGTCAGATTTATTGAGATTTTCTAATTTTCGTTGCAAGGTACTTAGAACTGGTAGTAAATGAGAGCTCTGCTTTTCCGAAAAGATAAAGCTCTCATTGGATATCGCGCGTCGCGTCATCGCACTAGTTTGCAAGAGCCATAAGTTGATCAATCACATTCAAGCATTTTTACAACATAATAAGAATGCTAATTGGTCGATTTGCTTACGGCTTTACGGTTAAGATAAAAATTTTATCACGCACAATAGCAAGAATAATATCTTAAATAAATCAAAAAATTTGAAAAAAGTAACGATAAAAGTAACTGTTAAATTCGTTACTCGTTACCGAAAAATGTAACGAAGTTACTTTTTCCGTTACAAATAAAATTTGTAACGCCATTACCGTTACAGTTACCGAAAAAAAGCAACTGTAACGGTAACGGCGTTACAAGTAACGCGTTACTTCCCAACCCTGCTTTTTACATATATTTAATAACGATAATGCTTATTTAATAACGATAAAGAATTTTTATAATACGAAATTAGAAATATTATTTCAATGTTGTATCTCGTAATCTTGATGGATGGTGAAATTTCGCAATTTACTTTGCCCAAGAATAATCGAAAAAGCTATCGTGTATCATATTGCGTCATACAGACAATAAATTCCACGTATAAAGAAAATTTTGTACGATACAAATTTATGAATTCATGCATGCATACACTGTTGTCTCGAGTCAACGTTGAAATTCGATTAGAAATTTTGCATAATCATGACAAGATCAATTGTAGAGAATTCTATTTAGAGTCATCTTTAGAATATCGCTACGAATACATTTAATCATATAACACTAAGTAATTTCATCTCCATAAATATGAGAAACCTTGAGGAATGCAAATAAGATTGGAATACGTTTAATCGCACAGCTTGAGGAACGTGGAGTATTCGCTAGCGTGAAAATAAAATGTGACAGCAAAATTATCTTGAGATGTATCAGATTATATGAAATTTTGATATGAAAGAATATTATAATATTCTAATCTACGCGTGTACACATATGTACAAAAATTAATTTGCGGAAAATAGTTTAATTTCCATCGAAAATAAATTTTTTATTCGTCGATTTTGGTAACGTAGAGCTTCCCTTTCTCATCCTTTTATTTCGATCGACTTGCGAATTTTCTCGTCATTCCCGTTAAAGGTATTATCCTGTATAAGAACAACTATTCAATGAGAGTTATTCTGATCGACGGGGAGCGGGCGCTTGCGTGATTACAACGAGATTATCTTGATGGAGCGAAGGGAGGAGCGGGAGTGGGAGAGGGAGGGGAAAGAGCTTGGGGAGAGGCTTGTGCGACGTCGCGCCGCAACGTCCTCGAGGCTTTGGCCAACGCTCGGAATTATCCGAAGCATCTAGTCTCCGGTCGCGATACACGTCGAAGAGAATTCAAGACGGCTCCAAGAGTCACATTGGATTACATAGGAAACTACGCGTCGCGGCGGCGCGAAAGGACGTCTCCTTGCCAACGCGAGGCGGCCTGTTAACAGCCCCCTTCCTTCATCCCTTATATATTTTTACTATATGCGCTTTTTTCTCCAGGTTTTTCCCGGGGCCTCTGATTCTGGATACAAAAAAAGCTCGGAATTTTATATTAATTATAAATAACGAGAAAGTGAAAGATAATGTAAGAAGAGTAATTGATTATCCGTTGAAAGTATCCGTTGATCGGGACAAAAAAATTTCACGACAGGAGCCCCGTTAATATTTGATAATTTTTAAATAATATTAAGACAAATTATATAATAGAATGATATTTCTCAGATATATTGAACAAAAATATAATTGACGGGAGAATTTTGAAAACATTTAAAAAGTATCTTGAAGACGAGTAACACAAAAAAAATATTTATTCGCTTTTTGCGGGTGAAATAAATTCCGACGCTATTAAATCTTCGTCCTTCTTTTACTAACGGTTTTCGCCCGCTAAATAAAAATTTACTGACATTTTTCACTTATCTGCTACGCTTTCGCGAGCTTTTAAAGATGCTGGAAAATTGGTTCGAAAAACAAAAATTCGCGCGAGCAAAAAGGCGAACAAAGACATCGCTTCGCGATGATGCCCCCGTAAAAGTGGGCGAGGCATTGCCCTCCCGTGAACTTTGGCAGATGTAGGTATCCCAGCCAGCCGCCGAATCCTGAAAGGAGGCGAGAGTGACCTGTTTTGCGTCTCGCTCCTCAGGGTTGTACTCTTCGCGATCTCGCGATCCTCTCCCTTTTCCTACCCCTGCTTCTCCCCCTCCTCCACTCAACCCTTACGCGAGACGAGCCCATCCGAGCCGCGCCGAGCTTCCACGATGAAAGGGTGCGAAAGGGAGAACTACCCTTCGTGTTTGCGAATGCGCGCGCGTGTCAGCGGTTGCGTATATGTAGATAAATATGTATGTATCATATGTGTGTGTGTATATAATCTGCGGGAATGCGCGAACTCTCTCATGGTCTCTCTCTAGGTCTTCGGGGTTTGTACCACTGGACGGCGAATGAAAAATGAAATTCGGAGCCCCCGGACTTTTCACGCGGTTGTTTGCGGAAGGAAGGGGGCGGAGGGATCGCGCGAAGGGCGCTTCTTTATATCCGAGATGTATACGACGTATCCGAAATGTAGGACGGTGAGATGGATAAAGGGGACGGGGGAGGGAGATGGGGGAGGTAGGGAAAAGAGAGGGATGGAACCGGCGCTCTCTCATCTCGCGGATTTCTCTAACGTCGTCCGATAATAACCGCTTTTAACGATAATTGGCCTTGTCTCTTCTGACAGGTACCGGGACTGCGGATGGGATTTTAATAGAAGTCCGTGTCGCGAATGTACGCAAGCTATCTCGTGTCTCGGGCTGTGTTAGTTTTCTTTACGATCTCCATTATATATTGGTGTGCACTTTGACGTGCCTTTGTATAGTTTTTAAACGCGAGAATTTTCACGGAAAATATATACCGCGAACTTTCCCGTACATGATTTAATTCCTTGCTTAGCATCATTCAATAGAATTTTTATAATTTTAAATCCATTGACAAACACTGATTCAATATGAGCAAATTGAAGTAGAAGAAACTTTCGAAATAAAGCTATATGTATGCAGATAGAAAATGAAACATTATATACAGTATATATAGGACAATTGCGAGGAGAAATATAGACTAGAACTTTTAATAATCTATCAATCGATAATCATTTTCAATATAGTATATTAATCATTGGATTTCTAGCATCGTACATCAATCGTTGGATGATTCCGCACAAATATGTGTTTGGATAGGTAAAGCTTCATGATTCGATTATTACATTGTTAAGAACAAAATTGTTTCATTTAACGTCAATTCTAGAATGACAGAATGATTCGGAAACGAATAGCTACAGCGATAATCGTATAATCCAAAAAAATACATATATATAATATATCGTTATCACATATTTTCTTATCTCTTTCTTTATTTAGATTTGATTAAAAAATTTCGAATTTTTGGAATAATAATTAGTTAGTTTAACTGCTTCCTTTGCTGTAATTGCCATAATTGTGATAGTGTGCGGGATTCTCAGCATAAAGGAGCGTTTGTGGCTCGCATGATTAGATGTTCGATCGCGTTGCTCCGCCGCGAGAGAGAACGGAGATGATCCTCCCTTAACGGAGAACGCCACCGCTATTTCCGCGTAGTCTCGTAAAGCGCGAGAGCATCAGATTATCACTGTACGGCGATCGGTATTTCGACGAAAACGTGTCGGTAGGCTAAAACTTTACCTCGTTTTCTATCTCCATACATCTGGATCGCTGCCAGGGGGTAATTTTAGCTTTTATTCGACGCTCAATAGTCTATTTTAATTCCCGTGAAAGCGGAGCATAAAATGTGACAGACGGCGCTGGATTTACATAAAGTTTACGTATCCGCGTAACCGGCGGCGAGAATCAGTAGCAGTGTCTCTCACTCTATATAAGCGTGTCTCCCTATATACAAGGCGTTTCAAAAATCATTGCGTGGCCCCTTCGATGGCGGATCCCCCGACTAATTTGGAATTGATTTTTTCAAAATGTCGAGGCAGGGATTTTTGAATTTTAAACGATATAGGAAGAAGTAAATCCCGGAAAGCCGAGGAGACAATTTTTTCGATTAATTATAGATTGAGTTTACTTTAATAAAATTTTAATTTTAATTTTAATTTTGATTATATAAAGATATATGATAGAAAAAGATGGAAATTCTCTTTTGCAACAAATGATGATTTTCTTCGATGTATTGAGGAAAATCTGCCTTTAAAGGGACATGATTTCGAAGTATCCTATGATCTAAAATTTAACTATGTATATGTGAAACATTCTATATGTGTACAGGAGTAATAGCTGCTCCTGCTCTCTCCAATCAGACCGCAAATCGAATCGACTGTCGAACGCGTATTGGGATATCTGTCAAAAACCACGACCCACCGTAATGAACGTCTCTTTTTGTTAGCATGCTCGACTGTAAACCAGTACATTTCAGTTAAGTATTCCCGAATAAACGACCCTCCGCTGCGGCGAGCCGCAGAAACATATGATCGCCGGATAAAATACGATCGACGAAGTTCAATCAAAGAATAATCAAATCGAACTTAATTAAGCAGTTAATGATTAGATGAAAAATTTATATAGGATAATTTATTGAAAATATAAAAGAAATCTTAAACGAATGAGATTTCTTTTCGATTGAACTCTATCGTCGATAATCTTTTTTCTCAAGATTCTCCTAAAAAAAGGTGCAACCTCTTTCAATTACGTTCTTTTGACAATTTCTCGCAACCATAGATGGAAGAAATCTATGACCGGAAGGTTTTTTTTTAAATTCTCAAACGTTGATATCTAGAATAGTTTGAAAAGATTATATACGTTTATTTACTAAAATAATTTCGCGGATCTTGTTACTAGATAAAAACGATAGTTAACACGGTAAATGATCGTCTGTCTTTCTCCGGAGAAGATCAGAAGGAAGAGAGATCTCAACCAATCATCGCGATAACAGTCTTTAATCGATTAGCACTTCGTTATTATGCTTTTGGACCAGCGTTGATTTAAATCCCCGAAAAGCTTCTCGGTGAGTCGCTCCGGCCAGACGAGACTCTAACCTGATGAGAATCTAACTCTTATTAATGATTAAACCACACCCCGTGATGAGTCCCTGCCAAACTCACGCATCTATGACAGTCCGGGAGGCGGATCCGAAGACGATTTTCGTCGGTTGCTATTGGCTGGACGTTCTTAAAAATAGTCATCTCGGGGTGTGACTGTCGACGGCACACACATGTGTAAACGCGTGTAAATTATTCCTACTCGCATCTCTCGGTCGGCGAGACGCGAGCGTGTGCGTGACGCGCGCCTAAGAAGAGATGCCATGTGGCGGAGGGACCGATACTACACGAGAAGGCACATCTTCGCTCCGTCATCTCCGGCTACAAGATTTTCGGATCTGTCGCGTCTGGTCTGACGACCGGCTCGGTTAGTCACGCCGGATTCTTAGGGAAGGAATCTGTCGCGCCGCCGGTTCAAGATCGACCTGCTTCCTCCCACGCTATCGAGTTTCGCTGGAGCGCCGATTTGGAATCTCTTTCAAGTTCAGTGCGGGATTTATCTTCTTTTTTTTTTTTTCATCATTTCCGCAATTTCTATTGGGAACAAAAGTGCGTTACCCGCGAAAAAATGCGCGATCATCGAGTCGATTGACGCGAAGCGTTTCGTGCTCCGTAAAATCCCACAATTCAGAAAACGTGGAAAAAACGAATTTTTCATCTCGCGGTTCATGATTGACATTGCTCGGACCGTGCACACGCACTCATCCGATATACGAAGATACGCGAAAAACTGGGCAACGATAAAGTGGATTAAGTAAACTTAAATAACGAGCGACAAGGGAGGAATCTGTCCAGTGGTTTTAGCGAATCGGAGCGGAAAATTTCGCGCCTCGGGACGAAACCGGCTGGGAACGACTCGGACAAAGTTAACGAGAAAGTTGAAGGAAAAAGAGTTAATCGTACCGAATATATAACGCATCTGCGTCCTCGCTGCGACTAGCGATTCATTATCTTTTCGCGAAAAGGGCCGACAGCTAAATGATAGAGAAAAGAGCGCTGTCGCGATTTTACGGCGGGTATCTTTGACCTCGATCAACTTCGTCTTTGATCAATTTCTTCACCTATATTGCAGCTGTATAATCTCTTCATCTATATTGGTGCTGTATTATCTCGAAGGGTCGTATCTCCTGAATATTGATCGATATTTAACGGACACAAACGATTGTTTGATGGAGAATCTGATGATGCTGGTGATCATACGTATGCATGTACACGCGAGAGAGAAATTTAATTAAATCGCCGCCGAAGACAATTTCGTCTGAATGATGATGAGGTCGCGCGAGGTCGAACACGTGGACGATCGGTGCGTTTTGGCTTTGAGCGACCGAGTGCAGTGACAACTCCGCTTCCTCTCGACGAAACTTGGTGAAATGATGACCCTTGTGACGGACGCGGTGCCCTACGGCTACGAAGCTACCGCGAGATCGCCCTACGACGGTTACCGTCATCACTTGCATCACCATCATCACCATCATCATCATTCTCATCCCCACCGGTATCGGCGTGTTTACGCGCCGACGGAGTCCGAGTACCTGCAGGAGGGATACATCGCCACCCGGGTGGACACGGATGATCGCGCGAGGCTTATCGGCAATAATGTCCCGATGTCAACCGGCTCGTTGAATTATCGCAACGACCGAGTCAGGTGAGCGTTCACTTTATCTGGTCTACTTTGACATGTTTGAGCGCTAATCTGTAAACAAAATGAAAAGAAGTGATAAAAGTCATTATAAATCCTGCATCGCATTCTTTCCATATGTATTATATTGCATTTTTGACGGAATAATAAAAACTATGATAATAAAAACTAAAATATTAAAGTATTATTATAGCTAAAATAATAAAGTATAATTTTTAACTAAATAAAAAATATAATTGATTATTAATAAAATTAATGTAATTAATATCTCTATATTAAAACTAATAAAATGTAATTAATAAAATATTAAAATATAGTTAAATATAAATTATTAAAAATGAAAAACAATTAAATATATAATTCATGTCTTTCTCTCCCGAAATATTCGATCAATTGGGAAAAGTGCATTTAAAATTGTTATTTTATTTTACAATTTTTTTTTTTTACCAAAGGCCAACTCTTTTCTCGTTTATACAATATGCAAATATACAGTAGTGTATAAAGTTTCATTGTATGACATTCTATTATAGCGGTTAACGATTTAAGTCAGCTTATTCCTTTGTAGCGGTTTTCATTTCCGTCAGTGCATCGCAACTTCATAATGTTTCGCTTGTATTCGTCTGTAGGTGTACACATTATACATAAGCTATTTTATGAAGTGTGGATGTAACTTTAGAAGCGAATTTAGCACACGGAAATAATGAAAGACATCCCGTATATCCGCGTGTACATTGCGGAGAACCATTTGAACTTTGTATTAGTCCGCAAAATACACGGCTCATCGTGAAATGAGAAAATTATTTTATTATCGATATAGCAATCAATATTGATTCCAGATATGTATGGAAACATCTTCCATAAAATAGCAATTTAGAACAAATAAAAAATGTTTTAAGAGCTGCGTCTTGCAAATGTGTACGATTGTTACTGATTTTTCAGTGAAATCTTATTAGTGAAGCATAAGACGGAGAAGAAAAAAGGGAATGTTTTCATTGAAAATCATTGATCTTCAGCGAAATCTTAAGGCAGTGGTTTAATCAGTGACATTTTCACAGATTTAGTTTAAAAAAGTATGGTAAATATCTGGAATAAGAAATTGACGCATTTGATATATATTATCGAAAAGAATTTGATACCTTTATCCGGCTCGAAATATAGCGGGTTTTCACAAGAGAGTGCGACACTTGATGAATTAGCGCTTTCAGAAGCTTCAGCTTCTGATGGATACACTCTCTAAAATATGACTAATTGCACTTTATTCGCGAGACGCTAACCTGACAAGATTGATCGTCTCTTCTCAGAGATTCTCTTTTTTTCACTTTTTTTTTTGTCTTCTTCCTTCACAACATTTGTCGCATGAGATTAAAATCCATGCGATCGAGTTTGAATTACAATACCCACTTAATCTGCTATCATCCCACTATCTACTGTTCTATCATCCTACTGCGGTATAAAACTACGAAAAATGCTTCGTTGAATAAAGTATATAAAATAACAAAGAGATACGATGCTTTTCAAATTCCTTTCAAATTATCATGATAAGGTTTCAAATATGATTACATGCTCTATCATTTTGTCTATTTGCCTTATCTACTTGTAATATGACAATTTTTTTCATTTTATTACATTTTGTATCGTACGATGTGTTGACAATACATTTCTCTTTTTTATATTTTATACCTTTATTTATAGTATCGATTTCATTGGCAAATCAGATTTATTTGACAAAAATTATATTACTATTTAAATGCAAAATCGCAATATATCGTTCCTGTATTAGCGTAATAACTTTAGCCTAACAGTACATTCGTACACATATAACAACGAATAATGATTATATATTGTATATAAATTGTGTAATAAATTTTATATGTGTATTTTTTATTTTGTAAGTATTTTTGATATATAAAACTATATTATTTTAAAAAGCATTCTTTCATCTATCTCTCTTGCCGCTTTAAAAATTATCCTTATTAAAAATTCAATGAAATCAATTAAGATTAAGATATTAATAATAATTTAGATATTATGATATTATATAAAAGTACGTAAGAGTATCTTCGATTACATAAATGGAATTTGAAAATTACATCATTATTTGCATTTTTGCGTAACATTTCTTCTTTTTCCCTATTAGAATCGTTTTCTTTCTCTTTTCTTTTCTCGAAACCTTGTCGAAGCAAGTATCATACGTTTGTGTCGAATCGAGAGAAGCAACGTAGGCCAGTGTGGTACTTTTCAATGTATGTGTGAACCCGACGACGTCTTTACCGCGTATTAAACCATTTTCACTTCGTTCGTCGCGTTTCGCCTTTACCCCCGAGGGGAGGAAATGGGGAGAAAGGGGCAACGTCTCTTCCTCGCGATGCGAGAAAATACGCTCGTCGCGGGACCACCTGGAACGTGTCCAATCGCGGAAATCGCCTCGTGATGGACCTACGCGCCTGTGTCCATTATTAACCGCCGTCGCGATAACTAAAGGATGATTAAGGCAAGAATTTGTTCGCTCGCTAAATGCCTATGCCGGACCTTTCAGCGTCCGTTTACGTCACGCGGTTCTTACGCTCGGTGGTGCAACAGTTCATCTTCTGTGGAACGATGACATACATATAGAGAATTTATATATAAATTCGTACATATGTATATATATTCGCGAATAAAAGTATAACGTTGTATTTTCTTTTGCATTATGCTACATTATCTTGAAAAATAAATATTTTTACAGATAAAATGTATGTAGAAGTACTGAAGTATTAAGTTTATTTTTGGCAGGGTTGGGAAGTAACGCGTTACTTGTAACGCCGTTACCGTTACAGTTACTTTTTTTCGGTAACTGTAACGGTAATGGCGTTACAAATTTTATTTGTAACGGAAAAAGTAACTTCGTTACATTTTTCGGTAACGAGTAACGAATTTAATAGTTACTTTTATCGTTACTTTTTTCAAATTTTTTGATTTATTTAAGATATTATTCTTGCTATTGTGCGTGATAAAATTTTTATCTTAACCGTAAAGCCGTAAGCAAATCGACCAATTAGCATTCTTATTATGTTGTAAAAATGCTTGAATGTGATTGTTCAACTTATGGCTCTTGCAGACCAGTGCGATGACGCGACACGCGATATCCAATGAGAGCTTTATCTTTTCGGAAAAGCAGAGCTCTCATTCACTACCAGTTCTAAGTACCTTGCAACGAAAATTAGAACATCTCAATAAATCTGACCTTATAGATTGCCATTCATTAGTTGAAGCTATTCAGCAAGGTTTAAATAAAAGGTAACTTATTAATTTGATTAATACATATGTTATTTAATTTTAAATAAGGATTTACTTGAAAAATATTATTTTATTTTAAACTATTGATTCAAAAGTATTAATTTCAATAAAACAAACAATGTCGCTTAATTTACTATATTTGATTTTAAATTTCTTACAATATTTGAAACAAAAGAATTAATAATAGCAGCATGTTTACATCCAAAATTTAAGTTAAACTGGTTAACCGGAGAAAAAAGAAAACGTGCTGAAAATTACTTGGAGGATTTATTGGGAATCCGATCAACTGAAAATTTTTCAAAAGCTGGAAAATCTGACGATCACGATGATTTTTTCATTTTTGAGCAAAAAACGGTGCAAAATGAATCTGAACAAGAAGAATTGCAACGGTTTTTAAAATCAAATAATTGTAATATAGAAATGTTAAACGACTATCCAAAACTTAAAAAACTTTTTATTAAATATAATACAGCTCTACCAAGCAGTGCATCTGTAGAAAGAATGTTTAGCATCGGTGGCTCTGTATTAACACCACAAAGAGGGCATTTAAATGATGATACTATGGAGCAACAAATTTTATTAAAAATTAATAAAGAATTTCGATAAAATTTAATCATTTATTTTGTAATAAACCTTGAATGAAACCTTGTTTACAATTTTTTAAAAGTTTTTCTTATGCAAAATAATTTATTAGTTTGTATTGTAAAAAGGTAATGGAAATTGTAACGACTCGTTACTTTTTAGTAACTGTAACGGTAACGAGTTACTTTTTAAAATTAGTAACGAGTAACGGTAACGAGTTACTTTTATAAAGTAACTTTCCCAACCCTGATTTTTGGGTTATATAGTTTGAAAATACAAATTATGTACTCGTGTGTTACAGTTTTTATAATAATATTATATTTCAAATATTTTTTTAGCAGATATACTTTTTCACAAACGGACGAAAGTTGAAATCTGTGGAATTGATTTCAAAAACTGACATGCTTATTGAAAACTACAGAAATATAACGAAATATGACAAAATATAATATGAATTGTATAATATTATATATTGTATATTGAATTTAAATTAAAAGATTGCACCTTTTTCTAATTTATTTATAAAAATAATTATTTTTGAATACATATCTTTTTTCTTTTTATTTTTTAAGATTGAAATCTTTGAGAGAGCAAGAAACTTTCTCGTCTTGCGACAGATGTCTATAAAAACAAATTACAGATCAAATCAGTCAATCATATTTACTTATGTTCTTTGAATTGACATTTCAAAGCAGAATATTAAATTACATTGATGTACAAATCACAAAATACGTCGGTCTACATGTCTACAGGAAACATCCTAACATAATTTCCTTCATCGCACTGCGAGATAAAAAGATAAAAAGAATTGAAAGCTTCAAGGATGTAAAATAATATTATCGAGAAAGATATTCGTGTGTGTGTGTGTGTGCGCAGCTATTTATTTTTTATTTATTTAGATTACGTAATTCATCGGAGAAATTTAAAGATGCGCGCTATACGAGTCTCATTGAAAGACAGCAGTAATGTCAAATTATGAATGCTACAGTTGGCAATAAATAAAAATTATTCTATTTTTTTCAAAGATTTGATTTCTTTGATACGATGAACATAAATCGATCGACGGTGCTTTCAGGTCGCAGTCCCGCTATGCCCTCGACTCGGACGACGCTTCGTCAGTGATATCGGCGGACGCTTCGGCCGACCTCGAGTCCGGCTCCGCGGACGCCGACGAGATCAACGAGACTAGCGAGACTAACGAGACGAACGAGAGCGAGTCGATCGAGCACGTGCCGCATCCGCACGTTTTGGACGCCGGTTCACCTCATGGACCGCGCAGATGCCTTCTGTGGGCCTGTAAGGCTTGCAAGAAGAAGACGGTCACCGTCGATCGGAGGAAAGCCGCCACTTTGCGCGAAAGACGGCGCTTGAGAAAGGTCAGTTTCCTCGTGACGATTTTCTGTTCCCAAAACATTATGCGTGCTTTTTATCCTGTGTATATATGCCATTTATATCTATCATTCTCTTTCTTTCTATTTTTGTAGAAATTAAAAAAAAAAAAAATCTTTACATATATACTTGTTAAAATCTGTGACTTTAAAGGCTTATATTAAATTATTTCGATTTTTTTAAAAATTAAGTAAATTTTAAAATGATGGAATCGATTGTAATATGCGAGAGAGAGAGAAAGATGTGCGTACCATATTTCTTATTTGAATATACGTACGTTGCTGCTTTGGTCCGTCGGTAATTATTTAAAATATGCCACGCGCGAATCGTGTTTTCGAAATAAACAACCTCAAAGAGAGCGGCGCTGACGGAAGGAACACATCTGCGAAGTGGAACGGTCGCGACTAAGCGCCGTTTTGAACGATTCAAATGACGAATGATGTTTCGAGGGAGAATGGACCCGAGTATATTAAATCTCACAGAATCATTTGAAATTCGACACTCGCGGTGTTTACACGAGACGGAATTTTAAGAGAAATTTTTATTCCTTTATACCACCAGTGGAGAAAAGTAACTTTATTACATATAAATCTAGAGTGTTTGATATTTAAAAAAAAAATTGAATTAAGCAATTACATAAGATTTTCTACAAAATCGATATGTGTATTTAGCTCATCAGTAATAATCATATATCTATATGTATACATGTATGTATATAAATACAATATATTGTAAGAGATCGCGATGTGTCCTTGTTTACATATTTGGTGGTATGTCAATACGATGTAGTGAGGCTGATATGTATGTCTCGCTACGTAGACATTTGTTGAGAAAGGTTGGATGATTATATAAGTTTGTGCCCGATTTTCATAGATGGCATTAAGTTGCTGCATGGCGGAGTTCTATTGTTTTCGTGTGGTAATTGTTGCTTACACCGAATAGATGACGTTGTCTTATGTCAATTTAGCATCAGACATTGTTCAGATAAGTCCATTTGTGCATAAGAGAAATCATAAAAAATGGAGAACGAAAGGTGCATTTGCGGCATGTAATGCTATATGAATTTCGGAAAGGCGTGAGTGTTGGGATTGCACAAAAAAATATTCAAAGCGTTTATTTGGACCGCGCTCCTGCTCTCCGAACAGTCAAAAAGTGATTTGGCAGATTTCGAAATGGTGATTTCAACATGGAGGATCAACCCCGCTTTGGACGGCCTTCTGGCATTGATGATGACATTGTGCATGCCTTAATGGAAAGAAACCCAAGGATTACAACTGAGGATATTGCTGAGAGGCTGAACATCGATAATTCAACCGCTTTTCGTCATTTAAAAAAGCTTGGATACATTTCCAAGCTTGATACGTGGGTGCCGCATCTCCTGACTGAAAGGAATAAGCTGCAGGAAAACTGCAGGAGTTGCAATGGGAAATTCTGCAGCACCCGCCATATTCTCCAGATATTGCGCCTTCAGATTTTTATCTGTTCCCGTCTTTGCAGAATAATTTAAATGGCAAGAATCTCAATTCCGAGGAAGCTGTCGAAAACCACCTTACAAACTTTTTTCAAAAAAAACCAAGTTCTTTCTTCAAAAATGGAATCGACAAGCTTATAGATCGTTGGAAAATCATTGTAGAAAAGAATGGAGACTATATAATTGATTAATAAAAGTGTTATCTCTAAAATATAATCTATTGAAGTTTATATTTAAATCGGGCACGAACTTATGCAATCACCCAATATATCATATGTTGTTATCCACATCAAGAAAGTTTTTCTATCTTGATAGCCCTCGACAGCGATTCCATCTAATCCTCTCGTAAGACTAGTTTTCTTTATATATATATATATAAAGTGACATGAAATATATATAACTAGTATTCAAATTCAGAATGATATACATATCATACTTTTTTATTTCTAATTATAAAATAATAAATCCATAAAAAATAAACAGGATTCTTGATTATACTTAGATATTTCTTTAACAAAATATATATATTATTACATAAATTTATATATATCATATATAATATTATAATATAAGACATATTTTTTTTAATATCTCTAATTGAAATTTCCACTTTGCTATATTTATAATTATTTATTACATTTTAGTGAAAATACACTAACTTAAGAGAGTATTTAAAAAGAAAAACACACGCGTGCCGTGCATGGCTATGTGTATATATGTATATTATTTAGGCGATCGATGGCGTATTAATGATTAATAATGCAATTTCTATCGCAGGTCAACGAGGCCTTTGAGGTGCTTAAAAGGAGAACGAGCAACAACCCTAATCAGCGTTTACCGAAAGTGGAGATATTACGGAATGCTATCGAATACATCGAGAGTCTCGAGGCACTGCTGCAGGGAAATCGGCCCTCCGGACATCAGGATCACCCTTCCGCCGAGAATATGGTACGTAAGACGTGCGATAGCGCCAATTAACAAGATTAACATACACACCGGGATTAGACTCAGCAGGGAGAGAATTTCGTATTCCAGATTCAAATTTCGCATTCAAATTGACCTTGTTAAATATCACTCATTAATTAAGATTAGCTGTCTGATTTATGGTAATTGCTGACAAGAGTGGCTGCGTATATTTTTCTAATTTTTTCTATTAAATATCTTGTGATTTAATAAAAGAGATTTTTGAATTAAACAAAGTCATGTGAATGTTAAGTATCTTATAATAATTGACGATATTGCAAATATGACATTGTACATAATATTATGTTGTAATAAAATAACGATCTTTGTATAACATTTATAAACTGGATATCTCTCTTTTTTATTCTTATATTTTTTAATAATATATATACACACACACACACACACACACACACGCATATACAATATTTACAGAAATAATAAAAATTTCAATTTGAATAAATGCGAGTCACATATATACAATGTCGATAGATTTTTCATAACAGCGGATAAAGCTTGATCGAATGTAACGCGTTCGAGATAACGGGTTCGACAAAAGAGAAAAAAGACACAATTACATTCCAATTAACGTCTGAAATTGAAATGGCTCCGAGATGTCCATCTCTCCGCGATGTATCGCTGATGGTCGCTGGACGCGAAAATTAACGAACCCAGCAAATTGGAAACCTTCATTCGCGATTTTATCGTTCGGATATATTCACGTAAATTCTAAATTTTGACACAAGAATGTGTCATATTATATGTTGTGAAATTATAGATCCTGAACGTTATAATGTCATCGATAGATATAAAATTATATTTCGAGTATAACTTAATTTACGATATTTTTTCACCGTAACTGCTACATTTTAATTTACAAAATTATGTATATAATACAATATATATATATAATAGGATGTCCTAAAACCACCGAAAATTCTTTTATAATCTAAAATATTGGCGCATCAACATGATTTCCGAGTTATAAGTGATTGAGAAAAGAGTTTTCTGCAAATAAAATTTTGTGGAATTTAAATATATAAAGTCTATTTTACGAACAGTTTTATATTTGTATAGTTTTATTTTACAATTATATATTTGAAAAATTACGCTCATACTTTTTTCCGAATATTTTTACGTATGGTATACACGCAAATTGTACTTGCCAGATAGTGTTTTCATTGTGGTAATTATCATAAACGACAGCGCATCTTTTTGAGAGCGAGAAACTCGAGCGCAACTCCTTTTATAGCCACCGGAAAAAAAAAAAAAAAAAAAAAAAAAAAACGATGATCTGAGTTAATGGTGTCGCGGGTCAAAAACCATTAGAGCTGGTCGTTTGTGTGCGATGCACGTGTCGGACATGTGCGTAAACTGTGTAACTCTTAAATGCATCTCGTTGCAGAAGTACAACGTGTTTTCGTTCTTTTAAACGATTGCGAAATAAATAATATGATATAAAGTTTAATCATAATTTCTTAATTATTTTTTATAAGAATCAAATTTTATTACAGTACAATATTGTGTACAATATCGTATTTGCAATATCGTTAATTACTGTTAGATACTTAAATTACAATAAGATACTTAATTTGCATGACTCCACTTAATTCAAAAATTTCTTTTATTAAATCACAAGATATTTAATGGAAAGAAATAGAAAAATATACGTGGCAACTCTTGTCAGCATAATTCAGACAATTAATTTTAATTAATAAATGATATTTAACGAAGCCAACTTGTAAATGCGAAATTTGAATCTGGAATACGGAATTCTCCTCGCTTAAACAAAGTATTATCAATGTAATAGATCAAATTTCAAAGCGGATACCAATCCGTGTATAACTCAACAATAAAAATTCTTTTATCGCGTTTCGCAAAGACCTCAAATTTCAAGAATCTCATACGCCTCGAGTACAACCTGCTGTTTAATGTTGAATCGCGGTTGACATTCCGGTTCAGGTCGAAGGGCAGAAGAATTCGAATGACTCCGGAGATTCAGAGGATCACATAAATTATCCGGCCTTCGTAGCCGGGGAGAGAGAAACAGATCCGCGATCGCCGACAAGAGCGGAATCCAATTGAACTCCGGCGAGCTCAGCTTTCCTTGGGAAAATAGCGAGCTAGCTTATCCGTCCGGCGCTTAAAGTGCTTTTAAGTAACATTATCGAGCGATCCCCCCCGATCACTAACACTTTCCTCCGGCGAGATGAAAAAAAAACGGGCGAAGGGAAGGAGATGGGATTGACCTAATGGGATCCGACGCGAGAGATCTCTTTCGATCGCGTTGTTTTTTCGAAATTGAGATTTGTTGGGTCTCGCGCGGAGCTTATATTTAGCGAAGATACAGAGTGAACGGGGAAATATATATTTCATTGTGTAATCCTCTCGGACTGGGATAAAAGAAGGGGAGAGAGAGAGTAGACTCCCGTGGATGGCGGCGAAAGTCGCGCCGCGAAATTCCTGCGCTCGCTCGCTCTCTCAAGAATCCCTTTTCCGCTCCTCTCGGGATGACGTTCCGCGGTCTGGGCGTTCCGCGTCTTACAAAGCCCCCCCGGATTCTGTAATTTATCTCGCGCTTTCGTCGACCCTACCTCTCCTCCGTTGCAACGGATTCGCTGTAACCCTTTAAGCGCGACGAGAGAGAGAACGCGCGAAACGTCGCCGAGGGATTTTCATTCGATATTAATACTCGGGGATACTACGGGTGTTCGTGCCTTAGGATACATACGTAAGATGTAATCGGTAGCCGCCGCGTATGATTGACCGAAAGATTCGCAATGGATGGAGCCGATACACACCCGGATGTACGCGTATAATATACGCGCGAACAGATTGAATTGTATTATTATTAAAATGAGAAAATCTTTAGGGAAGATATTTAAGATTATAAGATGTATTAATTTTCTATTTAACAAATATCATATATAAAACAATATGTTTTCGAAAAAGACACTTTTTTTTGTCTTGACCGTGATTTTAAACTATATTCCTATAATTTTCGATCGGTTAATCGAGCAATTTTCCAGACCCGAATCTTTTCGTTTGCTTTTCAAAAAATAAAAAAAAAGTTTGCAAAACCAACTGCGATAGGGGAATCCGATAGAAAGCAATAAATATCCGTGTGTGTATAAACCTTTATTTTAAACTCTCGGCTATAGAGAGGCCAGAATCCAAAAACGAAATAGTACATATGTCAGTTTTGATAGTTTCTCGCTCGTTGTTATCGTAAAGCGACCGTTTCCCTTTGGTTTACGGCGGATCGCACAGTCGATAACACTATTTATATCCTAAGCGCGTTATCACGCGCTCATCGTGAGAATATATCGCGCTGAATGCGTCGCAGAGATGTGTTTTCACGAAACGCACGGTGGCATGACAGTACGAGAGTCTCTTTCACTCCGAGAATAGTTCGCTACATATAGATGCACGTCTTAGGGACAAATAGATGATACCGAATAAAATGCTTAATGGGTGTGTTGTGCCGCCTGTGGATGCGAAGGGAATGAATGAGGGAAAGAGGGAGAAAAGAAACGAATTCCGCAGATAGAGAAATGCAATCGGTATTTGGTGACGCTTCGCGCTGATCGATCGAAAGGAAAAGAGAGAGAGAGAGAGAGAGAGGGGGGGGGGGAATGGGGAGAATGCGGCCGATTCTCGTGGAGAAGTGATTCCCAATCACGGACTTGATTCCGCAGACTTCCCTCGAATCCCCGGAATGCATCGATGCATTCGCCGACCGTGCTCCGATGATAGTCACTGACGGGGAAAACGAGCTTTCAATGCCGATCGAAATGATCGCCTTCCTGTTTAACTCTGATTTCTAGCCGCCTGATTGCGTTCATTTATCCAGTCTCCTTTCTTGCAACTTCAATTTCTTCCTGTTTTTTATTCTTTAATATAGTGTCTATGTTTTTTTTTTATATACGTTGTCACCTCTTTACGTTTTCGCGAATATCTGAAAAGAGAGTATGATCGGGAAAGCGAGATTGAGATAGAAGTTTTAATTCTTTGACTATGTGATAATTTTATTGACGATCAAAATTAAGACAATCAGAAAATTATTTATCTCAAAATATAGAATATATAGTCGCAAAAAACTTTGACGTCGATTCACTCTTGTCTCTTCAAGATTACATTGTAAAATGATGGCAGAGATGGCATAAGCGTTGTCGGGATTTGAGATTCTTCGTATATACGATAACAGTGACAATACAGATCTGTCTCTTACTATCAGTTTCGCCATTAATCAAATTAAACTCTCTTATTTAGTGAAATGTTTCCTATCAGAAATTGTATAGATATTCCAAATATATATATAAAAGGAAAATTTTTAAATTATTTTTTAATATTCACGCGATGACTTAGTAAATGCTAATTTCCCGTCTAAATTTTTTTTTGATGAATTATTTATTATCTGATATAAATGAAAGATTATCGAAGGATAATTGATAAAAACAATTCTCTCCAAACTACCTCTGCTTTTATCATAAAATTTGTATTGTAAGTTAAATTAATTGTTATATTAAATTTATTATCTTTACATTATAATTTTCAACCACGAGGGAGCAAGATATTTTAACTTACAAAAATTATTAACCAGCAGTAAGATAAAATTGATTTCAATTGTTTGCAAGAACTATTCCCGTTATCTTGCACAATCGATAAATCGCGTTAAGTACATGATTAATGCGCCTTGACGAGTGGAAAAAGAAAGAGGGGGTGGCAAGAGAAGAAAGAGAGAAATATGTAAAAGATTTATATACGGCGTCAAAGTCGTTTTCTCGAAGATTCTTTCCGCTCGCACATCTTTGAAGATTTCCTGTAACGCGAGCGAGCGATCTGAAAGTCACGCTCGCGCGAGAATATCTCTTAAGCGTATTCCCGGCCGCGCGATTATTCGAAATTTACTCAGTCGTCGCAATCTACGGGGTGCATTACCGCGCCTGTCGACGGATACATTAGCGACGTTTATATTGGATGATTGCATAAGTTCGTGCCCGATTTAAATATAAACTTCAATAGATTATATTTTAGAGATAACACTTTTATTAATCAATTATATAGTCTCCATTCTTTTTTACAATGGTTTTCCAACGATCTATAAGCTTGTCGATTCCATTTTTGAAGAAAGAACTTGGTTTTTCTTGAAAAAAGTTTGTAAGGTGGTTTTCGACAGCTTCCTCGGAATTGAGATTCTTGCCATTTAAACTATTCTGCAAAGACCGGAACAGATAAAAATCTGAAGGCGCAATATCTGGAGAATATGGCGGGTGCTGCAGAATTTCCCATTGCAACTCCTGCAATTTTCCTGCAGCTTATTCCTTTCAGTCAGGAGATGCGGCACCCACGTATCAAGCTTGGAAATGTATCCAAGCTTTTTTAAATGACGAAAAGCGGTTGAATTATCGATGTTCAGCCTCTCAGCAATATCCTCAGTTGTAATCCTTGGGTTTCTTTCCACTAAGGCATGCACAATGTCATCATCAATGCCAGAAGGCCGTCCAGAGCGGGGTTGATCCTCCATGTTGAAATCACCATTTCGAAATCTGCCAAACCACTTTTTGACTGTTCGGAGAGCAGGAGCGCGGTCCAAATAAACGCTTTAAATATTTTTTTGTGCAATCCCAACACTCACGCTTTTCCGAAATTTATATAGCATTACATGCCGCAAATGCACCTTTCGTTCTCCATTTTTAATGATTTCTTTTATGCACAAATGGATTTATCTGAACAATGTCTGACGCTAAATTGACATAAGACAACGTCATCTATTCGGTGTAAGCAACAATTACCACACGAAAACAATAGAACTCCGCCATGCAGTAACTTATGCCATCTATGAAAATCGGGCACGAACTTATGCAATCATCCAATATATCCCCCATATAGATGCGCTTGCGCGCGCCTATCTCTACCAGAATCTACGATTCGTGAATAATAATCCGGAACATTTCGTTTCGTTTAAACGTTTTATCTCTCTCTCTTTCTCTCTCTCTCTCGGTTTGTCCCCACACAGTTCTAAATCGCCAGCGCGCGAGGCAAAACGACGTATCCTTCGGGGTTTACGACGCTCGCTGGCATAAGACCGAGGAAAATTTGTTCTATGCCACGTGCAGCCCGGCGCATATAAATATTCATTGCACGATACACGAGACGATGCTCAATTCACTTTTCCGTCACCGGAAACATCCCCAAAGACATTCTTGTATTTAAGAAAATTGGCGTAAAAAACATACACGTCCGAACTGTTCAATTACTTACACATATTCAACGAACAATTTTTTTTTTGAATTAAAAAGAAACAGTAAAGTTATTTCTCGTAGTTGCAAATACGGTCTCGATTGCAAATTGCTTTACCCGCGTCACAATTTTGAAAAATTTAAAGTTGTTAATAAAGGATATTTTAACGTATCTTTATCAGCTTTACAACATAAATGCATAAAAAATAATGTATTAAAAAAAGTTTTTTTTTAATTAAAAATTAAATGCATCTATTGTTGGACATTTTAGATATCTAAAAAAAAAAGTAAAAATTACAATAAAATTGAAAGTTAAAATCCTTCATGTCATATATAGCTACAAATATAATAACATACTAAATTAGCCGCTTTACAACCTCTATTCAAATTTCTAAAAATTTTGACGTATTCTATTATTTCTCAACCAAAGTCACATTAAATGTAAAAAAATTAAAAAGAATAATTATTCTCATTCTTGAATTTCTTTTTTACTTTATATTGTGTTATTAACGCGCATGATACAGTTTTATAAAAAAAATTAATTATATTTATTTGTTTAATTTATGACTCTTTGGACCATTGCAAAAGTTTCTCTGAAAAGGAAGAAAGGATTTTTTTCTGTTTCAAATTATAAATTTCTCCCTTGTCCTTCTTTCCTCTTTTCTATTGTTTCTACAATGATATCGTATGGCTCACGCTATACTGATTTTATTACAGCCTAATTAGAGCCAAATTTGCGTACCGCTCACAGTCACACGCGTCACCACAATTATGTCATGATTACGTGGATTTGTATTACAACCCTATGACGCGATGTAATGCGTATCACGGGGGCTGTTCGAAAGGGCTCTCATACGTGGCTGGATTAATTGAACGCGATGTGGCATCGATAATTCCGCATCGGATGGCAAAACACATATACGGTTGTATAAGAAGTTTTGAAATAGATGTGAATTTATTTAAGTATACTTTTCGAAGAGAGAGTACAACTTTCAATATACATATATATTATCAATCAATATTTATGTTTTTTTTTTATCTTGTGTCGTACGTAATCTTTATAAAAAATGTATGCCGTAATTTTATTATCCCCGAAATCTGAGCCGTTCTTTAAATAAATCTCCTTTTGCTCCTGAAATTACGTCAGAATTCAAATCCTAAATTTGTGCTGTATCATGTCGTGAATCATCCTGTATATGTCTCTCCTGGCATATAGTACGCTGATAACTAAAGTACTTGGACGATAAGGCTAGACACAGCTTCGGTCCACTTGTCATAGTGTATATCCTCATTATTTAGAGAGGTTGAGTTACACGTTTTACACTTTTGGGACGAGGCCGAAATATCATGATGGCGGGGAGCTCTTACAAGTGCCTTATTAATGACTGCAATTACAAAAACAATGTTTTTATAGTCATTCTAATATTCTAGTTTTTTTTTTGTTCTTCATATTTTCATGTACTTAGAAATGTGTACTAATAAGAATGATAAGATTAATCAAAGGTAAAAAAATGTAATGCAATAAAAGTTGGCGCTGCTAATGACAATCAAGAATAACGCATCGACTTTTATAACGATAGTTTAAACGGTCGCCCGATTTCGGTCCTTTTTCTCGATTGTTTTCTATGTTACTTCACCATTAATGCAAACAACAAGGGATTAAAAGCAAATAAACGTACAGCGCGTTCGATTGTCGATTCGCGCATCCTCCCCGATGCGCTTCCTGCCCGGCCGATATGACCCAATTTCTCTCGAGCTTAGAGATAGTTCGGGCCGCGGCGGAGAGAAGCAAATTGGGTAACGATAATTCCAACGATTCCTCCCATCGTTGTTTCCCACCTATCGCCATCACGCTCCTCTCGCGGAATACCTTCCGGACGAGAGAGATCCTCCATCGGATAAACTAACAAGTGGGACTCGACCGGGTTAAAGGTTTTGCTCGAGTTTACGATCAAAATCCGCTGCAACTTGGCTTTTGGAGATTAATTCGTTATATTTACAAAGCCGGGAGATTTGGACGTCTGTTCCACTTTTTCATTCGACTGGCATTTTGGAAAAAAAGTTGGGATAAGACGTTGATCGATCTCGCGATCTGTGTATCTCTCAATTCACTGTCTGTCGAATTAATATTCTCAAGTATCTCGATCGATGCTTTCCCAACGAAAGATATTTGCGCGATATATTTGATCGCTATGATTTAATTCGTGTCTCTATCATCTCCCCAAATCCTCCCCTTCTCCTTTCTCGTCTCTATTTGAGACTCCATTATATCCCCGAACACGTTCATCCAATCTCACGGATAATCCACGAATTATGTTCGTTTCATTTGCATCGTGTAACAACTATACACTTGTACGGCTCTACATTTGTTCTCTCTCTTATTTACAGAATGGAGAGTCGTCGCAGTACGTGACGGACAGACTTCGGCAATTCTCGGATCCTTTGGCGAGGTTTCAACCAATTAACGGTGAGTGAATATT
Organism: Polyergus mexicanus; assembly: GCF_030449975.1. Taxonomy (NCBI): domain Eukaryota; kingdom Metazoa; phylum Arthropoda; class Insecta; order Hymenoptera; family Formicidae; genus Polyergus; species Polyergus mexicanus. Next base: position 1,769,492 of record NW_027223346.1, read on the forward strand.
ACTCCACGCATACGATTGCTTATGCAAATTTAGATTCTCGGCGGAGAATACTTAACGCTTTAGTTCCTTCTGACATATCTTACTCTTAGCGATCGTTTAATTGGAGTTACATAATAATAAAGAGACATTGGGTATGTACGGATCAAAACGCGAGAGTCATCGCGATGATATTCTTTAATTTTAATGACATTGCAGTAACGCGATGTCAGGATATTCACGATAGTTCAAAAATTTGGATATTACGCAATAACTATGGTATTAAATAAAAAATGAAATAAAAATTGTATTAGTCCGCGCCTTTTCGTGGCAAAGTCCAATAAAAAGATACATACATTTATTATTGCATTTAACTTTCTCAAAGTTTGTTATTTGCTTCGGAAATTATAACGCAAGTTAAATATTTCTTCTTTATGCTTTTATTATAATAAACTTAATTATATATAATTAAGAAACTGTTATATATAATAACAGGTTTTAATTAATATTACACTTTCAACGAGAATCACTCTCTTTCCGAAAAAAGTTACTTGTTGTCAAACTGTGTTGTTGAAAGTTATCATAAATTAAAAAGAATTTATTTTTGCGTTCTCCAATTTCCGGCCACCCGATTCCCCCCTTAATCGTAAAACTCGCGTGCATTCTAGTCACGATTATCGCGAATGTCATTATCCCGGAGTGCACGTGGCACGGAAAAGTCGTTAGAGGCAAGAATCTACGGCGCGTATTCCCTTCGCGGTTTGCAACCCTGCGGATTCTCGTCTCTCATGAGTCGTCTTGTCACGCAAAAAATCATCAACATCTGCATCGCATAAGGCAGCATCAGCGCGCGATCGTTAGGCGGTCGCTGCGATTCTAAAAGCCGTAAGATTAAATTCGCGTTCATTGCACGCGTCGAGTAAAAATAGGCGGGTAAATGTATTTTTCTGATACATGCATATACAGTATGCTTCCCCCGAAATTGCCGGATGTGCTCTTAACAGATTTCACGACAAAGTTTTTGTTCTTTTTCTGAACGAGAATTTAATGATATTTATATATTACAAATTTTTAATTTTTTTATCATAATCTGATAATATTATATACAAATTTCGTGTGAATTACACATATACATATATGTGAAGATCAAATTTAAAATTTATGGAACCAAAAAATTTTATTATATGTCATTAACATACACACATTATACTTAAAATATATACTGATTATGTAACGAGAGAAATAATTATTTCAATTAATTGCTTGAAGTCTCTGAGAAGAAATACAATCTTTGAAATATTTATATTGCGTGATTCTTGAAATCTATTAAACAGAATTTTAATTAATACACAATATAAAAATGAATTAAATTATATTAATTATTTATAATCTCTAGTAGAAAAAAATAGCTGACATCAATATCTTTATTTTTACTTCGAGTGCTCCACTTTTTTGCTCGATCTTTGTTATTCAGAGAAACAAAATTATTTTAATTTCTGAATTTTTTAATTAAAGTGATAATCTTATGGAAACCATCTGTATGGAAATAATAAATCGGTGTATCGCGTACAAAGGTATCAAAGATATGTCGCCAGCGGTTACAGGTCAGATACAAAAATAATATCTCACTTTGTCCGTATATATATGTGAGTCATGCGATTGATCGTGCGTTGGGCGGGATCATCTAAAATAGTTCAACGGCGGCCAAACAGGGTGAGATAAGATCGGAGGAAGATTTCAGAATCGAAACTTTTGCCAATTTCGTTTCCTTTTCGAGTTTGTTCAGCTTGCGCGAGAAATTTCTTTGAATAGAAAGGGAAAAGAAGAACCCGCGGATATTAACAGCAGGATCGCATCTTGCGCGTGCCGTGAGATCGTCCGATTCATGTACATATTAACAAAGTAAACCGCGACACGGATGATCTGAAACAGCGCGCTCGCGCTCTTTCTCTCTCTCTCTCTCTCTCTCTCCGTACAGGTATTTTTAAGTAGATTAATGCCGGACACGCGACGGCGCATTAAGCAGATCGGTATTAATGAGTTTTGTCACCCTTGAGTGACACTCGGTCGCCGTTCGGTTACACTCGGTCGCTATAGATAGCCCACCCGTGCGCGCGCGCTTCTCTCTCTTTCTCTTTTTTGCGTACATTTCCCCCACGGAAATATATCGCGCCTACGAAAATCTTCGGTTGTATACATATATGTGGAAACTGACGAGATTATCCGACGCGCGCGTTTGCATTTGCGTTCGTCTGGCTAAAAGAGCAGAGCGAGTCTTGTTGGCGGAGCGCAGAATCCGAGTAATCGGACAGAGCATCGTCTCGTTGACATCCGATGTAGCGGCGAGTCAAACGAAATCGTTTGGATGGAGCCGGATAATCTTATATCTGTACCTATTTGAGAATTGACGAATTTTCTTTTAACATTCTGCAGAAGAGAATTTGCAATGCAATTATAGTAATTTAAATTGTAGTAAAATTTAAAACGCAATGGAAAGAATAATTCGTGATTTTGCTTTTGATATTCAGAGATTTCAGAGATCTTTAGTGCTCGTTGAATTAATTTCTTGATAGTTTTTCTCTTTCTGTTTCAATCAATACTCTAGTACAATAATTGAATCCCACATATTATGCTGGATAATTTGTAGCTTGATTATCATTGTAAGTCTAAAGGTTTGTATTTTTTTCTATTTTTTGGCTTCGGAAAAACTTTAACCTAGCTTTAATTGTTCGCGCGTTTCAGATTCTCTATTAAAAGTTTGCGCGACGTCCTCTGAACGCGAAAGGGTTAAAAATCGCTTTTTGTCGCGTTCGCTTTGCCCGCCCTTTTCATGTCGGGTAAAAAAACGTATGAGAGTATATAAGTCTTGATTACGGAGGCAACAATAACCTGGCATCAAAGAGCCGATATAGCCGAATTTCTATTCACAGAGACACTTTATGTGAAAAATAAAAATTTCCATTTTTGTTCTTGTGTTTAACGCAGATAATGTGTCGATACGCTTTTATTTCGGAGAATAGATTACGAAGAGCTTTTAAATGACCGAAACATAAAGGCATTTGAGGATTCAACGAGAGCACTCGAATAATGATTCGGGCGAATGCTTGATATCCGGTACGCGGTACAAAAGAGGTAATAAATCCAATATTTTTGATTATATCCGATCGTGTTTGGTTCGGCTTTTTTTTAGATATACGCAAACTCGCACTCGTACTTGCATATATTATTATATTGAATATTCATTCTCTTAATTTATTCATATTTTTCACAACGAAAGGAAAATCTTTGAAGATTCTGATCTCTCTATCCCTCTTAAATCTATGCAATCAATTTAGTGTACAAATAATAAAATATTTACAATAAAATGCTCAGATAATAAATATAATGTGAGGAAGACGGCCTAATTAAAAGCCTTGCGCGGTAAACAATGTGCAAATTTCTTGATAATTAATTTTTTATTATTGAAATAAACATTTCGGTCCTATGTTTCGGATCATCTTCAGCTTGGAGTATAGAATTACACGTGTATATATCTGTCAAAGATATTTACAAAATGCTCATTTCAATAATGAAAAATTAATTATCTAGAAATTTGCGTATTGTTTACCGCGCGAGGCTTCTTAATTAGCCCTCCTCACGTTATATGTGCATATAATATATTCACCGAGATAATAAAAAGGATTGACAATATTTATTTGCTGCGATTTATTTTTGACATTTGTCAACCACGTGATCTTTCTGTCAATAACTCGTTTTCCGACCATCGATTTTTAAAAGACCAGATTTTTGGTGTACAAATGAGAAGCGAAACTATGTGTCGCCAGTCGTTTTTTCCGTCAGCTTCTATCTAACGACGATGCTTCGAAGATGCGACGCGACGCGTTTCGGGATAAATTATTCGGGAGGGCGCGGTCCTATTTTCCGGTCGACCGCCTGCACAATTTCGATCGCTCGCCCGCCAAGAGAGCTCGTTACGATGCAGGCCACCACGATGTAGGCTCGATCCTCGCGATCGATTTTCTTCTTCGACATTCCGTCAGCTCGTTAGTTTGCGCACGTCACAAACAATCACAATGTTGATCGCGACAGGGTGAAAATTTGTCAACCTCTCTGATAAATGAAAGATGCGCGAAATATCAAGTGTGTCCAGTGTATTTTATTCACTCGCTCGAAAAGGAGTTTATTTTGAAAGAGCGAGAAAAATATACGAAATCATTTAATAATATAAAAAATGTTTTTAAAATTGATTTGCGTGCGTTGATTTACCATATATTCGCGCTTCCGTTTACCGTAGCGTTAGTTTTGAATACGTTTAATTCCGAGTTTAATTCGTTTAATGTCGAGATTGCACAATTAATCCAATTTATTTCTAATCTCGATTATAAAGTGTCACAATAACGATGCTTGTTATTTATGTGTCATCCACGCAAATTTAACAAATTTGTTTCACTTCGTGTTTCTTAACACTTGTCCCCAAAAGATTCTCGCTTCTACGCATATCGTCTATCCGCTCGTAAACGTTTCAGATTGCTCGTGTAAACGTCATTAGAGCCATCGAGATCTAGATCGAGAGTTTCTTGATGCATCTCGCCTACATTTGACTCAAAAATATTGTTAAGTGTTTAGTCGATCCTTAACTTTACACCTGACGTTTTGTACATTTTCTTCCTTTCTTTTCTTTTAACCAGATAACATCCGTTAAATTAAAATTCTCCATCTTTAAAATTAAGAAATTATATTGTCGGATAGAGTGCTCGTTAATGGAAAGATGAGATCCAGATCTGATAAGGGATATAATGAAAATATGATACGTAGCAGTAGCAAGTAACGGGATATACCGCATCATAGAGACGTAAACATCCATCTACTCGCGTGTGGTCGACTATCAGGGTGGCGGCGCGTCGAAGTAACTCTAGCAGACTTACATATGTTCACTATTAAATTATTGCGTTTATACGTGCGCGACTACCCTCGCATGTTAGGGAAGAACGGGATGAGCGCAAGAGGGAGAAAGAGAGAGAGAGAGAGAGAGATAGAACCCGCGACCGGGTACTTGGACATTTATCCCCACGGCTATTTCCGTGAGACACTTGTAATGTTTTCGTTTTTCTCCCGTGCCGAAAATGCGACGGGATTAATTGGCCTACATTCTGAAAATAGACGAGCACTGCGGGACGCGCGAGCGAGTCAGCGCGTAAGTAACGTTGCAGCAACATTCGTCAAAAGATCGCGATCGCCGATCGCTTTTCTTCTCCCGGGACTTGTAAGTTTCTAGTGTTTAATGATGTCGGGAGAGAAACAGTTTCTGTATCCCTCTTCTCTCCCGTCGCCGAAGCGTCTCGTTCGTTTCGACGCGAAGACTGTAATTAAAGACCCATTCTACTATAGCGATATGAAAAATTGATAATTATTAAGAAATTATTTTTAATGTTTTACATATGTTTTTATTGATGTTTAAACAGTTTAACGGTCAGTATTTTTAAATCTTGGATGTTTAATATTTACTTTTTTTGGTTCGATACAAGTCTCTGCACATAGCTTGTTCGAAAATACCAGGGTTGAGAAGTAACGCGTTACTTGTAACGCCGTTACCGTTACAGTTACTTTTTTCGGTAACTGTAACGGTAATGGCGTTACAAATTTTATTTGTAACGGAAAAAGTAACTTCGTTACATTTTTCGGTAACGAGTAACGAATTTAACAGTTACTTTTATCGTTACTTTTTTCAAATTTTTTGATTTATTTAAGATATTATTCTTGCTATTGTGCGTGATAAAATTTTTATCTTAACCGTAAAGCCGTAAGCAAATCGACCAATTAGCATTCTTATTATGTTGTAAAAATGCTCGAATGTGATTGATCAACTTATGGCTCTTACAGATCAGTGCGATGACGCGACGCGCGATATCCAATGAGAGCTTTATCTTTTCGGAAAAGCAGAGCTCTCATTTACTACCAGTTCTAAGTACCTTGCAACGAAAATTAGAAAATCTCAATAAATCTGACCTTATAGATTGCCATTCATTAGTTGAAGCTATTCAGCAAGGTTTAAATAAAAGGTAACTTATTAATTTGATTAATACATATGTTATTTAATTTTAAATAAGGATTTAATTGAAAAATATTATTTTATTTTAAACTATTGATTCAAAAGTATTAATTTCAATAAAACAAACAATGTCGCTTAATTTACTATATTTGATTTTAAATTTCTTACAATATTTGAAACAAAAGAATTAATAATAGCAGCATGTTTACATCCAAAATTTAAGTTAAACTGGTTAACCGGAGAAAAAAGAAAACGTGCTGAAAATTACTTGGAGGATTTATTGGGAATCCGATCAACTGAAAATTCTCCAAAAGCTGGAAAATCTGACGATCACGATGATTTTTTCATTTTTGAGCAAAAAACGGTACAAAATGAATCTGAACAAGAAGAATTGCAACGGTTTTTAAAATCAAATGATTGTAATATAGAAATATTAAACGACTATCCAAAACTTAAAAAACTTTTTATTAAATATAATACAGCTCTACCAAGCAGTGCATCTGTAGAAAGAATGTTTAGCATCGGTGGCTCTGTATTAACACCACAAAGAGGGCATTTAAATGATGATACTATAGGGCAACAAATTTTATTAAAAATTAATAAAGAATTTCGATAAAATTTAATCATTTATTTTGTAATAAACCTTGAATGAAATCTTGCTTACAATTTTTTAAAAGTTTTTCTTATGCAAAATAATTTATTAGTTTGTATTGTAAAAAAGTAACGGAAATTGTAACGACTCGTTACTTTTTAGTAACTGTAACGGTAACGAGTTACTTTTTAAAATTGGTAACGAGTAACGGTAACGAGTTACTTTTTAGAAAAAATAACGGTAACGGTAACGAGTTACTTTTATAAAGTAACTTTCCCAACCCTGGAAAATACATAGTTCGACGATGCGACATGCTACTCCTCGTGTAATTGCCTGAAATGAACAAACTTATTGTAATTTTATTTTGTACAATACTTATGGGACACTGTGAACCTAATTTCATTAGAGAAAACTGAAAAATAACAAAGTAGTGTCATTTTAAAATTAGATATGTCAATTTTCCTGAAATTTATTCATTTCTTGAAGATCAGGAAAATATTAATCTTTTAATTTCTATTTTCTGAATCCTCAAAAGTGTTCTCTTTCGTCTAAAAAATTGAAGTTATTTGGTCTATTAGTTTTTAAGATATTTGTTACACCAACTTTGAAAACAGTGTTTTAAGAAAAATGCATTTTAAGTTTTGCAAGCTCATTTCAAGGCCCGAGCATCATCCTATTCAAAATTTTATAACTTTGTCAATTTTGCAAATTTTTCAATAAAATTTGGAAGACATATTTTTCAGACATTATATTTTCAGAAAATAAAAAAAAATGATTTTTTTGGCTCTTTAAAGTAGACTGAGCTTTTAAGGAAGATATAAATATAATCTTCATTTTGCTTCTGAATTTTTTTGCAATATCGATAAAAAGATTATAAAAAAACGCAAGTTTTATAATTGTTGTATGTAAAAATATTCACACATGGTGCTCAAATAATTATGTGGATCGCGCGCGCGCGGTTCGATTTTTAGTAATTGCGTGAGATGATGTCTCGTCGTTTTACTACTTGGTTTACGTCTGCGCAGCATTAAAATTTTATCATTGTCGACATGCTGTCACGATATGGTTACTTCGAGCGTGCGAGAGCATCGGACACGCCAACTCGTGTCACGTGCGTTGCGTACCACGTCGGCTTCGTAATAATTTGCGAAAAGATACATTCTCCTCTGAACGTTGACACGTGCATGTGCCTAATTCATAACAAAGATAAAGCTTGTATAAAAAAAATCGTTTGTGTATGCGTTGTGTTATTTTCTCTCTCTTTCTCTCATTTTTGTAATTTTCAAAGTAATTATCTATTGTTTGATCTTTAAAATTATACATATTTACACGAATATTCCCTCTGTCTCTGATCGGAAATAATTTGAAAAAGATAACACTTTTTTAAGGTAAAGATGAAAATAATATACATTTTGATAATTTAGTTAAAGATAAGATAAAGCGATAACTCTTAAAATATAATATAATTATCTAGATACTTTTATTCGGATAATAGGAAACATTGCTTACCGCGCATATGTATAGAATGGTCGAAAAGAATTTTTGAATATTTCTTTCCAACTTTATCCAAAAAATTTTGTTGTACTTAAAAAGAAATTGATACTTTTCATAGAGTTAACGAACAAATCCATATATTTCATTTCGCGGTTCACTATCTTCGGTTCGTAATTCGTCGCGCTTATCGTTGGCCGATGTGCACGCGACTTAGCGAATCCTTGTAAAAGCGTTTCACGCTGCCAAGAACGCGACGAAGCTATACACGGACGCACAAGTATCGTGGATCGGTTCCAAAACAAGCTTCATTTGCAGCGCGCTACGATGTCACGACGAAGTAGCAGCTAGATAAGTAGGTGTATCTCGTTCGCGATACACGGAAGGGCGGATATATAGGGAGGAATACGCAAATTTGCGTCTCTCCGCCACACAAACATATACACCAATAATATAGCTCGTGGATGCCGGCCAAGTTCGGGATTCAACGTCCGCCTAATGCTCGATAAGAGAGCGCGATCGCACGGAATGACAGAGAGAAGACGAAGCGAGAATACGAGAGAGAAGCAGAACGAACATCTGGGGTTATAGCATTCTATAGAATTTATAGAATGCTATAAAACCAGAAATCATGAAAAAATTGTCATCTGAAATGACAAAACCCTCTTAGCTTAAATCTTTTTTTCTATTGTTTAAAATGGCAAAGATACTTCCGATGAACAGAATTAATAGATCATCACACACAAACACACACACACACACACACACACACACACACACACACACACACACCACACACACCACACCACACACACACACACACACACACACACACACACACACACACACACACACACACACACACACACACACACACACACACACACACACACACACACACACAACACACACACACACACACACACACACATCATTTTAATTATACGACGCATGACTGACATCTTTTCAGCACTTATGAAACATAAAGCGTCTAGAGCTGTTGGCGGGATAATTAGTATCGGTTACTGAAGCTTTTGTAAGGATGAGAAAGAGGGAGAGGAGAAATAATGCGAGAGACGCCAGCGATTGTCCCGCTTGATGAATCGCGAGACGAAATCTCGGCGTTGCGACGCACTCATAGACGTCCGCAAAACGAGCCCGATAACAATGCGACGTTAAAACCGTCGCGACGCGCGGTCGGCTGTTAAAATAACTCGGTATTAATTAGCGTTAATGAATACCTGGCTATCGGCGAGCGTGGAGGATATTTTGGATATATATCTCGCGCGTTCCTTCACTGACATTCAACGTGATTCCTTCCGCATCATATATTTTCGTGTAATACTCTCGAGTCATCCCTCAATAAAAGGGACTGTCTTTTTTCTTAGATAAGACAATACTTTTATGCAGCAAGGAACTTTTTGTTATATGTTAAATTAATTAAATTATATTTTTTCAATATTTTTTCAATATTATTTATTTTTTGCAAATATTTTTCTTCCCCTAATACAATATATTGCTGATTTTCTTTCATTAATCATCATCCACTTTAGATGCTTCACCATAAAAATTCTAACGGCAAATTCTAACGTTTCTCAATTAAAGAATCAGATTAAATTAAAATTGTATATACAATATTGAGTTTGAACGATTCTATCATCTATATATATATATATATATATATATATATATATATATATATATATATATATATATATATAGATGATAGAACCGTTCAAACTCAATATTGTATATACAATTTTAATTTAATCTGATTCTTTAATTGAGAATGATATGCAATATATATATATATATATATATATATATTGCATATCATCCCTCCCCGATAAATGATAGTATCGAAGAACAGAAGGAGTCTTCGACTATCCACGGGCTATTTCCGTCGGCTTTATTAAATCTAACGTTTCATCGAGGAGAGAGAGAGACAGAGAGAGGGACAAAGTCGTCAATTAGAGAGAGGATCGCGAACGTCACGCCTCGGCGTGCCGGTCGAGCGAGCGTAAAGTGCGAACGCTCGATTACGTAAACAGCGGGGTCCGCTAATCCGCGCTGATCAAGACAAATGCGCTTCTCTCTTCTCCTCCTCCTTCTTCTCGTCGTCGTCGTCGTCGTCATCGTCATCGTCGTCGTCGTCGTCGTCGTCGTCGTCGTCGTTGTCGTCGCGCGCGTCATCAGAGCGGAGCCTGATATGATACCCGCCGATAAATTGCGTGGGCGCGAGAATCTCTTCTCCGCTTCTCTTCTCGGCTTCCCGGATGCACATCGGAATTGGTCGGTGGATTATATGGTCCAAGAGACGCGCGGGAGAGAGGATATTCTCCCTCGTTACCGCAAACGCGGCGCGAGCCATAATTTACGATCGCGCTCTAGCACGTGTCGCGCAGATTCGCGCGCGAATCCTAATCTATACGCGAGCTGTCAGACGACTTTACCGAAGCGTGTCCTAGCTCCAGAGCGCGTCTGATTATTTTAACCGATGCGCCGACGTTACGTTCCATTTAATAGCCGTTATTCGTAAATAGTGCTCGCGTCGAGAAAAAATTTTGCGCATTCGCGATCGCGAGAAAGATACGAATACAGAGGAGACGAATACAGAGGACGGGATGAGGAAAGAGGTAGTTTCACTGACGAGATTTAAACTTTGGGTCTGCAGAAAAATGTTTTCTTTAATTATACTTGTATATCTTAAAAATATATTTTTTTCCTCCAGTCGCTTCAAGGATTACATTGTTATTACATTAAAACAAATCAGGAATAATTGCAGATCTGTTTTTTTTTTATATTACATACATGATACAATAATAATGATATGTAATCGTTAATCTTATTTTGCGACAAAAAGGATTACAGCTTAAATATAAGTTTATACTAAGTCTTAGCTTAAATAAGTTTATACAATAAGTAATACAATAAAGTAATACAGGGACTGTATTTCTTACATATGTATTGAAATTTATGATGAGAAAGAGAGAGAGACAGAGAGAAAGAAAAATAAGAAAGGAAGAGAGAAAACGTGTGTACAAAAGTACAATATTAACGTAAAATATTCACCTTCGCTTCACTTTACATCTAAATCGTAACATGACGCGATCGTTGACGCCGCATCTAGACTAATGTCGCTCTCTCTAATGTATACAATGTATAAGTAGTTTAACCGCCGCAAATTATCGCTCTTTTGATCATCGCGATCATGAGCGCTCGTAAAGCTGCGGCGTGAACCGCGATGGTGGTGGCTGACGCGTCTCTAATGTGTTTCCCTTACAACGTATACTTGTCGTTTGATTTGGAGGCGCGGTATGCGAAGTGTAGGAGTTCTCTCTCTCTCTCTCTCTCTGCGCTCGGAGATGATCAAACGACTCGTCGAGGCATTCAAAGAAATATACGCGATTGCGTATATAAATTACGTCGCTCTAAAGGTAATTAGCGATTGCTGCTTATCACAATTAATATATACCGATACCCAGTGTCGATAGGTTCGAGATATCATGAGCGACCAAACGTCCCTTTTCTTTTTCTCTTTTCGAGAAAATCAAGTAAAAAATATATTTTTCTAAAACTCTAAAAAATAAATATTTTTCTAAAACTCTAAAAAATAAATCTTTAAAAAATATTTATTATCTCTGTTTATTAATGCTCATTTTTTTGAGGTGAGAGTTTTCTTTCTTTCTTGTTTTTTACTTAAAAGAAAAAGTATCGAATTATTGGTGCTCTTGACAGATCCTCGATAATTTAATTTGTAACTTTTTTGCAATAAATCCCATATTGAAACATGAACATTTGATTAAACATTATCGACAAATAAATTAAAGGTTGAAAATCTTAACTTTGATTCTAACAAAACTTCTGTAACAAGTTATATATAATTATAATATGACAAGATATACATTTAAACAGACGTGATGGAGCAATTTAGAAGCTGGGGAATTGTATTTAATGCCAAAAAAAATACAGGAAACGATTATTCTTTTCCCTGCGTGATATTTTTTTTTCTAAACTGTGTTATTAATATGCATACGTGTGAGTTTATTCGAGATTCGCTTTTAAAATTCCACTTGGAAACCCGGCGTGAATTCGCGGCGATGAATACACGTGCGAGAAGTTATCTCGAAAAATATCCGGACTTTCGTCAGAAGGATAAGAAAATTCAAGCTAACCGGCACAGACCGGAGTGCCATATATTGCCACGGTACATTAGTATGACGCATCGTTGTCCGGAGTCCTCCTCAGCTCGGCGAAACGCGAATTTAAGCGCGGATGAAACCGCAGCCAAGGTACATACTCCGTTGCACGCGGGAATCCGCTAATGTTATCCGGAAAAGCGTTATTTTCCCTTTGCTATAATGCGAAAAAAGGAGAAAAGACGAATCGAATATACGATAACTTGTTTACGAATAATCGACATTTAATATGTGCGTATACACGCTCATCTGATATATTTATTTTTAATCCAGATGATATTTTTCGTGATATTTAGGAAACTCTAGAATAGATGGAGACCGCTGGTTGAGATAGCTTTTTTCTGGTTCACAGTTTGATTATTTAATGATATTTTTCGAAATTTGAATATAGTAATTTAATTTAGAAACAAGATATTATATAATTTTTTCTTAATAAACATTAAATAATTTGACAGATGTAATATAAATTGCGAGAGATTAAACGAACGGTCATATTAGTTCGTGGATTTAAATACACATCGCCAGAACTCATTTGAAAAATTAATTACAGTTATTCGTTCAATAATCGTTATTGATTTATTCCTTCGATGTAAGCGATTTTTCATGTGAATGATTTAATTCTTAAATCGGACACTATTAAATCTCAAATTCAATTTTCGTGATGAGAATCCGTATTATACTGCGATTTATTAAAGAACGAGTTCCATTTCGCATAATTTTACAAATATAACTCTAATTAACTTATACAAGAGAATTAGTTATGATTATGCAATTGTATAACGTTTGACAGAGACAGATTCTCCATATAAATAAAATCAAAATTGCGTCATAAACATCGTGAAGTCACGATATACTATGAATTAATACAAGAAAACAACTATAATTATTCTCATAAATCAATATAAATATTACAGTATTTTGCATGATTAAAATTGCCAACTATAATAAATACATATAAATAAAAGGTCGCGCAGAGAGCGATTTGTAAATTAATTGCGCATTATCTTGGTGCAATTACAAAATCTAATTGCAAAAACCGTAAGTATGTCAATGTCTTCAATTCTCGCGCAATTGTCGAGTCGCAAACTGATCCTGCGCGCATGGACTTTCCCTTAAAGAAGACGCGGTTCATTTGGAGCACCGGATGCGATTAGGACAGCGACTGAATTGAGACGACTTAATTGCGTTTCCATCTTCAAAGACGTGTCCTAGACAATTTGCTGAATCCGTGCGGATCTTGGCACAACGGACCTTTGATTCCTTCTCATTAGCGCGAAACGCATCGGTGGCTCCGAACTTCTCGGAACAAGAGGCGCTCTAACTACACATTCTCTGTCGCGGCGTTACTCTCCCCGGATCTTTTTTCCGCAACGGAAAAGCCGTGTCGAGAGGCACTATTGAGGCTTCGCACCCGAAATTATTTCACGCGAAGCATTAAGTGCGATCTATTTTAATGATATAAACAGCGATCGTTAATCAAAACAGCGTAATTAAAATTGGACAATTCAGGAAAAGGACCGTTTATTACGTATAAATCACAATTCTACGTACAATATTGTTAAGTTTTTCTCTTCCCTCGCCCCTTTCTCTCTCCCTGGGAGAAAAGGTTTTTTCGAGTTCCTTCTTTTCCTCGGCATTCAAGATCGATGATGAAAGCGCTCTCATCTTTTAATTAATACTTCATGCAAGACAACATTTTTTTTTTAGCTCTTGTCACATATATCGCGATAAATCATGTTGACTGATACTCAGGAATTGTGTCGAGTATACGATGTTAATTTGGCGAGTGTTCTTTCGATTCAATGTTGCTTTCTATGCCTATCTATATTTATAGACGCAGTTCCGTTTTCAAGCATATCCCATGCACGTTTCCCTTCGTCTTTCGTAGGTTGACCGCTTATTTTTGCCGCTCTTACCTAACGTTATGAGGCATTTGCAAATTAATTTACTGATTTATCGAATCGATTAGAGCGACGAGATATGATATAGAGAACAGATATTTCGGATGTATAGAAGTAATCGAAAAATATTGGGTACCTATCGATCCAATCTTGTTTATTTTTGCGAAATTAATGCCTTTCAATAATTCGCACAAATATGTATCAAACAAAAAAAGGAATCGTCAAACAGAGAATTGGATATCAACAATTTTATTTTATAAACTTATATATAACAAATTTTTATGTAAATAGATTAAAATGCATCAAATTTAAATTGTTCCAAAAAATCATTACGTTTTATCATCAAATTATTCCAGATATTATTTTGGTATCAGCTGGACGCATAGACTGAGACGAAATATATAAAGTAATTAATATTCTGTTATAAATTAATTTAATTAATTAATTAATTTTTTATATGTTTAAATAGCGTTTATACTTGATCGCGGTGCATTTCATTCTTCATTATAGATGCAGAAATGTCCACTCGTTTGTCTACCTATGTATGTATGTATCGAGAATTACGTCGAAAATTACAGCCAACAGTTCTGCGATAAATAATTCACGTCACCATCGCGAAAACTGCTCGGTGTCGCGCGGTATATCAAACAAATCTAGCGAGCAAACTAGATGATACATCATCTGCAGCAGTATGACAGCCAGTATCGTAGGCAGTAATCTATAAATAAATACTCGTGCGCCTTGCCAAACAATCGATTCGATTGGGATTAATTGTTCAATGCAAGTATTTCCGGAAAATCCCGAATTAAATAAATTTTATCCCGATTACAATACTATACTTTCAAAAACTTCTTTGCGCGCTAAAAACTATATATTTTGTATACTTTACATTTCTTATATATATATATAATTTATAAATATTTCCATAAATAATAATTATAAATAATTATAATAAATATTTGAATTAATCTTAATTTTTTTAAACCAAAAATAAAATATTAAAATCAAAGTTATTGACAAGAAACATTATTAGAATAATTAATATAAATATCAATTTTAATACTTTTTATCGTTATTAAAGTAAAAATTTATTAAAAATAATCTTAAAATTTATAATCTTAAAACAATATCGTCTTGTTTTGATTTTAACGATGGGAGCTATTTTTTTCGGTTTGCGATCAAACAGATCGGAGCAAACGCGTTTGAGTAATATATCTTGATTAAATATAATTTTTATCACGTTATAAAGACATTAATATTCAAATATTAATTTATTATTGATATCTCTTATTTATACGTTTCTTGTTTGCGTTTACATCGATATAAAGCGATTTTTCGGTTTATTACACAGAATGAAAGAACATCGAAAGCGATAAAGATATTTACTCAAATTAAACACAATATTTTATAGGTAATGCAATATTTTATTAAAATATGTCGAATCATCATCGTAATCATTGTTATCATTATTTATATTTTGTGATTATCGCCGTTTTCATCAAATACAGAGCAAGCTATATAAAAATTCTTTTAGCACTTTCTCATTATCTTACTATCTCATACAGGCTCATGAATATGTATGATCTCTTATTTCTACATTGTTTTTAGTTGTATGGAGATTACAGTTGTCGAGTCACAGTTTTCACACAATAATTACGAAGAATTTTAACCGTCTCGGCACGGGTATGTTAATTTTTGTATAATTTGTGGACTAGAAAACTAAGTAGCTTCTACAAAACATTTACACAATCTTCTTCGATATGTAACTGATTTTTCTTGAACGAAAAATTTGATTAAATCTCATCTCTCTTTGTAAGTTTTTTATTTCCGAATGTCTTGGTAATTAAGAGCTTCCAATTAAAATTCTATTAAAATGATATCTATTCAGAATTAAATAAAGATGAAAGTCTATATCAATTTTCACAAAAAATTACTTGCTCTTAAATTCTTATCATCTATTGTTTGAAGTTGTTGTTGTTATTATGACCTTTTAAACAAATAAATCGGTTGTAGATGAAAAGTAATTTCACGTAATTTATAAAATGTTGAAAATTAAAGCTATTTCCACCCTATACATAAAACGAGTAAAAAGTGAAGAAAAAGAAGATTGAAACTAACTGTCATCTTGTATTTATCAGCGCATGTCGACCTATTCGTCCGCGTTCCAACTAATATTATTAGTTTCGCATGTTTCTCCCGTTCTCTCAGTTATATACTTTGCGGTATCTTTATCCGAACTTTCGTGCCAGCAATATATTCAAGATGATGGCGAATGTGGGTGGCTAATTAGATCATCGACGCATTTGATAATCTGCCGCGACAGTTTGCAGGCTTGCCGTGTTCTAATCACTAAATTTTAACATCGTTAAATATTTAAGTGTTTAGACGTATTGTATTTAAAAAATACTTTTCACATTTTTTTTTACGTTTCTATAACTTAATACATTTTACCGTTTAAATTTTAAGAATTCCAATATTACTCATTATTTTTGCTTAGCGACAATTGATGAACATTGCGATATAAAAATACTGTACGAATATACAATAAAGCATTTTTTCAAAATTCTTTTTCATTTAAGAGCAAACACTTTGTTCGTTATAATTAATGAAAATAAAAAGAAATATATGAATTTAATTCTAAATTTATTCGTACATTATAAGATTTTGTTTTGTAATAATATATTTTATCTAAGCAAGCAGAATATTGATAAATTACAAAACAACAATATACAAACGTGATTCCTTTACGAAATTTACATGATCCCTTTAATGTGCACGTGGATATACATACCTCGCAGTTGAAAAATACGAGTCAAATTTAAAACGGAAAGACCAGTGCCAAGAATAACGGTCTGAAAGCTCTTACACAGCGGGGTGCATAACTTATGCAAGTGCTTTCGCCGCGGCCAGCGAAGGACAACGAAAAGTGGAGGAAAAAGGAGCCGACTCCGTCGGCTCCCAATTCGCTCATAATTCATCCGTATCTGGATATACACTGCGGTTAAAGAGCATCTGAGGTTTCGCTTAAACGAAGTTTGCGCTTTGCGTTGTACTTGCGTATGACTCGCGATCGTGATAGTTCTTTTGCGTTAAATGCGGCGTGAAAACGGAGTTTAATTTTTGAGCTTGGAGTTTCGAGTTTTGTTTAAGATTTCAAGAACGTAATTTTGTCCGGTAAATATTATACAGAAACTATGTTGTTCAAATAACAGATGTAAAATATACAAATATGTTTTGACATATTGTACAATATTCTAATATCGTTCGTATTCTTGTGTGTTTCAGGTTTCGAGCAAACCGAGCAAGCGTTATCTTCGCAGAATAATGGCAGCAGCTTGGATTGTCTCAGCATGATTGTGCAGAGCATTAATGGACCGTTACAATCGTCATCAGAGAATCATTATTTACCTCATCACTGAAGTTGTACAATACCGAGTCTTGTTGATTCCTCTTTGGATCAAGCCTTTCTTCTTAGCTTTTGAAATGCATGTCACTCGAGTTTTCAGTTAAATGTGCATGTATATGTACGTAAAAATCAATTGCACAGGATATTTCAAAAATCCTTGAAAATGCTTTCAGCGATTCGCAGATGAATGATGAAGATGCTGAGACACATAATAAATTAGATAACGGTTGATCTAATTAAGCAAAATAAATAAATAAGAGGGAGAAAGCTGTCTCGTATCTCTAAACTAAAGAAATTCCTAGTCGAAAAGAAGCGGGCGATTTCTGGAACATGGTGTATATTTTAATCGGTCCGACAAATTCGCGATGGATTTTTATCGAAGCGAAAATCATAGACATCGCGAGCGATTAAATTGATATTCGATGGAGGCATTCGAACAAAGTAGTATAGATTTCCGATCATCCGTCGTCAAATCTATGCGAGATATTGAAAGCGTCGCGAGAAACAGAAAAAAAAATTTATCTATATGTATACAAAAGGGAAAATATTTTAAATGATAAATTCTAGATTTTCTTTCCTTTTTGCGAGAGAACTTAGCTTAATATTAATTATAGTTATTATAAAGAGTGGACGATGAAAGTTTATAGCGAAGTGAGTTCGTTATGAGATCATTATTTAAATATTTGGAATGAAAATAAAAATGCGTTTTGTTTAGATTTTTAAAAGATTAATTTCTTTTTTGTTTTTACTCATCTCTAATTTTTGGCGATGTTAATTTAAAATAAGCGCGAGAATTCAGAGCGATGTAATTGTCAAATATTAATTTAGAACAAGCGCGAGAAATGCAGAGCGATGTAATTGCCAAAAATATTTTTTGCGCTTTCATACTTTTTCTTGCTATCTCTGCAACATCTGCATAAATGAAGTCTGCTATCGTTATTTTCAAAATTATTCTTTATTCTCATAATTATAAAAAATGTATTCTTCTATCGATATAGAGCTTCTTCCTCATTAAATATACAAAGTCCTTTTTCTTTGCATATATATGCGTTGTTTTGCATTTCAATTTGAAAATTATGGATTTAAATCGCGATATTTTGGCGGAAAATCTGTCTTATTGTTAGTAGAAAATTTTAGGCGAGACATTTGTATCTTGACACGCCAACAAAATCGTCGAACTTCTCATGTGCCTGCGAGATATATCATAACGATCGCGTGGAGTATCTGTGTCTCTTTTCATTGATATCACGATGATGTAAATATGCGGAATTACGAAACAATAAAGAGAAACGAAGGACGGAGAGATGTTTTCTTTCTGCCGGTGTCGCTTGCCGCATCTAATTTTTGAATAGTTTGTTCGCATTCCCCTTAACGAGCTTTCTTCGGCCGCGAGTCATTCATCAGACGGCGAATGATTAATCAGTCGGCTAATCATCGCCGTGTTATTAAGAGCCGCATATTTTAACGCTAGGTTTCGTACTATATATTACGAGCTCGTCATATGTGATTAATGACGTATTGTGAACGTTTAACGCCCAAGTGTTTAAACATTCAAGCACGTTGATCTTCTGATTTTGACGATTCCTGTGAATGATTCTAAGACGAAGGAAAATCCTAGAAACCGTTTAAAATATCTTCGAAAAGCTTCGAAGACTTGTTGTTGTTGAAATTATCGCGCCTACATTTTCATGATACATCACTTTAGACTCCATCGCCCGAGAAAAACGAAATAAAATGTCAGCTGTCGCGTCGCCATCGCTTCCACTCGAAGAGTGTCGTTCCCTCAGAATTCTTACTTAAAACAGAAATCTCGAGTGCCTCGAGTGCCTTCCTCGTAAAAACTGGCTCTCCATTCAGTGCACGCTGCATCGCGAGGAGCTAAATCGATAAATGTTTACGTTGAACAATGTAAACTTTCGATGCGAATAAAACTTCAATCTTCTGTAAATAACGATGAATTGTCGATCGTATATTCGATCGCTGCGATTTCGTAGTCACGTAAAACGTATGTAACAGAGAAGATACAACAATCTTTTCTGTATCATTATTGACGATGAAAACGATCGATAAAGGAACAAGATGTTCACAAGTAAATATTTACATCACGAGACAAATAATACGTATATCAAAAGAAAAATAGAAATTAATCATGCGAATATATTTTTCGTTTAAAAAACTGATACTTCCGCTTATATTTTCCGTATTTGTGTACTATTCTCATTTCTCCACGATCCGTTATCGTTTAATATGCCCGCCGTGACGTTTGACAGGATCGCCAAAGGCAGCTGAGATCGTCGTCGACTTATGAGAGAAAGAGAGACACTATCTCTCTTTCTCTCTCTCTCTCTCTCTCTCTCTCTCTCTCTCTCTCTCTCTCGAAGAGAGGATCTCGTATAAGCGACACGGAAATCGGAGCAGAGGGATCGGACACCGGACATACCTAGCTATAGTGAATCCAAAAGCTTGTCTGGAATCGTCGCACGGCATATCGGCACGTTTTCAAAACAGGGCACGTCCCCGGAGGCACGTCGAATGCATCTGTGCCCATTCGTCATGTCGCGCTATTAACGGCAAATTTAGAATCGGGGATTCTTATGGGGATTCCTCTCTCTCTCTCTCTCTCTTTCTCTCTCTCTCTCTCTCTCTCTCTCTCTCTTCCCCTGCTTTTCTCGTATCCCGTGTAAGTAGCCTGATATATCGCCGGTGTTTTGCCGCGATAGATCGTTACTCGATGTCACTCTAGGCTTCCAAAAGATCCTGTAACGTTACAGCATTTTATGTCTCTGTAATTGTCAATGTATGCGTTATTATTATTAAAAAATGTTTCTAGCAAAAGATATTTGTGTTAATAAGAACTTTAAAAGTGTATAAGAATTTAATTAGCTTTATTTTACTCAAAATTTTGCAATTCTGAGATTTTCTTCTTTTGTCCCTCTTACAATGAGTTCAAAATTTTGTTTATTTTATAATGTGAAAGAGAACTATTTATGTTCGATAAAATTAAAAAATGAAAGATAATATTGATTTTTTTTTAGAAACTGACGTGTAACGGAGTTAATGAAATATCAACGAAATGTGTCTCTAAACCACTGGATATCTTTTTAATAGCAGATTCTGCAACCAATTTGGAGACGACGTTTTGATATTACGTATATATGATATATTGCATTTTGTGGCACGTGCTTATGCACTTGTAAACGGAATCTGTAACAAATTATTCTCCTCCAAATCGGTCACAGAGCTACCGACCGATCGGTCATGTAACTGTTCATTCGCACGGCTGTTTCTTTAACGCGCATACATTTCCCGAAGCAGATCCGCGTCGAATTTCAAAGCGCTTCCTCTCCCTGTTTTCCCTTCGCGCTAAGTAATCGCGGAAGCTTTAGCCGTGTGTTTAATAGGTCGGGAAGCGTTTTCCAGATGCTCTCCCTCGTAAAGCATTGAAACACGACTGATGTATCGTTTGTCCGCACGACGTGTCTCTCGCTTGAGATAAACGTTCCGTTCCCGTAATGTACAGTCGAGCATGTAATTACTTATTTAATCTTTGGAATGGGACTGCTACGTTTACGTCGACGAAATATATGTGGCTTGAGGGAGTTCTCTGCCTGGGCGCATCTTTCTCCGCGAGATCGTCCTTTCTGAGAGAATTCATATCCGCTGCACCTCCGCCAATACTCTTGAAAATGATCCGCAAATATTAGGCGAATTGAACAGAATTGATGGAAATATATTTCTTAAAATTATGTATGAATTTTTAATCTTTAAAACCTATGAGATTTGAGATAATTATTGTATTTAGATAATTATACGTCGACAATTTACATTAATAGAGAAATTTTAGTAAACATGTGAAAATTTTTTGTAAAGATATTTAATTTTGATAAAAAATGGATAATTGATCAAAATAATCAAAGTTAATAATTGAGTTAAAGTAATTAAATTTAGCGATTTATTAAATCAAAAACAGAAATGAGAAAGGAAAACGAAAGATTTATTATATTATTGTCTGACAAATCAATCAAAAAAAGGCAATATCAAGATGAAGAGTCCGCGATTTATTGCGATGACAGCTGAAGATATTACATAACGTGCCATCGTTTTCATGTAATACGATCTGTCCGAATTTCCTAAGAGGTAAAGTTTTCCGGTATCGGGTAGCGAATGTTCTGATGCTGCACGGAATATGCAGACAGTCAAGTCACCGTGACACATACAGGCACATATACACAGCAACGATACGCCGGATCCTCGTTCAACTTTGGCTCGAAGCTTTAGACTCATCGGGAACATCGAGAGTCCTTTCGTTTGCTGTCCTCGGTAACAAGTGCGCACTTTACCATCGCCATCATCAACCGACGTGAAGATGAACCGATGTTACACCACGTATCGGAAGTCTTAATGCAAGAAGAATGGAGGAGAATTGTCGGTGTTTACGGAAAATTACTGAGCAAAATGTAAACGTTTGACACAACAAATATCATCAAATTTCTGTTCTTAATATATACAGGGTGTCCCATTTTAATCTCCTCAGGCAAATATCTCAAAAACCAAGCTCGGAAGAGAAAAATGTTTCAGACAAAAGTTGTTTGGTTTCGGGGGGGCCATAAGATGGTACCATTGGTTTGACCTTGGAAAATCATTTGAAGGTCATGTGAAGGTCAACTTTAAGATCTTAAATAGAAACCCCCATTTTTTATTTAGTATTCTTGTAGCTGACATCAAGAGCTTTTCAAAACATTATAATAAAGTATTTGTTTATTAAGTACTTTTTGAGTTATTTTATATTTTAATCTGACATATTTTGATATAAAAAATAAAATATTTCGTAAAATATTCAGTTTTCGATTATTTTCGTAATACTTCTATGTACAGAATAAGAGAAGCAGTTATTCATTAGTGCAATTCGCCCTGTTCTAGAAATTTTTATTCTATTTTCTTCTTGGTTTTCGCAGGTTATAGTTATAGATTGTTCGGTGAGCGTAGAGTACAACCACGAGTGTTGGTTAGTCAGCGCAATCCATATAGTATGGTTAGAATGAATGTATCTCGTATTACAAAATATTTTGTCCGCTGTGACTTGTAAATACGCTTGGATTTCGCATAGTGAATCGTCGTTAATATGATATATGGGTCTATTCTGTTCGCATATATAATGATTACTTATTTCGATACATTTATCTAAATTATTCTGTGTTGTTGTTAAATATTTTTGATTTTCGCTGTCGATAGCTATAATGGGTTGGTTTATTTCTACGAAAGTGAATAAATTTCCTTGACTGTATATAGGTAGACTGTATATAGGTATTGCCTTTACTATATTGTATTTAGGATGAGAGATTAGTGGAAAGCGTAAGATAGTATGTATATAGGGTGTGTCGTAGTAAGCGCTAATCGTTATGAATTTTTCAATCGTTAGCCAATTGTTCTCGAAGATATCAAAGGGAAAATGTAGTCCTTGTGGTACTTGTGAGGTAGCTTCCTTGAGGCTATCTATAACTTGTTCTAATGGGATTAATCTAGGATGTACTTTTCCGTCCTTTATTGCCATTAGATGTTGTATTATATTCTCAGTGTCTCTTATTAAATCCGATCGTGTTAATTATGTAAAAGTATTCATGTATTTCTTCGCGTTGAATCTGACTTGTCAATTGTTTTTGTATTTTGGAAGTGAAATTGAGTAGTAATTGTTCATTATATTGTGTTACTTTTTTTAAATTATCAATGTGAGCAATAGTGGCGTTTAAAATGTGAATAAATGAATTAAATTTATTGATTCCCCTTAGGGTTAGTTTTCATACTTCACATTTTCTTACCCTAAACGCTTCTTAATACTATCTACTCATACAATTTTCTCATAACTACGTTTTCGCATCCTATCCCGCCACACATACACACGCTATTCTTACATCTATTTTAACCTATTTGGACCTTCGTTTCCGGTTTATTGCCCAGCTCTTCCTCTTCTCCCCCCCTCACTCACACACACACACACACACACACACACACACACACACACACACACACACACACGCACGCACGCACGCACGCACGCACGCACGCACGCACGCACGCACGCACGCACGCACGCACACACACGCACTCTCTCTCTCTCTCTCTCTCTCTTTCATCTCCTTCTGTCTCTCCCTCTCTTTCCTCCCTCTTACTCTCCCCTCTCTTACTCTCTCTCTTTTCCTCCTCCCTTTCTTCCTTACCCTCTCCTCTCACCTCTAATATCTCTTTCAGCCATTCCTCTCCCTTCCCCTCCTCTTCCCAGTATCTACTTTCCCTTACTTCATTTCCTAGCCTAAACCTTGCAATTCTTCTCCATCTTGTTTCTGCCCACCCTTTTTTGAGGTATTTCAGTATCCCTTCTCCTTTTATCCTTTTGTACCATTTATTATAATTCGAATTCTCAATCCTCTCCCGTCTCTCTTCCCTCTGCATCGTTATTTCCTTTCCCTCTACTACCTCATATTCCGGCATCTCCTTCTCTCTTTTCCATGCTATCTCTTCCATTTCTTCCCTTCCTGTTATTCTTGCCTTAAAAAATTCCTCTCTTTCCATCTCCCATTCTAAATTCCCTTTCTTCTTTCCTAACCTTTTCTTAATTTCCTCCAAACATTCCCTTGTCAATCTTCCCCCTTTTCCTTCCTCTAGTCTCTTTTCAAAATTCCACGCCCTTCTTGCTGCTCTACCTCTTAACTTGTTTCTTTGTAATTCTTCTCTTACCAAATATCCCGGCGTCCTCCAGTCTACTCCCAAGATCCACCTTAGAAATCTTTCCTCCGCCCTCTCTACCCTTTCTCTTTCCTTCCATCCCTATATCTCTGCCCCGTATCCTAACACTGTCCACACCAGAGTGTTGAACAGCCATATTCTCCTTTCGATATTCTTTTCAAATTTCCTCTTCCCTATCCCCCATACCTGCCTCGCAACTCCCATTGCCTTTCTTATTTTGTCTCTTATATGTCCTTTTTGCCTTCCATTTTCTTGAAATACATATCTTAAATATTTCATCTCCTTAACTTCTTCTATCCTTTTTCCCTTCCACCTCCAATTTGTTCTCTTTCTTCTTCCTCCTCTTCTAAAAATCATTACCTTTGTCTTTTCAACGTTTACCTTAAGTCTTTTCCTATCTAAATATCCTTCCATCCAACCTTGCTATCATAGCCCTCATTCCTTCCTTATCTTCTGCCACCAATGTCATGTCATCTACATATGCTAATGCAAAGATCTTTCCTCCTCCTAACCTTACCCCTCCCCATCCCCCTTTTGCTAATACCTCTTCTAAGTCCGCCAACATCATATTAAATAGTAGCGGAGTCAGTGGACATCTCTGACCCCTCTTTCTAACCAAAACTTTTCACTTACCTTCCCCCCCCTATCCTTACCCTGCTCTTCGTCTTTTTTAACACCTCTTCTATCCTCTCTATCAAACCTTCTCTTACCCCTCTTTCTCTTATTGATCTTATCAACATCTCCTTATCCACCGTATTGAATGCGGCTTTTAGGTCTACAAACAGGCTGATTACCTTCCCTTTAGGTTTCGCAATTTCTCTTTGCACAATATAATTTAGCACGTATATGTTGTCCATCACCCCTCTTCCTTTTCTAAAACCCACTTGATTTTCTGGCACTAGTTCTTTTACTTCCACTTCCTCCCTTAATCTCTCCGCCAAAATTGTCGTATATACTTTGTATAAGGTTGGCATTAGCATCACTCCTCTGTAGTCCTCCACTTTCCCTCCTTCTCCTTTTTTCCTTATCGGCGCAATCATTCCTTCCTTCCATTCCTCCGGCCATCCCTCTCCCTTCCACATTCTCATACATACTTCCCACGCCCATTTCCCCATTTCCTCTTCTCCATATTTCCAGACTTCATTTGGTATCCCATCAATCCCCATTGCCTTATTTACTTTTAACTTCTCTATCGTTCTTTTAATTTCTTCCCACTCTATATCTGATTCTCCTTCCTTCCTTCTCCTTTCTTCTCCTGTCCTCTCACTACCCTTTCTTCTACCCCTCCCAGTAGTCTCATAAAATGTTCTTTCCATTCTCCCATTTGTATCCCTTCCTTAATTCCTTTCCATTTTCTTCTCTTCCTGTTTACTATTTCCCATACCTTACTTTCCGTCCTCGCCTCTGCTGCTTCTCTGATTAATCTCTCTCTCTCTCTCTCTCTTCCTCCTTTTTCTTTTCACATAATTCTTTATATTCTCTTTTTGTTTTTGTAACGCGGTCACCTCGCTCGACGCTCGGATCGGCTCGTCGGTGTCCGGGTTCGAGAGGAGAGGAGATTCAAGCTTACGAGAACACAGTGTAGGTAGAAAAGATAGTTTATTTTAGTTAGAAGCAGATATACATAAAGCAGCGTGCAGGGCCAGGCGATGTCGGTCAGCGTGCGGTAGGCAGAAAGCTGGAGTCAGGCGCGGGGAGACGTGCAGAGGACATGCAAAACGGCGGGCGCGAAGCGGTAAGCGGCAAGAAACGCAAGGCGGCAGCGCAAAGTGGACGCGGCTTAATTTCTACGGCGGTTTTATTTACAGGCGAGCTTAAGATTACGGCGCGGTTATAACTAGGAGGCTCTTAGGACTAGCAGACTTATCTCTGGCGGATTTATCCTTAACAGGCTTATTACTAGCGCGATTAGAACTAGCGGATTTATAGCTAACGGGCTTAAGACTACGGTACGATATCTACACGCAGGTTATTGACTATCGCGTTTATAGCTAACGGACTTATATCTATCATGCGGCAAATATCTACAGCGCGGTCTGTACATGTTATAAGCTACTGTCAGGTTAGGCGGCTAGGTATTGCCGGCAGGCTCGAGTGTCACATCGAGCACTGCCTGAGCAACGGAAGTCGGTTCAGCCCGACAGAGCCAAGTACAGCCTTGGCCCTAGGTAGAGGCGGGAGCCGGTGCAACCCGGCGGGGTCAAGAGTAACCTCGACTCCAGGAACGGTGTAGACAGGAGCCGGTCCAACCCGGCGGGGTCGAGGGCAGCCTTGAGTTCAGGTAGAGCGTGTTGGTATAACCCGACGGAACTGAGTTCAGCCTCAGTCCCAAAAGGTAGTCGGTAGTGGTGAGATCGGTATCAGGAGCAGGTCGGGATACGATCTGGTCCCGATGTCTCGGCCGGCCGGGCTTATATACCCGCCCGGCGTCCCCCACTGGGTGCCGTCGGTGTGGCGGTGGGAGTCGGTACCGCGTGGGGATCCGGCGTGAGAGATAGAGCGTGCCGGTGAGCGAGAGCGCATGCCGAGAGAGATAGCGTATATTTAGAGTGAGACCGCATGCGTGTGGCAAGCAAAATGGTGGTAGCGGGACAGGTAGAGCTGGGTGCAATAAGCGAGTTGTGCGGGTATATATATCTATATATTTTGCCGGTACATGGCTTGTAATAACGGCCCTGCCGTTACATTTTCCTGAATCCTTCTCCTGTCTTCTTTCCCTTCCTCAATTCTCTTAACTTTCTCCTTACTTCTTTTTTCTTTTCTATACATTCTTTATCCCACCATCCCCCATAACTTTTTCCTACTTCCTTCTCTCCCTTTTTACTTTCCTCTATCGCTTCCTTTATCCTTCCGTTCATTCTCTCTATTTCTGTTCTAACCTGTTCATCCTTTCTCATTTCTATCTTTCCTATCTTTTTTCTAAATCTCTCACACCTCTCCTCGTCCCACCGTCCACTCCTCACCCTCTTTCCCGTTTTCTTTCTTTTTTCTATTCCTTCTCCCTTTAAGCAGCAGATCACTGGCTGATGGTCCGAATCTACCTCCTCCCCTACTTCTAATCTAACTACCCTTTCTCGCACCTCCTCGTTCCCTATTATATAGTCTATCACCGTGTTGCCTCTACTTCTCGTGTACGTATATTCTCCTTCCTCATCCCCTCTCATGTTCCCATTCAAAATGCTCCAACCTGATTCCTCCAACGCTTCTATTAACCTTCTGCCTTCCCTATTCACTTTCTTATCTTTAAAGTTCCTATTTTTTGACTATTTTCTTCTTCGTCTATCACTATCCTCTCTCCCATTTCCCCTGTTCTCGCATTAAAGTCTCCTCCTATTACTACCCTCGTCCCCTCCTCTTCGTTATCTTCCATCCATTTCTTTAACCCTTCCAGTTTTTTCTCTATATCTTCTTTTACATAAATTCCCGCTATCCGCCACTTTTCCTCTCCCACCCCTTGCTCTTCCTATCATTACTCCCTCCTCTACTGCCTCTATTCCCCCCTTTTCTTCTACCAACTCTCCTTTTATTCCCATTATCATACTCCCCATTGCCCTTCCTTTCTTATTTTTCTTTACCGCGTATTGCTTTTCCCATCTATAACCTTTCGGTAACTTTCCTTTTATCTCTATCCATTTCTTTTTATCTAGCCATGTTTCCATTAAAGTAATAACATTCCATTCTCCCAACCCTTTCCAAAAACCTGCGTCTTTGTTCTTCGATCCGGCCACATTCCAAAATATAATTTTCCATGCATCTCTTCCTTCCCTCTCTTTAGATCCTTCTTTAATTTCTCTCTTTTCGCCTCTTCCGTCCCTATCCTTGCTGCTCAACTCCCCTACATTCCACAGTTCTTCCTTGTACCCTTCTCTCTCCTCTCTCTCCCTTCCGGTTTTCCTTTTCCTCCCACGTTCCTTCTAAGCCCTCTTTCTCAACCTTCCTCCAACCATGTCCCTCTTTTCCACTCCCCCACTCCTTCTTTCTCCTCTCCTTCTCGCCTCTCTCCTTTGCTGCCCGCTTCCTTCTTCCCCCTCTTCCATCCTTCCTGTCATTTTTTCTTCCCACCTTCTCCTCTCCCATCCTTTACAACTTCCTCCACCTCATCCCAATACCACCATATATTCTCCACCCATATTTTGCCGTATCCTAGTTTCGCTCTCCTTCCTCTTCTCTCCTCTTCCATCGCTATCTGTCTCAATCTCCACCTCATCTTTCTCTCCTTAAATATCATATCGTCCTCTATCCAAACCTCTTTCCCTCTTAACTTTTTTTTATTCTCTAAAATCCTTCTTCTATTTTCCTCACTCCTCACCTTTACCACTATCATCTCCCCCTTTTCCTGTTCTTATCCTTCTCAACTCCTCTATCTCTACTTCTGCCCCTATCTCTCTGCATATCCTATTGACTTCTTCTCTCGCATCTCCCTTCTCTCCTTTTATGCCCCTAAACACCAAATTCCTCTTCCTTTTCTCCCTTTCCTCCCTTTCCAATCCTCGTTCCAATCTCCTCATCCTCTCTTCCATCCCCCCACATCCTTGTCCCCCACCTCTCCCTTCTTCCCTTTTATTCCCCCTTTACAGCAATTTTCCAATATCTCTATTTTCCCCTCCAACCCCTTGATATAATTCCTGGTCTCCTCTCTTTCCTCCCTCCATATCCTCTCCTTCGCTCTTATTTCTCTTCTCAATTCTTCTACCTCCTCTCTCATCATTCTCCCTTGCTCTTTAATTCCCTCTTTCACTTCTTCCTTCATCCTCCTAATTTCTTCCCTTATATCCTCTCTTTCCTCTCTCCAACTTTTCAATATCTCCTGTATCCCTTCTACTCCTTCCATTTTCCCCCTCACTGGCGATCTTAGCATCTTCTTACTATTTTTCAGTATATCCTCCCCACTCCTTCCCTCTCCAGATTCTTCCCTTTTTCTTTTTAGCATTTCCTCCTATTCGCATAACTGCTTCTTCTTTCTTTTACACCCTTTATCTCCTTACCCGTTAACTCTGCCATTTTCCTTTTTCGCGCGCCCTCTACTCTCACTCTCGCTTGTATTCCCAGCCTGCCTCTCTCTATTCTCTATATTCCCTGCCCTACTGTCGCGCTGTTATCTCCACTTCTCTCTCTCCCCGTCCTATCTCTCTATAAACTCTATTCTCCTTGCCCTAACCGTCACGCTACCTCGTTTCTCTGTTATTCCTACTTAGGCCCTTATTTTCTGTCGCCCCTTGTGCCCTTCACTTTCCTCCACTCCCTCTTACCGTAAATTTTTTATTTGTTCGCGACGAGAAAGCGTTGTAGCCTCTTGTTGTTTTTGAGTATTGCATATTTGAGCCGCTGTATTTTTTATTTCTTCGACTGTTACACATGGAGTTGGTAATTTAATATATTTTTCGGTAGTGTTTATAACACTTATTGGGCAGGAAAATTCTTCTGGCTTTACTAGGCAATAGCCAATAGAAACTCCAGGCTGTGTTTCCTCAGTACGTAATATGCCTACTTTATTTGAATCGGTAGTAGCTTGAATAATTGTTTCGTTACGCGGTTTTAATGTTAATGCTCGGTACGGATATAATTTTAATATCGTATCTGCTAGCTGTATCTGCTTCTTATTATAATCGCACATTACCTTGTGTTTTTGTAGAAAGTCTACTCCTAGGATTCCTTCATAATAAATTGGGAAGTCGTCCTTAACGATATAAATTGAGTGCCGTATTTTTCGGTTCTTCAGGATTATCGTTGCCTTGATTTTTCCTATTGTATTCATTTTGTGTCCTGTAACTCCAGTGAGTGCCATTTGCTCCTCGTAAATCATGGTTTTTCCTTTTAGATTTCTTAACTTTATTAATGTAACCGTTGCTCCTGTGTCAAACAGTAGGTTTAATTTCCCTTTTTTAACTTCCTGGATGGGAAGAGTTACTAGATCTAATTCAGTTTTTGTTTGCGGTTTTCCTGTTACTTGCGATATTTGATACTCGAGGGCTGGTCTCGGCTGTCTTGTATTCTCTTCGTCTTCTTCTTCATCCTCGTCTTGCGTTGTATTTTTTCTTCGTTGCCCATTCGTTTTATTACGATTTTGTGGCTTTTTTTCTCCGTTTGATTTCGCCCGGTTAGATTGTACTATCCCAGGGCGTCCATGTAGACTCCAGCATTCATCTCGGCCATGACCTGATTTTTTACAATAGGTGCAGTGTTTTTCGAATGTATTTATTCTCGATTGTCCCTGTGGCTTCGGCAAGGAGAATCGGTTTGAATATCTGCTTGTTCGGCATTCTCGTCTGTGATGTCCTAGTTTTCCACATTTATTGCATTGTAATACTTTATTTCGCGCTGCTTGCGAAATTGTATGATTGAGTTTATGCCGCAATGCATGTTCTAATGGACCCTTGACTTTCTCTTTCGCATTGGCTCCTGCAATTGCTTCTTGAAGTGTTGAGTAATGCTGTGCTCGTACTACCAATTTGATATCCTCGTGGAGACCTATTTGGAAATTTTTCAGAGCTTGCTGTTGTATAGTTTCAAGTATAATGCGTTTTTGTTCGCTGCCGTAATCTTGGCCTTCGATCATGGATTCATATAATTCCATGGCCAAATTGTCGGCGCGCAGCTCGTATGCTCTAGCGCTCTCACCGGCTTTTTGTTTTAAGGAGTTAAACTCGATTTGCAAGTGAGTGATGCTCTTCTTGTTTAAATAGCAGATTTCAAGTTCTCTTTTAAACTGTCCGAAACTCTTTATATTTCGCGTTTCAAAATCTACCATAGCTTTTCCCTTTAGCTTTATGCAAAGTATTGCTTCTAATAATGTTCTTTCATCTGCGGAATTAATATTTTTTATCGCGTATGAACATGCGCTTAAAAATTCTTTAAGTTTAGCTTGTGAATTCCCGTCGAATTCCGGAATCATATCTCTTGCTTCTTTTAATCGTAAATGACCGTTTAAAGGTGCCGATTGATTTCGAACATCGTTAAGTGTTCGTCTGTATGTGACATCAAGATTAATGTCATTTGGTATCGTTCGCGTTCTATTTAAATCTTCCCGATTTGCGCGTAGATCGTGTATTTGCCCGTGTAATTCTCTTATTTCTTCTCGCATTTCTCGAACGGTTTGCACGATTTCGATTATCAGTGCATTGTTCGGATCTTCGAGGGGACGTCCGGCGTCTTCATAATCCGCGGCGGCGTTATTTCTAGCCTGTGCTCGCAAGTGTTCTATTTCCCTATCAACGTCTTTGGGGGGGACAGTTGACGGTAATGGATTATGTTGCATGTTTTCTTCGTTATTTGCTTCGAAGATGCTACTGTCGTATGATACGGGAGAGTAATTTCTCCTAACGGCAACGCGTTCGACGGATGTACGATTTATATCAGCTCCGTCTACTTCTATTATGTTATTGTTATTGTTAGGCGGGAGTATATTTTCCGCTACTTGGTTTATTTCTAGTTCGCGGGATCCTAATTCGGGTGAATTCTCGCCTGAGAAATGGTTATCTAAATTTCTCCGTACGTTATCGCGAATGTCTCCGGCCGCTCCTACAAGTAATCACTTGTACGGAATTTACAAAGCTGAACCTATTTGCTAGTCGCGCTGGTGCGCTTAGAAATTGCGGTCGGTGGAACGTAACTCTTTTTGATTGTGTCGACATTCACGCTATTTTGTACAACGTTTTTGACTTACAGTATAACGGTGATACGCATTTTTCTTTCGCTTACTCGTTGCTTCTACACGGTCAGCTGTTGTGATTGGGTCGTTCGGCGGTGTACGTCGCTGTAGGTCAGCGTCGGTGAGTTTTCCGTTGCACGGGCGGCGTCCTCGGTTTGCTACGATCGGCTAGTTGTTGGGCGTTGCGTTGGATTTCTCCTTCCTTTGCGCTTCAGCTTCTTGTCACGGTTCTTCTTCCGAGTCTCTCAGGTACTGACGATGTTTTGGCTCGCACCTTGTGCTGATTTGCTCAATCAATTTTTTGTTATTGATTGTGTCTCGAAATAGTTGGGCGTATCCCACACATTTTTATTTATTCCTTTAACTGGACCAATCCCACCGCTGCCACCAATTTTGTTGTGCCTCTCCGGGTACAACGGAAATTTTGGGGATGAGCCAAGGGTTCGACTAGTCTTAGGAGTAGGGACTCCGAGTGTCGAGAAACACGAGGCAAAGATTCCGTACAAAGAGATTTATTTGTACAGCTTACGTATCGTAGAGTTCGGTTTGGTGATGCTTCGGCAATGTAACAGTGTCGGCGTTTGCAGAATCTCATAGTTTCTTCAAGTACACGCGTCACTACTTAGTTTCGGAATACGGCCTCGAGGTATTCGTTACTTTTCTTTTTATGGTCCGAAAGTAGGTGGCTTTTCGGTATTAAGGTCGCGATGTCTTAATTGCATATTGCAACGAATTGCATATCTTGCATTTAATCGCGGTTTTGGGAGCGCGCGCAACAGCTTACAAAGTGCTGAATTTGAATGATTTGCGCTGTGCTCCTTTTTTACTTTTATAGGTCGTAATTACGTTATTCGATTTTGAGTTACGACATCCCTCCCCCTTTGGAGGAGAAAACGGAAGGGTAGTGACGTTTTCTATTTGAGACTGTATGTGAGACTCTGTTTACAATTCTTTCTTATTCTATGCGTGGTGTACGTTTACAATTTTTGTGGGCTCGCCATAATACTATTACTATGATACTTATTATAAGTATTGCAAAGCTGCCTGATATTGGGTATATAACTTGCTTTTGTAAGAATGGATAATTGTTAGTTTTATCTAATTCTTTTGTTATCTCCTGCAGTCTAGTGCTTAAATCCATTAATTCGTTTGGATTTTGTATTATTTTCTTTATTTTTACTCCATTAGGTTTTGTCATTTTGACGTTAGGTCAAATTTTAAGTTTAATATATTATATTCCGGCAAATATGTTGGAAGATAGGTAGTATCTATTACTCCCGAAGTTTTTATTATCATATCAACCGTTACTAATTTGCAGTTATTCATTAGTGCAATTCGCCCTGTTCTAGAAATTTTTATTCTATTTTCTTCTTGGTTTTCGCAGCTTATAGTTATAGATTGTTCGGTGAGCGTAGAGTACAACCACGAGTGTTGATTAGTCAGCGCAATCCATATAGTATGGTTAGAATGAATGTATCTCGTATTATAAAATCTTTTGTCCGTTGTGGCTTATAAATACGCTTGGATTTCACATAGTGAATCGTCGTTAATATGATACATGGGTCTATTCTGTTCGCATATATAATGATTACTTATTTCGATACATTTATCTAAATTATTCTGTGTTGTTGTTAAATATCTAACGATGCACCCCCCATCGTTACCCGGCAAGTAGACCAGCCGGAAGTCTGCCGCCCGGCGAACACCAGCCCGGGCATTGGCAGAGGCGCCTAGCGCCCTTTTTAATACTCGAATTACCGCCGTTGCGATAAACAACCGTACGGCCGTTATACGGCCACCGCTACGCCAATATACGGAAAACCGAGCACAGCCGAATGCTGCCGGAAAATCCCGTGCGTCACCTGCCAAAACGCCGCGTCGTTTCGCCCAGGAAAAGCGACGCGTTTACCGTAATAATTATCCGCTGAAATCAACGCGTCGTTATCCCCACCTGGGGGCGAACGACGCAATTACCGCTAGACGCTCAGGGATAAAAAGGCAGCATTTCGGCATCTTAGGACCAGAACGATTCCTGAATCCGCTCGAGCAGTACGCTCTGAGCTGACACCAAAACCGATCCTAAAAATTCGCATACACACGAAGGAGCGGGAGATTGACGCGTTCGCAGTCTTCGCCGAACCTTTTCGGTCTCCTCGCCGCCTGCGAAATCCTATCAAAAGTCCGACCTTATCAAACGAAAGCGGAGAGTTCGCCGTTATCTAAGATTCGGTCTAAGATCCGACCGCTACCGCTAAACGGACCGTGGGCCGGCGAGTTCGCCGCTCCGTCGAGGCTTCTCGATTCCCGCTAGTCATCCTCTATCCGCGTACGGAAGCAGGGACGGAGAGTTTTCCGCCCGATCGAGGATCCTCGATCTCCGGCCGCCTTCTCTCGCCCACCAGGGAATACGCGGATAAGAACACGCAAACGCACCGACACAGTTGTACTGTGATCCCGCAATTATAATCGCGCCGAGATACGTAATCACATCACCCGATATAATGATATCGGGGCGGCCGTGTCGCACGATTATGCGTTCCGTGATCTCGCGCGTTACGGCCGGTGCCGTGGCTTTTCTTAATGGCGAGAGTTCTACCCATTTTGAAAACCGGTCTTGCATGACTAGCAGCCATACGTGCCCTCGGCGTGATCGGGGAAGCGGTCCCACTAGGTCGACCGTGACGTGTTCCCAGGGGCGGTTAACGTTTGTCGCGTGCATATGTCCTGCCGATTTTTATTGTAGCGGTTTATGCGCTAGGCATTTGGCGCAGTGTCGGACGTAGTTGGTGATTTCCCGAAACATCCCGGGCCAATACAATTTTTCGGCAATGCGGGCGATGGTTTTCGCGAGCCCCCCGTGCTCCGCCGTGGGAGCATTGTGGTACTGCCGGAGGATCTCTCCGCGTTGCTCGCGGGACACGCACCGTTTCCACTGTTCGTCGGCGGATGTTTCTTTGAAGTTTAAGCTGTGGAGGAGATGGCGATAGAGCCCATTGTTCGTGATTCGGTAATCCGGGTGCGCGGCAGGGTCGCATCGGACTTCGTTTAGCAAGCGATTGTACCAGCGGCAATGTATCGTTTGAATCGCGTTTACTTCCGGTTTTCGTGAGAGCGCGTCGGCTACGCGGTTTAGCGCTCCTCGTCGGTACTTGATCTCGTAGTCAAATTGCTGGAGCTCGAATAGCCAGCGGGCGAGTCGTCCAGTCGGAGTTTCTAGTTTTTGTAACCAGCGTAAGGACTGATGGTCCGTGATGACGGTGAAGGCGTACCCTTCTAGATAATTTCGCATTCTCCGTATGCCCCAGACAACCGCGAGACATTCGAGCTCCGTGGCGCTATAATTTCTTTCGGCGCCGGATAGCGTGCGACTCGCATAGGCGATAACGCGTTCGCCGTCCTCGTGATATTGCGTGAGGACAGCTCCGAGGCCGCTGGTACCTGCGTCCGTTTGTAGGAAAAAACGGCGGTTAAAGTCCGGGCATGCGAGTACGGGCGCGGTGGTTAACGCATGTTTTAATTGTCGGAACGCGGCGGCTTCTTCCGCCCCCCATGCTCAGCGGGCGTTCTTCTTGGTTAATTGCGTGAGGGGTGCGGCTAGCGTCGAGAAATTTTTGATGAATCGTCGGTACCACGACGCCATCCCGAGAAACTGTCGGATTTGTTTCACCGAGCGGGATTCGACCCAATTCGCGACCACGCTGACCTTGTCGGGGTCAGTGTGGATTCCGGTACGGTCGACAACGTGCCCCAGGTATTTTAGGTTGCCGATGCAAAATCTACATTTGTTTGGGTTTAACCGGAGGCGGCGGAATACTTCGGCGAGCAAGTCTAAATGTTCGTCAAACGTGCGGCTGATTATAATAATGTCGTCTAAATATACAAATACGTTCGGTTCGAGCGCGGGTCCGATGACGGTGTCGAGCAGGCGCTGAAACGTGGCCGGGGCAGAGTGCAGCCCGAAAGGCATCATCCGGAATTGCATTAAGCCTTTTCCCGGTACGGTGAATGCTATGATCAGTCAGTTTTCCGGTGCCAAGGGTACTTGCCAGTACCCGCTCTTTAAATCGAGCGTCGTTAGATATCGGGCGCCGCGTAGTTTGTCCAAGGTGGCGGTGACTTGAGGCAGCGGGTAGGTATCTTTCTCGGTGACCTCGTTGACTTTCCGAAAGTCGATGCAAAAACGGTGTTTTCCGTCCTTTTTTCGGATGACCATTACGGGCGAGCTCCATGCACTTCGAGACGGCTCGATTATCGATGGAAAGCTCCCGCTTTTCCATTTCTTCGACTTCCGCGTTGATGATGGCTTGCATGGTCGATGACGGATTGTGTGGCCGATATCGTTGCTTGATTGGTACGGTCCGGTTTAATCGGATATAGTGCTCGACCAGCGGGGTCGGCCCCGTGACCGTCTGGAACTTTTGGAGTTCGCGGTTTAGGAAGTCATTCAGGCGGTTCTCTTCTTCCTTTGTCCAGGTAGCCAGGCCGCTGGTTTCCCGCAGGTTGGCTGGCTATGCCGGGCTCGTCGTTGTCGTGGCGGCGCGATCGCGAGCCCCAGGCGGGCCCATAGATCGATCCCAAATAATGCGGCATCTCGGAGTGTCGGTAGGATCCAGAAGTCGTGGACGTAAGTCCGTCCTTGTAGGTATATCGGTAGCCGGACCTTCCCGAGGGTCCGGGCGACGGTACCGTCGGCCATCTGTATTTGGCCGTCCTCCTCGCTGGGTGCGATGCCGAGTTTCTTCATCGTCTCGATGGTTTTGGCATTGACGAATGAAATCTCTGAGCCCGAGTCTAGTAAGGCCTCCACAGGGTACCCGTGGATGGTTGCCGTAATGTGTGGCCGCGGTGTATAATTTACTGGGTTCTGGGCGTCCGGGATTCGGCCGTGGTACTCCCGGCGAGTCTGGCGTTTCCCGGCGGTGGATGGCAGTTGGCGGTCAGGATTCCGTCCTTCCCACACTGCGAGCAGAATCGTCGGGGTGACTTTTTGTACCGGTACCGAGTGTGCCCTCGCTGTTTGCAGCGCCAGCAACACTCCTCCCGGTTGTACGCGGTTGCCACGGTCGCGGTGGTAGCGGGGTATTGTCGCCGACTTGGTTGTTCCTGCTCGATCCGCTTGAACTCCGCGGCGTCATCGAATAATTCGTTTAGATCCGCTATGTCTCGGCGCTTGACGTACTTCTTATATTCGGGCCGGATGTTCGCGTAAATTCGCGACAGTCTTTGGTCGCGGGTGAACCCCCCGGCTCGGTGTATGAGAGTCATCATCTCGTCCGCGTACGACGCGAATTTCTCGTTCTCTCTTTGTTTTCGTTCGGCGATTTATTGTTGGAGCTCTTTGTTATACCGTGGGGGCAGATACCGCCGTCGGATGGCGTTACAAAAGTCCCCCCACGTCCGCCAGTCTTCGCGGTTATTTCGTGCCCATGCGACGGCATCGCCGCGTAGGAGTTCGGAAAGCCCCTTCAGTAACTGCTCGCCGGAATATCCGTGGTCCGCGTGGAGGTCGTCAACGCGTTCCAGGAACGTGATTGGGTCGCGACCGTCGAACGGACGTCCCCATTTCCACAGCTGTTCTAACATTTGCGTGGTCGCGGATGGTTCGAATCCGCGCCTTTCATCGCGGTGTGCGCTTGGTGGTGCGATCTCTATTCGCGGGGGCGTCCGCGTGTTCCGGGCGTCCAGGCCTTGGGCTCCAAATTCTTCTGGGTGCGAGTCTACGTATTGACTCATCCGGCTGCGGATGACATCGAGTATGCCGGACGTCTCGATGCCATGTTGTGTGGCTATAGTTATTAGTTGCTCTTTCGAGAGCGTGTACAGCTAGGTCTTCATAACGCTCGGTTATCGACCACGCCGTTAGAGAGAAGAAAAAAAAGAAAAAAAAATTGTGTCCCGGACGGTCCTACTGTTCGAGCGCCAATGTAACGGGGTTACTTTTCGCGAGCGCGCGCGGATGAACTCGGTCGGGATCAGGGCATGCGAAAAGCTTCAGTTATAATGTAGCGTATTTATTCGCCTGTTTCGGCAATGCTCGATTTACAATATGTCTCGTAAAGCTAGCGCGCGGTGGATGATGCAACGCGTTAGATGTAATTCGCGTTCGTTATTCGGTGCGCGATGTTCGATGTATCGAACCGCTTAAGATATTCGGCGGCGTACGGCAAGATCGATCCCGACCGAGTTCATCCGCGCGCGCTCGCGAAAAGTAACCCCGTTACAAATATTTTTGATTTTCGCTGTCGATAGCTATAATGGGTTGGTTTATTTCTACGAAAGTGAATAAATTTCCTTGACTGTGTATAGGTAGGGATATTGCCTTTATTGTATTGTATTTAGGATGAGAGATTAGTGGAAAGCGTAAGATAGTATGAATAAAATAGATAGGTTGGTTTCCAGCCTATTTATTTCAATGAGTGCGAGAAAGAAGTCTGTGAGAAAAAGAGATGGAGATATGCCTAGAAAGAGATAGAAGATCGTTTCGGGGGGTTGCGGGGGGAGAACAGGGAGGGTAACTAGAGCGAGACGGGAAACGCGGCTGGGGGGAAAGCTAGGCGAGGAGGTTGGTGGGAACGGGAGGGAGCGGGTACGAGTTGACGAGATCGCCCGGAAGATGACGCCCCGGTCGATCGGCGGTCGCGGTTCCTCCCCGGCACGACTCGACCTTGGCGCGCCTCGCTCCTTAGGAGAGGCGGCGGCGCGACCATCGCGCCGCTTCTAGCGCGCGATCGCGATCGCGATTTCGTAGGTATGCGCGCCGCTTCTAGCGCGCTATCCGCGAACGGATGCCGGGTATCCGGCGTCGAGAGAGACGGGGGTCGAACGGGGAGAGAAGCGGTTAGCGGCGATGCTCGTGTTGCCGCGCTTATATTAAGACGCTTGTGTCGTTACGAGCGCCCTTATCGCGTTTCGGGGTGAGTTTTTTCCGTTTCCCGTCGACGACGCGCGTTCGGATGCGAGTATTCGGCTCGGTTAATCGGGGCGCGTCCTCGCTATTTTTTCCATTATAAAAGGATGCCGCGACGATCTCGAGATATTAGTGTTGTTACGTCCTGGCGACTCTACGATTCCTTCCTTCCGCAACGTTGCAGCAACGATAATCGATCGGTGATAAAACTGAGTTGTTCGGTAAATAGAGCATCTTGCCACGCATTTCTTTAAACATTTAGTCACTTGTCAATATCTATATCTATGAGTAACCGTGAGAAAGACGCGAGACACCGGTGACGAAACTGCGCCGATTGCCTAAAAGTAAATAAAAGTCAGTAGATACCCTTGCAATAGAATTTTCCAGAGGAAGAATAAATTGATATCGAAAAGATAATAAAATTCCTTCTAAGAAAATATCTGACAAACACAAGTAAATCAATAATGACGAAACTTCTGTGACGAAATATTCTGTAAAGACAGCTGCGTTAATATTGATAAAAATAATCATAAGGAAGTAAGTTCTCTAATTAGATCACGTGCGCAAGAGAAATCTAATGCTCAAGAGACTTGAACTGATATCGAGATCACCAATCGACGATCACCACGGGTAAAAATTCGGAAAGTAGGAGAAACATCCCGCCTAATAAGGACACTAGTATAATTTTTAATTCGTTAAGATGAAGAATTTCCACTTCTACGCAATTCCAATTCGTTGAATTTTTTGGAAGATTTCCGCTCTTGGAATTAGAATACACCCCGAAAAGAGAATTATAAAAAGGGGACTCGAAGAGACATTTAGACACTATTTCTCCGGTCTTCAACTTCACAGTCTTACTCTGTGCTTTTGCACCGTAATTCGCGAGTTAGGCACTTGTGCAACCAGTTCCTCACTTGGCATCATCTTCAGGTCAACCACGAATCGAACATCGGGGTGTCAACATGAAACGCAAAGCGAAACACCGTACAAACTCGCCATCCCTACACCTCTGAATTACTATTTAAAAAAGCAAGTTTAATTGAATAATATTTCTTTTCCTCTTTTTTGTCTTGTTTCTTATTTAAATCAAAACTTCCCGAAGAATGTCTTATTCTTTTAAATCATCAACCCGTTCCGGCGATAAATCTTAGAAAGTTTTAACTCCTGATCTTAATCTAACACGTATGTGAGCGACCAATTTTATACTTCCGACCGTTATTAACATATACGCTTATTTACTTACCAGGTATATAAATATGAAACCGGAATTTGCCCATAGATGGTCCTAGCTATCAATGTAGTCCCGTCAAACCGCATCATTGGCGCCATTTTCTTGTTTTGACATCTGATAAAGATTTTCAACTTACAACAATACAAGTTTCATACAACAGCATAGTTTTTAATAGCGTTGAGCATGTCGAATTTTGTGCCTGGAAACTACGATTTGCGGACAGCATTGATTTTCTGTTACCATTTGAAGAAAGCTGCTGCAGAATCGCATCGAATGCTTGTCGAAGCTTACGGTGAGCATGCTCTTGGTAAATCACAGTGCTTTGAGTGGTTTAAATAATTCAAAAGTGACGATTTTGACGTGAGAAACGAAGAAGGATGTGATCTATTATAAGCTGCTAAAACCTGGCGAAACCGTTAATACTGAACGCTACCGACAACAAATGATCGATTTGAATCAAGCTTTGCGTGAGAAACGACCAGAATATTAAAAAAGGCAACACAAAGTGATTTTGCTTCATGATAATGCACCATCACACACAGCAAAACTGGTCAAGGAAACGATTGAGGCGTTTAGTTGGGAAATACTTTCGCATGCGGCTTACTCACCAGATTTGGCTCCATCCGATTACTACTTATTTGCATCGATGGGAGACGCACTTGCTGAGCAGCACTTCACTTCTTACGAAAATATACGAAAATGGCTCGATGACTGGTTTGCCTCAAAGGAGCAACAGTTTTTTTGGCGTGGCATCCACAAATTGTCAGAGAGATGGGAAAAATGTATAGCTAGCAATGGGCAATACTTCGAATAAAATATTTTTTATCATTTTCATACAATAAACGTGTATTTTCTATACAAAAATTCCGGTTTCATATTTATATACCTGGTATACATATTGATTTTGATCTTATTTTTTGTTATTCTTTAATCAAATATATTTTTATATTGTATTAACCAGTCAGAACCTAAATGTTAATGATAAAATTTTTCCCTCGTCTTTCCATTTTTCCATTCTGACTGATGCCCTCCGTATTAATGTAACACCCGCGAATTAAAACTCACACACGCACATATACACATTCACATACTAAGGAAACAACCAATATTATATTTTTATTTTTTTTATATAATCATGTATACTTATTATTATTTTAAAATGAATAAATTTATACTTTGTTAATTAAAATCAAAGTAACCCTTTATTAATTTCCCACTCGTTCCTAGATAAAGATCGCACTTGGTTTCATCCCGCATAAAAGAGATTGAATTCTCTTACTACAAAGGAACCGCCGAGCGAACTTCCGAAAACAGTGTAATAGCGACTCAGTCTTTACCTGCTTTGCGGACCTGTCAGTTCGTTCGACCCGATTCCAAACGCCACGAGACGTTTAAACTTCAGGATAATAAAAAATAGTTGTTACGCCCTTCCGTCGACTTATCCTTCACCGAGTCTGGACGTAACAGTGTGTTCGAGAATATTCGTGACGCGATGAAGTGCGCATCGGACGCTTTAACTAGATTAGCCGGAAGAGTGGTGAATATTCGAATTAGGAGTATCGACAATATACCGAATTTGGAGATACCGAATTGTGTGAAGAAGGAATTGCGCGAACGTTATATAGATGACTGTCTGTAGTGTAGAGAAAAGATCGGTTTCGCGGAGAAGTTCGTGCGAGAGGCGAGCGAGACGCGATTCGACGAGCCTTTCGCGAACGTCGGAGCCGACGGTTATCTGCTTTATCGCAATTGGAAGTGGCGGTACGGAGTCCCGAAATTTTCGTGGGAGAAGAATCACGTCGTGCATTGCTTCTACACGTTCGGTTGTCGATTCGATAACGGAAATTATTTCGAGGAGGACGAGAAATTTGCGCGGACTGCGCGCGTAGATCGAGTTTCGTGAGAAGCGTATCGACGCATGTGAAGAAATCGGTATACAGCGAGATAGTAGCCGCTAGCGATCTTATCAACGAGGTCTTCGACGTGTCGAGTAATTGGTGCGGCAGCTGCGCGACGAGAGCTTTGTTCTACATCGAAGAGTTCGATAGGGAAGAGACGTGGTTTATCTGTAAAAGATCTTGGCATTCATTGAACGACGAGTGACGGATTGAGAGACGATGGAGGAACGC
Source organism: Polyergus mexicanus (assembly GCF_030449975.1). NCBI lineage: Eukaryota > Metazoa > Arthropoda > Insecta > Hymenoptera > Formicidae > Polyergus > Polyergus mexicanus. The sequence continues at coordinate 1,811,762 of NW_027223346.1, forward strand.
AATCTTCTCGATAGCGCGCGGAGCGTCGCGACGGAGGATGCGTATCGCGCGCGGGCGCGACGATGCGACGAGCGTCTCGAGTCTTTGCGAAAGGAGTGTCGAAGCGAACGCCGGGGGAGATACATCAGAGCGATCAATTCACTGATCGCTTGAATAGTTCAATTGACGGGCGCGAGAGACAATCTGCGTCGACGTTTCGAGCGCGCGGGAAGAGGCATCGAGAGGCGCGAGGGATTTTCGTGATCCGAGATCGAAACGGTTTCCTCTAAACGCGTTTTAACCGGCGCGGTTATTAATTTCGATTATATCAAACCTTTACGATTTCTCGAGGACGCTAGAGATACCGTGCTCGATTGCATACGCGATGTTATGGATGGATATAACAGTGCCAAGGTCAATACTGTATTCATCGGCGAGTTCGTCTCGGATGACAAGATCGATGTTAAGACTATCGCCACGAAGAATTATCCGCTTTTACCTCTTTTCAATCTGCGAGAGTGGTACGAGAAGCACGTAGTCGACATTATTCTAGCTTCGCTAGAGGAGTTTCAGGAGCGCGATAGCGGATGGATGTTATCGAGAATACTAAATTTAACGGTGAACATAAACAGGTACAATCCTATGCGCGCCGAATGTTACGTCGAGATACTGCGAGAGATTGCGTTGAAGAAAGCGGTGGTCAATGTGCGATCTACGGACAAAGCGTGTTTCGCGTGGACGGTAGTCGCCGTTGAGTGGCCTTCACTTGGACACAGTACAATTGGACACGGTGCAAATGGACACGTTACAAATGGACACGAGATTGTGCACACGGTTCAATTGGACACAGTGCATTTGGACACAGTAATTTTGGATACAGTAGCTTTTGGACACATAAGAAAATACGCATCGTTTACTTAGACACCGCTCAATTGGACACTGTTCATTTGGACACCGTTCGTTTGGACACAGAAAGATGCGCACCGTTCATTTGGACACCGTTCGTTTGGACACCGTTCATTTGCCCACCGTTCGTTTGGACACCGTTCATTTGTACACAGAAACATGCGCACTGTTTGTTTGAATATGTAACAGATGGAGAGAAATAAAAATCATTTTGGGAAAATATAATCAGTATTCTTATAACACTTTATACTGGTAAATCTATGTAAAATATGAAATCGTGAAAAGGGGATACATTTGAAGGTTATAATATCTGTCAAAATAAAATATATTCATACTTATATATCTCTGATACTGATGTCATTAATTTTACATTGCTTTTAGCACTTTGCTTAGCCTTTCGCATATTTGGATGTCATGCATGGATACAGAGGGTTTCGCCCCCCCTGCGGGGGGGCTCCATTTCCAGAAGATATAACCTAACCCAAACCTATTTCTTATTTAAAACAAAAACTTGGTGTGGATTACGTCGTATAACTTAAATCAAATTTTGGTGTCCAAACGAACGGTGTCCAAACGAACGGTGTCCAAACGAACGGTGAGCAAATGAACGGTGTCCAAACGAACGGTGTCCAAATGAACAGTGTCCAATTGAGCGGTGTCTAAGTAAACGATGCGTATTTTCTTATGTGTCCAAAAGCTACTGTATCCAAAATTACTGTGTCCAAATGCACTGTGTCTAATTGAACCGTGTGCAAAATCTCGTGTCCATTTGTAACGTGTCCATTTGCACCGTGTCCAATTATACTGTGTCTAAGTGCACCACTCCCGTCGCCGTTCTATATCCCGTCGAGGGACACGCGGAGAGAAGTTCGCGGTATCTTCATTATTCGACGGTGTTGAATCTGAAAAGCGTCGAGTTTCCTATGAGTTTGAACAGAATTACTAGATTCGAACGTATTAACAACATATCCATCAACGTGTATACCGTTCAGGATAAGAAGGATGGGAAAGGCGGCCGCCGTATCGTTCCTCTGCGTCTCACCGGTGATAAGGACAGACACGTTAATCTGCTGTATCTGAACGGTACGACGCAACGAGATAACGCGGCGCATTTCGCGTGGATCAAGAATCTGTCCCGATTTATCGGTTCGCAACTGAGCGGTAGGCGAAATAAAGCGCATATATGCGATTGGTGAGTACGAACTAAAAAAATTTGTCGCGATTTAAAAAATGTGCGTAATGTCGCAGATGCATGCATTATTTTCGAACGAGCAATAAGTTATCGGCTCACAGCGCAGATTGCGGAAGGATGAACAAGTGCGCTATAGTCATTCCTACCAAAGACGACAAATGGCTGAAGTTTCGCAACTACGGTAGAAAGGAGCGATTTCCGTTCGTGATGTACGCCGATCCCGAATGCGCGCTGGAGAAGAGGAGAGGAGAACGTCGAACACGTCCGTCGTTCAGCATCACAAAGTCTACAGCGCGGGATATTACGCGCGATGCGCGCTCGACGACGCTAGCTCGACTTACAGAGCCTATCGTGGCGAAGATTGCGTATCGTGGTTCGTTAAAAAACTGTACGATCTAGCGCTTCGCGCGAGGACTATTCTCGACACCGATGCGCTTATGACGGATCTCACACAGGACGAGTGGGAGAGATTCATGAGCGCGATGCACTGTAGCGTGTGCGAGGAATCGTTAGAACTAGTGGACGCTCGCGTACGCGATCACTGTCACGTGACCGGACGGTACAGAGGTCCGGCGCATTCGAATTGTAATCTAAATTATAAGGAGACTTACGTAATTCCCGTATTCTTTTACAATTTATCGGGCTATGATGCGCATTTCGTCATTAGAGACGTGGCTAACGCCTTTCCCGGCAGCGTCGAGCTATTTCCGCTAACGAAGGAAACGTATATCTCTTTCACGAAGAACGTCAAAAACGCGTCGAACGAGGGATGGTTCGGGAGACGCCTGAAATTGCGCTTCGTGGATTCTTTCAAGTTTCTAAGCGCGAGTCTCGAAAAATTGGCGTCGTATCTCGACAAGAGCGAGCTGAGAATCGCGCGTTCGGAATTTTTCGATTTCGACGACGCCGATTTCGAGCTTCTTGCGCGAAAGAGTGTATTTCCGTACGAGTACGTCGACGACGTTGATAAATTGCTGGAGATTCGTCTACCGCCGCGCAAGGCTTTTCGCTGACCGGTGACGCGATATCCGAGAGCGATTACGCGCGCGCGATAAAAGTTTGGGAGCGGTTTCGCGTTGGGCGACTATAGCAATTTATATTTAAAACCCGACGTTCTTCCATTGGCCGATGTTTTCGAAAATTTTCACGACGTATGTATAGGGAGTTACAATTTAGATCCCGCTTACTATTACACGTTACCTGAATACATGGGACGCTATATTAAAGCATATGGGCGTTCGATTCGAGTTGTTAACCAACATCGATATGGTAATGTTCGTGGAACGCAAGATTCGCGGCGGGCTAAGTCAATGTTCTAATAGATACGCGCTCGCTAATAACAAGTATTTACAGTCGTACAATCCCTCGGAAACATCATCTTATCTCATGTACTTCGATGTAAATAATTTGTACGGATAGGCGATGTATCAATCGTCGCCTTACGAAAATTTTCGATGGGTCGACGATGTTACGAGCATCGACTTAATGTCCATAACGTCGAATTCGCTAATCGGTTACATTCTAGAAGTCGACCTTGCGTATCCGTCCGAGCTTCACGACTCTCACGCGGACTTGCCGTTCTGCCTAACGAGTGAGTCTCGATTGCGCACATTACCGATCGGACACGACAATATTTCCCAATCGAACACAGGCTCGGTTGGACACAGTCCCGATCGGACACAGGCTCGATAGGACACAGACCCAATTTGCAATCGGACATAGGCCCGATCGGACACAGGCCTGATTGCACACAGGCTCAATCGGATATAGTTCCGATTGGACACAATCCTCATCGCGAAGCTAGGTCCATTCTACAATCATTGTGTGGATGGGAAAATGTATGCGTGGATACAGTAGGTTCTGCCCCCCCCCCCTACGGGGAGGCTCCACTATCAAAAAACTAGACACATAGATTTGCGTTGAACCTCGCTTCGCGTGGAAAGCTGTAAACCTATGTCGAACCTTACTACGCAAGTAGTGATACTATGCGGGTCTAAGCCATGGTCCTCTGGGGGGGTGAGGGGCGAGGGGAAACCGGCGCGGGGGTATGACGTCACGGGGGGTATTACGTCATGGGGGGTATGACGTTACGGGGGGATGTGACGCCACGGAGGGGGGTATGACGCACGGGGGGGGGGTACGACGTCACGGAGGGTATGACGTCACTGAGAGTATGACGTCACGGAGAGTATGACGTCACGCGGCGGGGGATGGGCTGCGGCGGAACGGTAAGCGCGGCGTCCGCGGGAGGGGGAGCGGGACTGCGGCGGAACGGTTGGCGCGGGGTCCGCGGGGAAGAGGGAACGCGAAGTACGATGCCGCGAGTAAGTGTTAGAGAGATAGCGCGAGGCGTCCGCAATGTGTAGAGAAGGATAGCGCTAATGATATTCTATGGCGGTGGGAGAAGGATAGCGCGAGACGTCCATATAAGCGTAAATATGATAGTGTTTGCATGCACGTGGGAAAAGGATGGCGCGAGGCGTTCGCAATGTGTGGGAGAGGGATAGCGCGAGGCGTTCGCAATGTGTGGGAGAGGAGTACTCTGCGTGATAC